>NW_024340701.1:16113136-16262265 GCF_902729225.1 Pteropus medius | reverse complement strand
TGTATGCCTTATCTCCATTCCCCTTTGAGAATTTGGAACTTTAAATCCTCCCCTTTTCTATCATTGTTGTCTCAATTTGTCCCTATCTATGCTGAATGTTCATTACTATCTTGCTATAGCAAATCTCTTATTGTTTCAGGTTATAATGCCCTGCTCTTAGTAAGTGTTACACTACTCTGCTTCTATCTACCTGCTAGTCACCTTACTCATAGTTATGTATTTTTTTTTGTCATTTTGTTTTAAGTGAGCTGACCCCTTTCAGTATTTCCTGTAACGTAGGCCTCAGAGTGGAGAAGTTCTTCAATTGTTGTATGTCTAGAAAGGTCTTTATTTCTCTTTTATATCTAAAGGAGAACTTTGCTGGATACATTATTGACTGGTGGTTCCCTTCATTTAATAGATTTAATATTTGATTTCACACCTTTCTGGCTCGTAAAGTTTGTGCTGAGAAGTCCAATGATAATCTAATGGGTTTTCCTTAATAGGTTACTGTCTTCTTTTCCCAAGCTGCCCTGAGAATTCTGTCTTTGTCATTGATTTTTGATAATTTTAATACAATGTGTTTTGGAGAAGACCTTTTGAGTTGAGATAATTGGAAGTTCTGTTTACTTCTTGAATTCCAAGCTCCAGCTCATTCCTTAGATTTGGGAAATTCTCATGAATTATTTGTCTGAAAATGCTTTCTAATCCCTGCTCCTTTTCCTCCCCTTCAAGAATGCCCATTATTCTTATGTTTCCTCTCCTAATGGTATCAGTTAGTTCTTGTCTTTTTCTTTCATTATTTTTCATTTTTTGGTTTCTCTCTTCTTCCTTCTCATTTATTTCTAGATTTCTGATTTATTTCTAGGTATTCGCTATCACTGATCCTTTCCTCCATTTGGTCGACTACATTTCCCAAGCTTGCTATTTCAGTTTTCATTTCCTTCAGTGTGTTCTTCATCTCCAGAAGTTCTATTTGGTTCTTTTTTAGCATTTCAATCTCCTTGCTAAAGAACTCATTCTGCTTGTCTAGTTGTTTTTTTCAATTCCTGAAATTGTTGATATGAATTGTTTTAGATCTAATTGAGTTTTTTCAGAGCTCAACTTTTTTCTCTGTCATTTAAGTAGCATATTTCTATGTCTTTACTTGTATTTCCTGGAGATTTTCCCCTCTTTTTGAGCTGCCTTGTCACCTTCATTGTTCATGGTATTTAATGGACTATTTCTCTGCCGAGGCATTAATGGAAGTGTATTCTGCTTTTTTTTTTTTCTCAGAAAGAATATTTATTATATAAAGGTCTCTCTTTAGCCTGTTGCAAAGAAGGTGATTTTCTTTTGGTTTCCAGTAGGCAGCATCTAAGCCTCTTGGATCCCAAGAGGAAACCAGGGTTGTTTTATGTAAATTCTTAATAATGCCTTTTTTTTTCTTATAGATATTTAGTCACACTCTCTACCCTCAGTGTCAGTTCCTGTCAGTGTTAGCAACAATTTTAGTAGCATTTGCTCAGATTCCCCTGGGGCTCCATGGTGTTCGGTCTTGAAGGATATGGGAGAAGGGGCCTTCTGGGTTGGAGAATGAGGGCTGCTTCTCAGCCTTACATTTTGCAACTGCGGCCGGTAATAATCAACTGTTATTTCTCTGTCATCCCCACTTCACTGCCTTCCCTACTTCTCTGCTTTCTGCCCCGATGCCTGGGCACTGCTGCTAACCACGTGGAGCTCAGAGTTCTTCCAGGCAGGGTTGTTCAGGGAACCTGCCACACTTTCTACCCTCCCTCTCCTCCTGCAGGGGCTCCTGCTGTGAGAGGCAGCATTTATTTCTCCCAGTCTACTGCCCAACTCCCAGGATTCTGACCTTCAGTAGCTCTTATGCACAGATACCATGCTCAGATGTGCAGTTTGGGTGTTTTTTGTTGAGTTTTAAATGTTCAGCTTATTGTTTCAAGGGGAGAAATCTGGGGATGTCTCTCACTCTGTCATGTTTCTGACGTCACTCCTAGAAGGACCACGGAAAACAAAGGGAATGGCCTCCTCCAGCCTTTTAGGTCTAAATGAAGTCTTTGGTTTACCTTTTAGGATCTACCTATCCCTCTTCAAGTACCCAATGAGGCCATAGCCTCCTCCTCTAAAATTAATTCTTATATTTTAGAGATACATTTTGAATTATTTATAAATAAAATATTTGAGATTTGCTTCAAACAAATTCAGTGATGGAGAGAGAGGGGAGAAGTATTTGAAGGTACAGATGAATCAAGATGGCCATGTGTTATGCAACTAAATACATATACACATTACTTTATTCATCAATTCACAGATGATAGTAATGAAACTCTAATAACTGTAGAAGAAAATGGTTCTGAAAGTATAAAGTAATCTATTTTTTAATTAATTTCTATTTACAGATGTTATAATTTTCTATTTTCTCCCCTTGTAATGGTTGATCAAACAAACAAAAACTCAGATTAAAAATTAGTATTTCTTGAAACCAAAGTGAAGAGAGGAGAGAGACAGGGAGAGGGAAGACGAGAGAGAGAGAGCAAAGAAGGAGAAAATTGTTTGTAGTGAGGGAGAAGAAGAAAAGGGAAGGAGGAAGGGAAGGAAGATAGGAAGGAAGGATCAAGGGAGGGAGAAAAGGAGGAAGAAAAAGGGAGAAAAAAACATATGATCAAGTAAGGATAGAAAATACCAAATGTATTTTTTACATAATTTTTTTAAATGTAATTTGTAGTTGACATTCAATGTTATATTAGTTGCAGGTGTACAGCGTAGTGGTTAGACATTTATATAACTTACAAACTGATCCCCCCAGTCAATCTAGTACCCACCTGACACCATACATAGTTAATACAATGCTATTCACTATTTTCCCTATTCTGTACTTTATATCCCCATGACTATTTTGTAACTGCCAATTTGTACTTGCTAATCCCTTCCCCTTTTTTCACCCAGCCCTCCAAACCCCCTTCCCATCTGGCAACCATCAGTTTGTTCTCTGTATTTGAGTCTGTTTCCATTTTGTTTGATTCGAATGTACATTTTTAATGAGAATTGCTGTGAGCATATAACATGCCTAGAAAATTTCTACAGTCAAGAAACTTGTTTAACATTAAAATGGCCATACCAACCAAAGTGATCTATAGATTCAGTGCAATCCTTATCAAAATAACAATGACATTTTTTAAGAGAACTAGAGCAAATAATCCAAAAATTTATATGGAATCATAAAAGATCCCAAACTGCCACAGCAACCCTGAGAAAGAATAACAAAGTTGATAGTATCACACTACTTACAAACTATATTATAAGGTTATAGTAATCAAAACAGCATGGTACTGGCATAAAAACAGATACATAGAGCAATGGAATAGAATAGGGAGCCCCCAAATAAACTCACACCTATATGGTCATTTAACCTATGACAAAGTAGGTAAACATATACAGTGGGGTAAAGATGGTCTCTTCAAAAAATGGTGTTGGGAAAATTGGATGGATACATGCAGAAAAACAAAACTGGACCACTTTCTTAATACCATACACAAGAACAAACCAAAAATGGTTAAAGACTTAAATGTAAGACCTGAAACCATAAAACTTCTAGAAGAAAACATAGGCAGTAAGCTCTGATATTACTACTAGTAATTTCTTTTTGGATATATCTCCTCAGGCAAGAGAAACAAAAGAAAAAATAAATAAATGGGACTACATCAAACTAAAAAGTTTTTGCACAGTGAAGGAAATCATCAACAAAATTAAAAGAAAAACTACTAATGGGAGAAGATATTTGCCTATAATACATCTGATAAAGAGTTAATATCCAAAATTTATAAAGAATTCATACAACTCAATACAGAAAAAAAATCCTATTAAAAAATGGGCAGAAGACCTGAATAGATATTTCCCCAAAGAGAAAATACAGATGGCCAATGGACATATGAAAAGATGCTCAACATTACTAATCATCTGAGAAATGCAAATTTAAAAACCATAATGAGATAGACCCATCAGAATGGTTATCATTAATAAATCAAAAAACAGATGTTGATGAGGATGTGGAAAAAGGGACCTCTCATACACTGTTGGTGGAATTGCAAAATGGTACAGCCACTATGGAAAACAGTTTGGAGGTTCCTCAAAAATTTTAAAATAGAGCTGTCTTTTGACTGAGCAATTACACTTCTGAGTCTTTATCCAAAGAAAATCAGAACACTAATTTGTAAAGATCTATGCACCCCTAGGTTCATGGCAGCACTATTCACAATAGTCAAGGTATGGAAGCAACCCAAGTGCCCATCAATAGACAATTGGATAAAGAAGTTATGGTACATATATAAAACAGAATATTACTCAGTCATAAAAAATGAAATCCTACCATTTTCAACAACATGGATATACCTAGAGGGTATTATGCTGAGTGAAATAAATCAGACAGAGAAAGATAAATACCATATGATTTCATTTATATGCAGAATCTAAGAAACAAAAGGAATAAATTAAATGAAAACAGACTCACAAATACAGAGGACAATCTGGTGATTGTCAGAGGGGAGGGGGTGTTGGAGGACTGGGTGAAAAAGATGAAGGGGTGAAGAAGTACAAATTAGTACTTACAAAATAGTCATGGGGACATAGAGTACAGCACAGAGACTATAGTTATTAGTTTTGTAATGGCTATGTGTAAAGTAAGATGGGTGCTAGATTAATTGGGAGGATCACTTCATAAACTATATAAATGTCTAACCAATGAACTATATATCTGAAACTAATATAAAATTTTTAAAAAGAAATTTGTTTGATATTGCTTACCTTGATATTTCTCAAATCTATGTGACCAAGGAGCCCTTTATCATATTAACACCTATTAAGATCTCCCCAAACCAGTGTTCTGTAACAGGCAGCAAAATGCAAGCTTAAGCTTCCTTGAATGTTATCCAAACAGGAAGACTTCGGGTTAGAATATGTCCATGGTATCTTCTAGGTGTAAAATTTGTAAATTTTAAGGCCCAGATCTCTAGGTATGAAAGTGACCGCCAACATAACTACCTTGGTGTGTTGTCTTCAGCTAAACGATTCCATCAGTCAATAATATACCGCTCTTAGTCAATGTTTTTGATAGCTTGCTGTCTTCTAAACTGCCTCTCTCTCATTCCTCACCTTTCAGCTCAAATATATCATCTGAATAAGATTAGTAAAATCTTTCTAATATTTTTCCAAAAGACAATGTCTTTTTTACTTTTTAGTGAAAACAACAGAATTTATGGCACCAACTTAAAAAATAAGCTCTGCCAGTAGGATATTTGTAGCTTTCAAGAGAAAAGTTTAAGAAAATAGTTTTTTATTGACACCCCCAATTAAAAAGCAAACTTCAACAAGAGCAGATCCCTTTAGGAGTTAATGATTTTTGCTAGGGTGGCCAACCATTCTGGTTTGCCAGGGATGGAGCTATTTCTCAGAATGCAGGACTTTCAGTGCAAGAACAAATTCAGACAAATCAGGACAGTTGTTGCCAATGACTGTTTGTAAGGAATGGAGAAAGTATGCATTTTCCCCTGTGGGTCATAATACAATTGCCTTTATTTTCTGGACTTTTTCTACTCCTACCATCATAGTGGCTAACTGGCTTAATGTCATTCATTCCATTGTTACTGTTCGTACTGTGGAAGTTGGAAGGCTGCATATTTTCCAATTTTACTTCTGTCTTCTTTGAGTATTAATCTTTCATCCCATGGCAACAAGAGGAATAAAGAGTTGGAGAAAGCATCCTTGGCTGATGTTCATTTATATGACAACTGTGCTATATGTAGGTGGGGATAAAGGAGCACAAAGAGGTATAAGTTGGAAAACATAATGTTGACTAGGAGGCACTGAACATAATTTGCTTATCATTGCACAATAAGCTAGCTGGTGCTCAATTTCATTGCTGCTTTGTGATTGATTAATTGATTGAAATAAGCATGAAACCAAAGGCTTATTTTGTATGCATTAAAAAAAAATTATTTATCCAATTCTCACTCTTAATTTATTTGTTTTTTTACTTGGTTCTAAGGCCACCAAGTACCAATCACATTGGAAAGTTAATGCTTTTCGAGTAGTTTATTGTCACCATCCTAGCTAAGTTTATTGGAATGTAAAATTTGTAAGAGGTGATAAATTATTGGTTAGCATTTCTATTGTTAGGTTGCTAAGTCAGAAGTTGCAAATAGTACTGAGAATAACAATACTGACTCCTTCACTGCTTTCCAGATAGCAGTATTTCTTCTTTTTAATACTGCACATTTATTATCTCACAGTTTTTGTGGGTCAGGAATCCAGGCACACCTTAGGTGAGCTATCTGGATCAGAATCTCTCTTGGACTGCAGTCCAGATGTGGACTCTGGCTGTAGTGCCACTGGGAAAGGATTACCTCCCAAGCTTACTTCCAGGGTTGTTGGCAGGAGTCAGTTTCATGAAGGTTTTTGGAGTAAGGGCCTCAGTTCTTTGCAGGCTTTTGCATGGATGCCACCCTGAATTCCTTGCAACACGAGCCTTCCCAAAATGGCAGCTCGTTTCATCAAAATCCGCAAGTGTCTACTAGGAAGAGGGAAGCCACAGTCTAGTAGTATAATTATAGAAGTGTCATCTCATCACTTTTGCCATATTTTATTTGTTAGAGACAAATCACTAGGTTCAGTTCACATTCAAGGGGAAGAGATTTCATATGGATGTGAATACCAGGAGGCAGGGATCATGCGGAACCATCTTAGATATCTACCTTCCATTTAGCAGTTTTGTAAAGAACACAGCAAAGTAGTTGACTGATGTGCCTCTGAAGCCTTGTTCAGGTTCCTAACATTGACACCTACTAGCTAATAGCCTTGAAAAAAGTTACCGAACCTCTCTAAACTTTAATTTCCTCATCTATTAATTCAAAATAGTAATAGTACTTAGCTCTCAGGGTAGCTGTGAAAGTTAAATTTAAATGAAATTAATATGCGCACATTTATCATGGTGCCTGGCATGTGACAGGTACTCATAAATGTTACTTGTTTTAGCCACAGTTCTCCAGCAGTACCCTGAGAGACAAGCAGATGGGTTAGGGAGCACGGAAAGAGAGCAAGACAAGCAAGAGTGAAATCTCATCAAAAATCCTGCAGAGGTAACTTCAGCCTGATCCTACCAGAGAACTCTCAATGTGAGTTAACCCTCCAAATTATATCATACTGAGGTCAGGTAGCTATGCTTTCATATTCCCATGCTCTATATCTACTGTTTAACAATCATCTACCTCAGGGTAGAGTGGAGGGATGGAAACTTTCAGCACTAGCCCTCTGACTTTGTGATCAAAGCAGCTCCTATAGTCTGAGGGCAGCTCCCTGAAGAAGAGCCACCACAGGTGCCTGCCTGGTAATTCAAAGAAGACTGACATTGGTGCAGGAAGGACACATAATAGTAAAATGGCAAAAGGGAATCTGGGTGGAGTGCTGATATTATCCAACATACAGTAGTCCCCCATATCCTGTTTCTCTTTCCATGGCTTCAGTTATCCATGGTCAACCACAGTCTGAAAATATTAAATGGAAAATTCCAGAAATAGACAATTCATGTTTTAAATTACACGCCATTCTGAGTAGTGTGATGAAATATGTCTTCCTGCCGTCTTGGTTATCAGACTGAGAGTGTCATAGTGTCACAGTGCTTGTGTTCCAGTAATTCTTATTTTACTTAATAATGGTTCCAAAGTACAATACTAGTGATGCTGGCAATTTGGATATACCAAAGAGAAGCCATAAAGTGCTTCCTTTAAGTAACAAGATGAAAGTGCTTGATTTAAGGAAAGAAGAAATATTGTATGCTGAGGTTTCAAAGAGCTATGGTAAGAATAAATCTTTTATCCATGAAATTGCCTAATTTATAAAGTCAATTTTATCATAGATATGTATGTATAGGGAAAAACATAGTATACATAGGGTTCGGTACTATCTGTAGTTTCAGGAATCCACTGGGGGTCTTGGAATATATCTCCCACTTATAAGTGGGAATTACTGTATTACCCAAATAAAAACAGAGGTTCCAGTCGGAGTAGCGAGATTAAACAAGTTCACAGAATACTGTAATTAATTGCAAAATGTAATAATTGCTGTAATTGAAGTTTCATATTGGATCTTGGCAAAGTTTACAACCAGGTCTTTACAAGACAGAAGAGAAGTCATCCAAAATGTTACTGAATATTGGTCAGAATTTTAACAAGTAAAGATGAGGAGAGTGGTATGAACAAAGGCTTGGAGTAGGGAATCTTGGGACAGGTTTAGGGAACAAGTAATTCAGTTTTCTTGTAGAGTATAGTAGGAGTAGAAGGGAAAAAGTCAAGCAAATGGATTGGGGATAGATCACAAAGAACTTAAATGTAGGGATGATAAGTTTATACTTCACTAAGAAGGAACTGAGGAGCTACTGAGGGTTTTTGAGCAAGTAAGAGATTATTGCTCTACTTTAGAAAATTATTGTGAGTTTGCTGGATATGATGGATTAGAGTAGGAAGGAAAGGGTAGAGAAGAGAAATTAGAAGCTTATTACATAAGACAATATGAGTGTTGTGAAGATTGGGAGTAGAGCAGTGGTAGTGAGAATAGGATATAATAGGCAGATGCAGATGTTGCAAAGACAGACAGTTTATGGATTTGGCAACTGACTAGATTTAGGGAGGAGCAAAGAACAAGTTTTGAGATTTTGGAAAAGGAGATAATTTATGCAAAAACATTATGAATTTACCTTTAGCCCTGTTGCGTTTGAAATACTGTTGGATTATCCAGGGATTTCTGTCCATCAGGAAGTTGTGAACATAAGGATAAAGCTTGAGGAAATCATTGGATTAAGAGATGTAGGTTTGGTAGAAAAAACCATGGACATTGATAAACTCATCAAAGTTCAAGGGAGAGAAAAATAATGACAAATGACAGAATCTTGGGAAAACTTCAGGAGCAAGAGAAGGAAGAAAAATCAGCATATGAGACAGAGAGAGAGCATCCAGAAGTAGAACAAAGATGCTTCTATGCCGTAAAAGTTAGGAGAAGAGAGAGGCTCAAGGAGAACAACATAAAAAAATGGAGAGAGATGGAGAATAGAGAGAAGAAGACAGCAATGGGATTGACAATTAGCAAGTCTTTAGTGACACTGGTTAGTGGTTTCAGTGGGGCAGCAGAAATGAAATCCACACTTCAAGAAGAAAAGCAATGAGCAAGTTATAATTTCTTTCAAGAAATTTGATTGCAGTGAATTTTACAGCTTGTGGGATATGATTATTTTTCATACAGAAGAGACTTAAACATCTAAACAAGGGGAAGGGACAGTAAAACTGAAATAATTAAAAATATAAATTGACGGAGCCGAATCTAAAATGTCACCAGAAGAGATTGAAGTCAAGAGAATATATGTATTTTTCCTGTCCTTGCAGGTGCTAGTCAGGTAAATAAACTCATTACAGCATCCTGTGTTTGATGTAGTTATCACACACACTCCCCGCCACCACCTGGGCTCCAATTCCCTTTAAGCTTAGAATTTTTCAAATTGTAACTCAAATAGTGTCTCTAGCAAAGTGCCTAATTTCAGATGATGCTTGCCATTTGAGAATAATTTGCAAAAAAAAAAATTATTATATCAGGATGAGGAATAGCGGATGCTTGCCTAGCAGTGAAAGCTCACAAATCCACCCACCATACTCATCATTATGGAGGAGAGCAATCACTCCAAAACAGAATGTAATTTTTACATCAAATTTTTGCTTTCTCTGTTAACTAATGGTTATACCAGCACACATATAAAGTATCCTTCAACCGAACTTCATATACCCAGTCACTCTTGGTACCTATTAAGGTAAGCATTTGGAGACAAGTTAGTCAAAGACTCAGAATAGAACCACAAATGAAAGAATTTTAAAACTAATCACTATACTTATTTTATTTTATATATATATATATATATATATATATATATATATATATATATATATATATATATATAAAACCAATATATATGATTAAAAATATATATTAAATATATAATAAAAATATAATAAAATATTATATATATAAT
Source organism: Pteropus medius (assembly GCF_902729225.1). Classification (NCBI taxonomy): domain Eukaryota; kingdom Metazoa; phylum Chordata; class Mammalia; order Chiroptera; family Pteropodidae; genus Pteropus; species Pteropus medius. The sequence continues at coordinate 16,252,220 of NW_024340701.1, read as the reverse complement.
TAAAAATATAAATTGATGGAGCCAAATCTAAAATGTCACCAGAAGAGATTGAAGTCAGGATAATATATGTATTTTTCCTGTCCTTGCAGGTGCTAGTCATGTAAATAAACTCATTGCAGAATCCTGTGTTTGATGCAGTTATCACACACACTCCCCGCCACCACCTGGGCTCCAATTCCTATATATATATCTGTCATTGTTTGGATTTCTTTTCTCAAACACCGAGAAGGGATTTGGTGTTCTAAAGTAGGCCTGAGAATGAAGAAAGTAAAGCTACCTTTCTGATATTATTAGTATTTTTCCAGAGTAGCATCCTGGATTACGAACATGAAATTAAGCTTCTTAGACACACAGCAAGACCCTACCTTGCGCAGACACTGACAATGGCAGCTGTGTTCTTCTGTTAAAGGCTTGCTGTGGGTGATGGTGGTAGTGAGCTCTGAAAGCTGCACAGTGCCATGCTGCACTAGGGAGCCACTTTCATACTGCTAGATTTCTATATGCCATTGCTAACAAACTGAAAATTAATTTAGTCATGTGGTATATGCATGAGGTGGTTTCTTTTCAACAGTCTGTAGCACCCCCCCACACACACACACACACACACACACACACACACCCCCACCCACCCACCCACCCACCCTAAAAGACCAAACAGTGGAACAGAAAAAAATCAGATATAAATCTAGAAAAAAAAATGCTGAAATAAAAGGAGACTTGGGTATACAGATGGGAATGTCATACTGTATCCCAGGAAAATTCGATACTGAATGAGTATGCCAGTTATTAATCTCTCAGCTACAAACAACTTTCTGTGTTATCATTGGTGATGCTGGAGGACTGAGACTCTGCAAATTATAGCACATTTTTCATTTGCAAGCTGTTGGTTCCATGTTAGGCTCCCTTCCTTTAAGCCTCTAGAGTCTGATAATCTCTTTGTTTATTCAGCCTTAGAAGTGTTACCTGTTTCCTGCAGTCGTTATAATTGAGTTCCCCTAATGTTCTCCTTTTGTTCTTTCAGCCCTCACACCTGTGCAAAGTTTCTTATATTAAATCCCCTCTGTTGAAATACTTAGTATGATATCTGTTTTTATAACTGGGCCCTAACTGATAGAATGAACAAGAGCAAAACATATTCTAGTAAATTTTCTAGACTTCAGAAATAAAGTAGGTGGCATTAAAACATAAAGATAAAGCCATCTACATGGGAACAAATCAAGTTGACTTCTGACTTCTGCACAGTAACATTCGACCCTAGAAATAGTAAGTATTGCAATACTTGTAAATGTCTGAGGGGAAAAGAATCCTAATAATATTGTTCTAAAATGTTGTTCAAATATAGAGCCAACAGATAAATAGATTTAGTTATAAAATAATTCAGAAAATACATTCCTTTGGAATCTTATTGATGAAACTAAAATAAGAAATTTTCTCCAACAAAAGAGGAATGGAGGTTCTATGGCCAACCAACTGGCAATAGGCATTAACTTCATTTGAATGTATGCCTAACACTAAGGTAAGATGGTAGACTTACAAATGTAAAATACAGCAATGAAGGAATAAAATTACTAACGAAACTCAGGTAGAGGAGATACATCTAACATTATTGGTTATAGAAATGCAATTGACTTTTATACATTGTATTTATTTTAATTCAGGAAAACTGCTAAACTCTTCTTAACTGTAAGAAATTATAAATTCTGTCAGATTACCTACACTTATAATCACATTATCTGCCATAATGACAGCTTTTCCTTCCTTTTCAATTCTTATACATTAATTTTTTTTCTTATGATGTCCAGTACAATGTTGAATAGAAATGGTGACAGAAGGCTTCCTTGTCTTTTTTTCCCTGATCTTAAAGGTAATTTTTTCATTTCGTCACTATTAAGTACAATAATTGCTATCAAAATTCAAAGATGTGCTTAATCAGGTTTAGAGAAGGCCTCTTTTTTGGTTAGCTGAATGTTGTGATCATGAATATATACTGACTTTGTTATCTGACCTGTTTTCTCTACCCATATGGTTTTTCACGTTTAAATTGTCAATGTAGTGAATTACATTCAATTTTATTACATTAATCTTGCATTGCTGGAGTAAATTAAATATGGCCATCTTTTTAAACACTGCTAAATTCAGTTCATGTAGTATTTGAGATTTTTACATCTGTGTTCATCAAGGGGAACAGCCTGTAATTTTCCTTTTTTGTGCTATTCTTGATTGGTTTTTGAATCATAGTTGTGCTAGCTTCATCAAATGAGTCGAGGTGCATCTCCTTTTTCTGTACTTACCTTATAGTCTAACATATAATACATTTTTATAATTGTTCTTTGTGTACTTTAAAAATGTGCTTTCTCCAGCTTGTGCATGCAGTATTCTATGTATGTCCATTGGAGCAAGCTTATTGCTTGTCATGTTCAGATCTTCCATATCTACTGATTTTTCTGCTTAATTTATCAATTCTTGAGAGAAATGTGTTCAGATTTCCCCATCAAGGTAGTGGATTTGTTTATTTCACCTTTTTTCATATTCTTACATATAATAAGGACATACAGATTTAGAAGTTTTATATTATCTCGATGATATAAAATATGGAGGAAGATAAAAACATCTTTGACCTGAACAACTGAACAACTCAAGGACCCTAGCATTATCTCTGTTGGCCTGAACAACTCAAGGACCCTAGCATTATCTCTGCTGGCCACTCTGCATAGTTATATGCTTGTCCAGTATTTTAGTTTTACCTTAATATTAAAGATTAGACATTACTATCTGTATATTCACTTGTTTTATTGTTTTATATATGCTACTCAGTGGATTTTATCCGTTATCTTCCTTTCTTGCATTTCAGATCTTAACTCTGGGATTATTTTCTCTTGCTTGAATGACGATACCTTAAAATTTACTTTAATGAGGATCTGTTGATAAAAATCTTTTAGTTTTGTCTGATTTTTTTAAATTTATATTCATTCTTGAAATGTAGTTTGTGTGGGTACAACAAGTCGACAATTATTTAATCTCAGAATATTAAAGCTATTATTTCATTGCCTTCTGGCTTCAATTGTGGCTATTGATCTAATAGACATCCCTTTATAAGTGATTATTAATCTTTTATCTCTGGCCGACATTGATATTTTCTCTGTCTTTGTTAACCCACAGTTTCATTAGGATATATGGTGGTGTAAATTTATTTTTATTTATCCTGTGTGGGATTCATTATACATTGAAAAATTCCTTTTTTGAGAAAGGTTGATCAGTCATTGGGATACACAACTGTTACTTTCAGATGCATCCCCATCTGTACTTCTTAATGTGCTATGCTTAACTCAAGTAATTGAATGAATATGTGTTCAGAAGAATCACAAAATCTAGTTCTCATATAGCAATTTATCTTGTAATTTCTAAAATTACATCTTCTTTAAGAAATAGTTTATTAAACACTTCATGATGTATGATTTACACAACTCAGTATACCCTAGCTTCATCTTGCGTATTGCATAAAACAACAGCAAACAAACAAAAACATCAACTTCTGGTTAGTTTTCCAAATTAGAGTGAGTAGAAGCACAATCTATTGATTGTCTGGGATGAACACACTCTGGCATCATCAATTAACAACTCTAATTAGGAGAGCCATCAGTTAAAGTAAAGCAGGCCTTGGGCTGAGAATAAACATGACAGAAAACATGAATTATCTAATCACTAATGAACATTAGCGAGTTGAAGGACATAACTCTCAAAAAAAACTGAAAATTTAAAAAGACATATGCTTATTGTAAAACAAGTTAAACAAGACAGAAAAGTATTAAAAAAAAGAAACATAAAAATCACCAAAAATCCCTTGACCTAGAGATTAAAACTATTAATATTTTGGTAAACATCTTTATAGCTATATAAGTCCTTTTTAATCACATTTTGTCACTGCTTTGGGTATCTGTAATATACATTATCATTTTAGATGCTTCTCAATATTCTCCATAACCTCTTCACAGTCTTCATTTTATAGAAGATAAATGACTAGTGAGTTTCCATTTGTAGACATATGCCTGAGGGATTGAGTGTGCAGGAGTGGGGGAATCTCCAAAACACTGGAATGTAAAGAAATTATGAAAAATGTCAGGAAGCACATGAAAAATCTAAGAGTTGCCCATAATTTTAGGGAAATTCTCCAACTTTGATAAGGAAGAGTATATTTAAAGGCACAATGTTAGCAAGTTAGTTTTGCCCCGTTGTTTCCATGTTGCTGTTAAATCAGTGGTAACTTATTTTTTATTTTCTTCTGTGTGCATCTTCTTTATGATTGTCTTTATGGTGTTTCCTTTAATTGCCTGAGCAGGACTGCCACCTAGCTTCTGTTGCTTAGCTTTCAGAATATCAGAGCTTCCATCAAAATCTGATAAGGAATGGCCAACTTGAATTGAAGGTCCCTTCAAGTGTCTTTACCACTTATCACTTCAAGTGCCTTTATCCTAGGGCAAAGGAGCTCTTCATTTGGACTATTATATTTTAAGCTTTGTTATGTCATCACTGCAGGTATTGAAGATTTCAGAGGAAAAAGTAGAATGATTTATTTTTGTGTGAACAGAAGATAATAAGGATGAGCAGGACCTTTGGCCACCCATAGGGTGGAGAAAAAGGGAGTATGCCATGGTCCTTGGGTAAGGGTGGTAGACAGGGGCATCTTTCTTCCCCAAGGAGATATTAAGTTTCATGCATCATTCAAAATATCAAATGTCTTATAATAGAAATAACTACTTGATGACTGCCGGAATCAGTGGTTCTCTCCCTGGCTGCACATTAAAATTATCTGGGAAGCTTTGAGAAAATATAAATATGAATAAATAGACCCCACCTACAGAGACATTGATTTAATCATTCCAAGACATTTCTTAGGCATCACTATTTTTAAGCTTTTTAATGATTCTAATGAGCATACTGATTGAAATTAATAGAAGAGAGAAGTCTCATATCTATAGTTTTGATAGTGCAAGGTGTCAGTTTGAGCATCTTTGAGGAAGGAGAAATACCAAAAAAGGCCAGAAATTTTCCCATTTTAGTTATTTGTGCTTCAGTGCTGTTTCCTTTTAGCTAAGATAACCATATAATTTATCATCAAAATCAGGACACTTGTGAACGTGAAAGAGGGAGCTATTAACAATGAGGCCAAGACAATAGTTGTTAACTGTAACCATCCAGACAAACTGGGATTAGTTGTCACTCTACTTATAGCTATGGCCTGTCTCTCCTCTTGATCTCAGTAATAGCTCAAAGTTAAGCTATGCTATTGTTGATGTTTTAATAGTTGCAGAGTAGAAGACTTTTAAGTTGCTTTTAAAAAATGTGTCTTTATCATGTCAAATTTGGGCAGTTTGGGGAAAGTCATATTTTTGAGAGTTTAAAAAAAAACTATTTTCCCAAGATTCTTAGTTTACTTCTTCACCACCACTCTCTTGTAGGAGAAACGGTAAATGAAACCCACTTGCATTGCTTTTTTTTTTGTTTGTTTGTTTTTGCTACTGCAGATACTTTTTAGGACCTCCAGTCAAAGTTTAATGAAAGAGAAGTTAGAAACTACTTGCTCTAATTAAGTTTTTAGTTTGTGTCTGGATTTTGTATGCATATACTGGGACCATTTTCCATTAACAGGGATAATTAAATGCTAACTGAACTGAACACATTTGTGAATGCATAGTCTTAATTAATAGCCTTTATTGACTAACTTTGTTCTCTGGCCAAATGAAATGTCTGTGGAAGCTCTTTAAAGAAGTAGAAGTGTCATATAAGCAGAAGGCATCATTCTATTACTAAAAGTTTGTATTTCAAAACAGGGAATCCTCATTTTCCTGGGATGATTTGATGCAATGGGTTTTCAAAGTTTTTTTTTTTAATCTGAGAACCATTTTAGTGAATGAAATCTTACAAAATTCAAAAGATAAAGCAAGTTAAAGACCAGGTGCTTTCTTTGAAGTAGGAAGAGGTGATTGGAGTGGGGATGAGAAGGGAGCCATGCCTTGCCTGCTGAGTCCACTCCTCCACTCCTTGCAAGGTAAGGGTATAGTAAGAGAGTAGAGGATTACCTTTGGGCTCGGGAAATCTATATTGTATTCCTAGTTTCAGCCTCAAATTTCTGCTACAGCCCAAAATATTAGTTTACTTTCAGAAGTTTCCTTTTCAGTTGAGGGAGGATAATAGAAACTGCCATCTGCCTGCTACGCGGGGATGATATATGAAGCCAAAGGTGATAAATATGATATACTTTGATTTTTTCCAATGACAGTTTACACAAATCTAAAGTATTTTAGGTTTATATAATAAAATTATTACTAAGTATTACAAAAGCAATAGGTCCAGAGAGAGAAAAGGAGGCAGAAGTTTAGTTGTTGAATTGAAAGAATATTTTAGCAAGAATCCCACTCTCTTTATATCTTCTGTTTTTTATAAAACCAAAGTGGCAGATCTAGAGTTTGTTTTGTTTGTTTCAGATTTCCTTCTCTTACAACCATTTGTCCATCAACTGGCGAATGGATAAAGAAATGGTGGTATATCCACACAATGAGATATTATTCATTAACAAAAAATGGACTTTTGATACACTCAAAAACATGGCTGAATCTCAACAACATTATGCTGAAGAAGCCTGACACAGAAGGCCACATACTCTATGATTTCATTTATGTGACATTTTAGAAAAGATAAATCTAATACAAGGTGGAGAGGATGGGGCACACAAGGGAACATTCAGGGGTTTTGAAAATGTTTTGCATCTCAATTGTGCTGGTGGTTACACAAGTTTGTAAATTCGTCAAAGCTCATCAAATTATATACTTAAAATAGATGCCTTTTAGTGTATGTAAACAACATATCAATTTAGTTGAGTAATAAATGTTATTGTCTTAGGACAAACACTTTATTCTTGGCACTGATGCCAGTGGATCAAGATGAAATATTACACTGAATTAGTCTTGTACAAAATGTAGATCAGTTTGCCTGCTTTTATCTCTTGGACATGATTATGTATGATTCGAGAAGCTTAAACTCTAGGTGTGAATATTATTATTGTTATCTACTTCTATGTTTACTCCTAGTTTCACTCTATCTTCTGATTCATTTTATTTTTTCACCCTATTTTTGATGCTTCCTATTTTGTTATGTTGAGGTGCACCCATGCAAGTTATATGTAATCCTTTCTAGTACAAGGTAGCCTGTAAATTTTAAAATAAACTTGTTTAGGTTTCTTTTATTATAGACAAAAGAAATATGTATTATCATACCACTATACTTATACACATACTAGTATATACACTTACTAACCATTAATAGCTTTAGAGATCCAGTGAAGTTGGAGGACTTGAGAAGATATCTCTTAACTGTTATAGGACTAATAAATGAAATGTTTGCTCTTTTCTATGAATCCTCTCCTAAAATAGATAGAAATTTAATCAAATATAACTACAAGTGGTTACCCTGTAGTTGAGAAAGCTGGCAAGAAATAATTCTAGACAACTCATTGGAAAAGTCTGATGTAGATTTAGATATTGTTTATTATGTTAATGTTGGCAATAAAGATTAATAGCAATAGCCTTGCTGTGGTATTTAGGAACACTCAAAATCAGTGTTTCTTTCCTGGAATCAAAGCTATCTCCTGGCATCCACACAGTGTGTTGTTCAGAGCAGATTTGCTATTGGGAAATGTAGCCAAAGAAAAGTAAATAAATAAAATTTTAGATTAGGGAGTTGATGAAATCAATCTAGTAAGAAGCCTTATTAAGTACTTTCATATCTTTTATATGAAATCTATACAATTTATAAATAAATATGTCCCCGTAAACTAAAAATGAGGAAATCAGGGGAAAAAACACAACGGCATTTGAAGGTACAGATAGTGCCCATATGTGATTGTGATAGGATTGAGCAGTACATTTATGTTCATGAAATTTAAATTGTCTAAAAATATCAAGTTTAAAATTTGTTCAAAATCCAAAAAACAGAACTAAATAAAAGGTAAATAGTACAATATAGAAAGTAGAGCAACAACTATCATCTAGAATTTTTGTATCAATTAAAATTTGCTTTGTTGTACTTTGAGTACCCTTCCTTTAAACATAAGCACAAATGCACCATTGGCAAGTAAATTAATTTCTTTCTCTTCACTACAAATATTCATAATATTAGCACACAAGCACATTTCCTTAAGTTAAAGACAGAGATAAACTCAAATTACATTTCTAATGTTGGAGGTTTACAGCAAAACTATGGCATCAACATTATGCCTGCCCTTGATCCTTGCCACTCAAAGTATAGTCCTTGGATAGACGAGCAGCATCAGCATCACCTTGGAACTAGAAATGCAGACTTGCAGGCCCCACTCGACCTCTTAAATCAGAATCAGCATGTCAACAAGATATCTAGGGAATTTTCATGTAGTTTAGTTTGAGAAGCTCTGTCTTAAACCAACATAACCAGTATTATTCAAGAAATTGCTAAAGTGACAAACATCCTGGTTTGCTATAGATTGAGAGATTACCCTGGATTTAGTACTTTCAGTGCTAAACCCAAGCAAGTCCGAGGCAAATCAAGATGAATTAATCACCCTAAAATTGCCCTAAGTTCAACTTAAGAACCGAGGAGGAAAAAAATATGTATGTGGGAAAATTATACTCCAGATCAACTTCCATTAGTGTTAGCTCTTATCATAAATATTTCAACTCAGTTATTTTAAGCATTAAGAAAATAAATGAGGGGGTGGCTCCATAGTGTAGTGGTTAGGACATCTGCTTTTCATGCAGAAGAAGGTCCTGGGTTCATGCCCCAGGTGGAGCCACGGACCATACTCCAGGTGCACCATACTCCGGGTGTACCATATTCCATGTGCACCAGGCCCCAGGTGCACTCCACGAGCTAGCATGTGGGAGGGAATGCCCTGCCTTCAGAGATCCAGTTCTTAAGGGGAAATGGCAATATCCATAGGTCAGGGGTGGAAGGTCGGGGGAGGGAATTAAAGAGGAGGAGAAAAAGAAAATACATGAGGAACGGCTCTCTTTTCTCTGACACAATGAGATCTTTCAGCTCTTTAGGTCCCCCTATGAATCAAAACATGGAGTCCAGAGTCAAAGTCCTAAGAAGTCAAATTATTTAGTTTGTCAGTAAACTTGCCCCAGGATTAATACATTTGATAGTCTTGATAGCAAGACATTTTGTTCTATTCCTTTCCTGGTTTCTCATTCAGAATTGTTGAACTGCACCTCTGGTCTGTGTGTGATTATCTTATAGTTGCAAAACCTCTAAGGAAAGCCACCAGGGATAGAGCTATTTGCTCTCATTAGCTGGGAAAACAAGGCTCTGTTTATTCCTCATGCTACTATCAGGGGGACCCTGGTTTAATTCCAACACAGGTCTGGGTGTTGATTTCACACAAAGGGATTATCTTAGGCAGCTGTAGTTCTAAAGCAGCCTCATAGGAACCATCTAACTCCATGCAGTGTGACTAGAGAAAACTGGGTGTACAAAATAGCACCATAATTTTAACACATGTGATTAACAAATAGTTATAAAGTCAAATAAAGCAAATAAACTGCCAGTAATGCTCCCATTTATCATAGATACTGATATTGACTTAGAAATCATGCCTGATAAATGTTCCTTTTGTATAGTGATGACCCCCCAAGAGTGTAGGATGGGTAGTCATTCACTGAAGCAGATGCTGCCAGTGCTCTGCCATAACTCCTTCAATCTCTTTACCATTTTTGACAGCCAGTTCTTAAATCTCTTAGTTGGCTGATTACCCTCAGGTAACTGGAGCCTGATTTGCCTGGAGACATAGAAAGTTGGAAGTGCCTTGGAATCTGTATTCCCTGAGAACATCCCCTAACCAGTGAATGACAGTGAAGAGAATTAATATTCAAGTACCATTGCCCTCTGATGGGGACAATTCTTAGATATGTTCTGCACTGTCTTCATAACTCCCCTATGAGACTGACCCAAAGCAATATTCCTTGGAACTTTGCTTGCTATCACACCCTGGCTTGGTGCCCTTTTCTTCCTTGTCCTGTTTTTCCATTCGCCTACTGCTTTTTCATAGAAAAATAATTCACTTTCACAGAAATCCTTGTCTCAACGTCTGCCTTTGGGCAACCTAACCTAAGATACTCATGTTACATAATTTGAAGAGCATCCAATCTCTCCTGTCTCAAAGAGATAGGGTTTGTACAAAGGAATATTTAAATGGCCCTCAGACATATGCAAGGACGCTCTACTGGGATCATAATAAGAGAAATGCAAATTAAAACTACATTGAGATACTATTTCTCACCTGTCAAAAAATTTCAAAGATTGACAACATATTCCTTTGGTTAGGCTGTGGGGAAACAGGCACTTTCATTATGAAGTTGTTAGTACTGCAGTTCCTTTGAAGAATTTGTAACATCTTTAAAAAATTACATATACCGTTTAAACAAGCAATCCCACTTCTCGATATCTATCAAAAATACCAGATGACATATATGAAAAACTATTCATTTCACCTCTATTTGTAATAGCAAAAGATTGGAAATAACCCAAATGCCCCTCAATAGGAGACTGGTTGAATAAATGATGGTATATCTAAACAATTAAAAACTAGTTAGTGTTAAAAAGGAGAAAGGTCTCTACATACTGCTACAAAGTCATCACCTGGATATATTGTTAAAAGCAAAGAAAACAAAGTGAAGTAAAGTGTGTATAGCTTCTACCCTTAGTCTTGGAACACACACACACTTCTCTTTTCAAAAAGAATGGGAACAAAAAAAAATTCTTGAGGGGCAGATTGGATTAAACATGACGGAGTGAGAGATGTCCCAAATCTCTCCCCTTGAAACGAAAATAAGATGAACATCTAAAATTCAACAAAAAAACACCCAAACTGCACACCAGCACATCTGAGTATGAGATCTGTGCATAAGAGTTACCATAGGTCAGAACCCTGAGTGTCAGGCGGTGGTCTGAGAGAAACAAAGAAACTGCCTCTTGCAGCTGATGGAGCTCCCTGTAGGAGGAGAGGGAGGGGAGAAGGTGTGGTGACTTCCCTGAATAGCCCTGCCTAGAAGAGTTGTTAGTTCCACACAGCCAGTGGCAGGGCCCAGTCATCAGGGCAGAAGGCAAAGAAATGGGGACGGCAGAACAGCACGGATGGCAGAGAAACAACAGTTGATTTTTACCAGCCAGGGTTGCAAAACAGAGGCTGAATAGCAGCCCCCATCCCCCAACCTAGAGGGCCCCTCCCCCTATACCCTCCAAGACGGAACACCGTGGAGCCCCAGGGGAATCTGAGCAAATGGTACCGAAACTGTCACTAACACTGACAGGAAATGAGACTGAGGGTAGTGAGTGTGATTAAACATCTATAAGGAAAAAAGAGACATTATTAAGACTTTATATAGAGCAGAGATCCAAGAGGTTTAGACCCCACCTACTGGAAACCAAAAGAAAAACAAGCTAGGGACAATTATATAATAAATCTTTCTGGAAAAAGAAAAAGCAGAGCACACTTCCATTAATGCACAGGCGGCGAAATAGTCCATTAAATGCCATAAACAACCAAGGTGACAAGGCATCTCAGAAAGAAAGAAAAATCTCCAGAAAATAAGCTTACAGACACAGAAATATGCAATTTAAATGACAGAATTCAGGATGGTACTTCTAAAAAAAACTCAGTGAGATCCAAAACGAATCATACCAACAATTTCAAGAATTGAAAAAAAAAAAAAGCTAGACGAGCAGAATGAGTTCTTTAGCAAGGAGATTGAAACCCTCAAAAAGAACTGAATAGACCTTCTGCAGATAGAGAACACACTGCAAGAGTTGAAAAAATGAAATAACAATCTTGGGAAATAGAGTCGACCAAATGGAGGAAAGAATCAGTGATATCAAAGACGGAAATATAGAAATAAATCAGAAAGAAGAAGAGAAACTGAAGTATGAAAAATAATGAAAGAGAAATACAAGAACTAGCTGATACCATCAGGAGAGGAAACATAAGAACAATGGGCATTATTGAAGGTGAGGAAAAGGAGTTAGGAAGCATTTTCAGACAAATAGTTGATGAGAATTTCCCAAATCTAAGGAATGAGCTGGAGTTTGGAATTCAAGAAGTCAACAGAACACCCAATTATTTCAACCCAAAAAAGGCCTTCACCAAGACAAATTGTATTAAAATTATCAAAAATCAATGACAAAGATAGAATTCTAAGGGCAGACAGGGAAAAGAAGATGGTAATCTATAAGGAAAACCCATTAGATTATCTTCAGGCTTCTCGGCACAGACCTTACAAGCCAGAAAGGAGTGAAATTAAATATTCAAACTATTAAATGAAAGGAACTACCACTGAGAATAATATATCCAGCTAAGCTCTCCTTTAGATATGAAGGAAAAATAAAGACCTTTCTAGACATACAAAAATTGAGGGAATTCTCTACTATGAGACCTGCACTACAGGAAATACTGAAAGAGGTCAGCTCACCGAAAATAAAATGACAAAAAGAAAATACAGAATTAGGAGTAAGATGACTAGCAAGCCGATAAAAGCAGAGTACTGCAACCCTTACTAGGAGCAGGGTATTATAAGCTTAAAATAAGAAGAGATTTGCTATAGCAAGATAGTAATGAACGTTCAGCATACATAGGGACAATTTGAGACAACAATGACTGAAAAGGGGAGGATTCAAAGATGCATATTCACAAAAGGGAATAGAGAAAAGGCATGCACAGAAGAAAAGGAACAACTGTATATATGTAACTATCTTTACATATTCGTAATGGTGACCACACAGAGAAGATTCAGAACTGAAGAATATAACATAAAACAAGAAGAGACAGAAGGAAAACCCACAAAAGACAACCAAAATAAAGAAAACAGAAACACAAAGACAAGGAAGCAATGGAAACACCAAGCTACCAGAAAGCAAAAGATAAAATGGCTATAAGAAGACCTCATATCTCAATAATCACCCTAAATGTAAATGGACCGAAGTCACAAATAAAAAGGCACAGAGTTGCAGACTGGATCAAAAAACAAAACCCAACTATACGCTGCCTCCAGGAGACATATCTCAGCTCCAAAGACAAATATAGACTCAAAGTGGAAGGGTGGAAAATGATATTTCAAGCAAATGGCATTCAGAGAAAAGCAGAAGTGGCAGTACTAATATCGGAGGAAATGGACTTCAAAATAAAAAAGGTAAAGAAAGATACTGAGGGACACTTCATAATGTTAAAGGGAACCATGCACCAAGAAGACATAACACTTCTTAATATCTATGCTCCCAATCAGGGAGCCCCAAAACATATCAAGCAATTACTAACAGAACTAAAGGGAGGAACAGACCAAAACACTATCATTGTAGGGGACCTAAATACCCCACTGTCAGCTATGGACAGATCACCCAAACAGAAAATCAGTAAGGAAATAATATCCTTAAATGACACATTAGACCAACTACACGTAATCGACATTTACAGAGCCTTCCATCCCAAAAAAGCTGCTTATACATTTTTCTCTGGTGTACATGGAACATTCTCAATATCGACCACATACTGGGACACAGAGATAGCCTCAACAAATATAAGAGGGTTGAAATTATACCAACCATATTCTCTGATCATAATGCTTTGAAACTAGAAATCAACTGTGAAAACAATGCAGGAAGAACCACAAATACATGGAGATTAAACAACATACTACTGAAGAATAACTGGCTCAGAGAAGAAGTAAAAGGAGATCAAGAAATACATTGAAACGAATGATAATGATAGTACAACATACCAAAACTTTTGGGACACGGCAAAAGCAGTCATAAGAGGAAAGCTCATATTACAGGTCTATCTCCAAAAACAAGAACAAACCCAAATAAAGAACCTAATGCTTCATCTTAAAACACTAGAAAAGGAAAAACAAATGAAGGAAAAGCCTTTGACAAAATACAGCATCCATTTATGATCACTTAACAAAATCATAAAATCTTAACAAAATCAAGATAGAAGGAAAATACCTTAATAAAATCCATATATGACAAATCCTCAGCCAACATTATACTTAATGGTGAAAATTTTTTTAAAAATCCCTCTAAAATCAGGAGCAAGGCAAGCCTGTCCACTATCACCAGTCTTATTCAATATAACATTGGAGGTCCTAGCGAGTGTAATCAGGCAAGAGAAAGATATAAAAGGCATCCAAATAAGAAATGAAGAAATTAAACCGTCACTATATGCAGATGACATGATTCTTTATATAGAAAACCCTAAAGACTTCACAAGAACACTACTAGAAACAATAAGCAAATACAGTAAAGTCTCTGGATACAAAATCAACGTTCAAAAATTCATAGCGTTCCTATACTCTAATAATGAAGTGTCAGGAAAAGAAGTGGAAAAAATAATTCCTTTTGCAATTGCACCAAAAAGAATTAAATACCTAGGAATAAATCTTACAAAACAAGTGAAAGACATATAAAATGAAAACTACAAGATCCTATTAAAAGAAATCAAAGAAGATACAAAGAAATGGAAAAATATTTCATGTTCTAGGATTAGAAAAATCAACATAGTTAAAATGAGCATGTTACCTAAAGCATTATATAGATTTAATACAATCCCCATCAAAATCTCATCGGCATTTTTAAAAGAAATAGAAGAAAAAATCATCAGATTTGTATGGAAGCATAAAATACCCCAAATTGCCTAAACTATCTTGAGAAAAAAGAACAAGGCTGGAGGCATCACTCTGCCCAACTTCAAATTATAGTACAAAGCGACAGTAATCAAAACAGCATGGTATTGGTAGCAAAACAGACACACGAACCAGTGGAACAGAATCGAGAGCCCAAAAGTAAGCCCATATTTATATGGACAAATAATTTTCGACAAAAAAGCCAAAAACATACAGTGGAGAAAGGAAAGCCTCTTCAATAAATGGTGCTGGGAAAACTGGAAGGCTACCTGCAAAAGCATGAAACTAGACTGCTGTCTATCACTACACACCAAAATTAACTCAAAATGGATTAAGGACCTGAATATAAGACCTGAAAGAATAAAATGCAGAGAAGAAAACATAAGAACTAAACTCAATGACCTTGGACTTAAAGAGGATTTTATGAATTTGACCTCAAAGGCAAGGGAAGTAAAAGCTAAAATAAATGAATGGGACTACATCAAACTAAAAAGCTTCTGCAGCAAAAGAAATCGTCAACAAGGTAAAGAGACAACCATCCGAATGGGAAAATATATTTGCAAGCAACACCTCCGATAAGAGCCTAATATCCAAAATATACAAAGAACTCATATGACTCAATAACAACAAAAAAACAAACGATCCAATCAAAAAATGGGCAGTGGACCTGAACAGACACTTCTCCCTAGAGGACATACAAATGGCCAACAGATATATGAAAAAATGCTCAACATTTCTAGCTATTAGGGAAATGCAAATCAAAACCACAATGAGATACCATCTCACACCTGTTAGAATGGCTATAATCAACAGGACAAGTAATAACAAATGTTGGAGAGGATGTGGAGAAATAGGAACCATCATACTTTGCTTGTGGGACTGCAAATTGATACAGCCACTATGGAAAACAGTATGGAGGTTCCTCAAAAAACTGAGAATTTATCTACCATATGATCCAGCAATCCCTCTACTTGGTATTTACCCTAAAGACTTGAAAACCTATATCCAAAAAGATATTTGCACACCGATATTTATAGCAGCATTATTCACAGTGGCCAGGATATAGAAGCAACTGAAGTGTCCTATGATAGATGATTGGCTAAAGAAGCTGTGGTACATATATACAATGGAATATTACCCAGCCATAAGAAGAGATGAAATACTGCCATTTGCGACAACATGGATGGACCTCGAGATAATCATGCTAAGCGAAATAAGCTAGACTGAAAAAGTTGAAAATCACATGATATCACTTATATGTGAGATGTAAACCTAAAAGCAACAAATGAGCAGGACAAACAAACAGAGACTCATGGACATGGACTATAGGCTGTCGTTACTAGTAGGGTGGGGGAGGAGGGCGGAGATAGACGAGGTTAAAGGGGGTCAAATGTAGGATTTAGGGGGAGGGCGAAGTGGGTAAAGGAGATCAAATATATGGTAGCTGAAGGAAACTGGACTTTGGGTGGTAAATATACAATAGAATATGCAGATGTCAAATATAATGTACACCTGAAAAGTATATAACTGTATTAACCACTGTTACCACAATAAACTTAATTAAACATTTTTTAAAAGAATCAAACAAAACCAAACCAAACAAAATTAAAAACCTATAAATAAAAAAATATATATATCCATTGACCGGAGGAGTTCAAGATCATTTCTTTTTTTGTGTATGCCTTTGGTTATGATGCTCTGTTCACAGAATGCCAGTTTCTTAACAAGCAATTCTGTTTCTAAAGTTACAGTATATGTTTCATGCAAGCATTGAAAATTTGAGTTGTGAGTAAACCAAATATCCACTCAAAACAAATTCTAAATGTACTCCCATACTGGTAAAATGGGAAAAAAATGTGACTGTTTAAAAATCATCCCATGCTTTCCCATATTGAAATTAGCAAGATGTTGGTGTTTCTTTTAAAATGTATTTGATAATTGAACTGAATGAATTATTTCAAATGTTGAAAATATTTATTTTGTTTTTATTCCATAACTTATTTTATGTTTCCAAAAATCTCAACAAATAAAATCTTAAGAGAATGATAAAAATAAAATAAATAAAATGGCCCCCAAATATGTAGTGCTGAAGTGCCAGCTAGGGTTCCTTAGCATGAAAAGACTGTGATGCGTTTTATGGAGAAAATACCTGTGTTAGATGAGCTTAATTCAGGCAGGAGTGATAATGCTTTTGGCTGTTAGTTCAGTGTTAATGAACCAACAATGTATACACAATCAGATATCTTTAAACAGAAACAAAGATAAAACAAAGTTATGTATTGACAGGTTGATGAAAACATTGTGACGAAAGGCTTGCAGGAATCTAACCCTGTATTTTTCTTAGGAGTGCTGATTCAGTATGTGCTAATTCAGTGTTTGCAGTGGCTTTATAGGACTTAACTACTACAAATAACAAGAATAAACTATTAAATAAAAGGAAATACTTTAGGAAGTGAAAGATGGAATGCCTAGAAAACACATGAAAACTGGGATTAATAATATTATAACTAGTATTTTTCTGCCAGCTCTCACTAGCTTACAGAGCTGATTTTGTGCATCTCTTCCCAATTCCACATTCATTGACACCACATTGGCAGCTTGAAAGTAATCATTGTGGTTGTATTTACACTATTGAAATTGGCAAATTCTACAAATTAGAGCCAGTTGTTAAATATTTACCAGCATACCGTAACTATGACTCCTCTTTTCTGTAATTTCCCCCTCAAATTCCTTTTGTGGAGGTATAGGGATCACAATGAACGGAGAAAATAATTCTTAGGTGGATGACTGGAAATGTGTGGCAAAATTCTGTGCTTACTGCCTTCGTCTGCTTATCCCCATGTACCTGCCATTGGGGAGTAATAGTTCCTCCTTTATTCCACCTTCATTTTCTCTCATAGCAAAATCTAACTGGAACCTTAATAACTAAGGAATCTGGGAAATGTAGTTTCCAGGCTTTCAGTCCTTGTGGTACAAGGGAGAACTTAGAAGATGGAGATGATACTGAATACCAGCAAACCCTATGTGACATAAGAGGAAAATAGTTCTGATATTAGTAAATATCAATAAACTATTCAGTAAATAATTCCTCCATGTCATCTATATGCCAGACACTATGCTAGGAGATTTCAAGGGGGTAATTTTCAAACTGTGGGTAAAAATCAATAGTAGGTTTTAATATTTATTATGTGGTATCCAATCTTATTTTTTAATAAAACTGAACAGAGAAGAATAGAAATAGAGTACATTACATGTAGTATGAGGAAACAGTGTTTGTTAAACTTTTATCTCAGATAAATACGTGTCCACTTGTTTGCAAAATAAAATGCATTTCTTTTGTTGATTACAGTCAAATAAACTTTTAAAACATATTTTTAGGGCAAGGATCAGCAAACCTTTAAAGGGTCAGATAGTAAATACACTAAACTTTGAAGGCCATGTGATCTCTGCTGCAACTATTCAACTCTGCCTCTGTAGGGTGAATGCAGTAGAGGATATAAGTAAATGAATGGACATGGCTTATTCCGATAAAACTTTACATACAAAAATCAGGAAGGTGTGTGTATCAGATTTTTTGTTTCGAATGGTGCTCTGTGAAATTTAAAAGGAAAAATTCCTCTCTTGGAATCATTATGAACAATTCTTGGTGAATGAAGACTTGGAAAACATTCAATTCAATTACTGCTGGAGCTGTAGTTGACCAGCTAGAGACAGAGGCTATTGTTATTTCCATGTCAGATGGCTTGCTTCTCTCTCCAATGAAAACCATTACTCTTCATATGCTAGTAGTGAAAAACATTTGGGAAATATTTTAAGATTTATAAATATGTAATATAGTAGATGAAAGCCAGAACATGGTTTGATGAAGTCAGAATTCTTGACACTTGAGAGTTTCTAGCCATTGCGCTTCTCATGCCCTTTAAAATGAACTGTTTCTTGCTCTTTCCTTTTCTTGCCCTCCTAGGAGGGACTTCTGATGATCGACTGGTTTGAGAACTTATGTGCTGGAGAATCATAAAAAATGGTAAAGCAGATTACATGGACAAGAGTTTCCTAGAATCATGAGTCGTTAGATGTAGATAACAAATTCCATGTAAGCATGGATATCAAGGTGTTGATTGAAAAGAGAGTGATGGGGAAGCACCGGTGATATGTGATGAGAGAAGAATAAAAAAGAGAATCTTAAGGCAATTGCTGAGGACTGTGTGTTTCCCTTCATGGAGATGTTGAAATATAAGTAAAAAAAAATTAAGCTATTTAAAATTTACTTTTAGTTGTATGAAATATGAAATATGCTCTTTTGAAAACAACACCATTTGAGTAATGGGTTTATAACACTAATATTATCACCTTTAAACTAGTAATATTGACTAATAATATTTTACTCTGTCCTTTTCCCTCTCGGGGTACTCAAAGAATGTTTAAAGCTGGGTCTTTGGAGTCTATCAAAGCTACTAGGTTTTATTTTGGTGAATGCAAAACCAACATGAATAATGTTGAAAGATTCCCATGAATCAGATTTGATACCTTATTTGTGCCATTATAACCTGATTCAATTAAAATTGAGCCATTTTTCCCTTTCATAATAACCTATTCAATAAGGAAAAGATAAATAGCTTTACCTTAGTTTTACAAATGGATAAATTTGGATGCAAGACATTAGATTCTTGCTCTAGAGTCACTCGGTGAATTGGGTCTACTGATTAATTAAATTGTAGATCTGGCATGAACGTCCAGTATTTTTTTTTTTTTTTTTTGTCCCAAGAAAATACCCAGATGATTTTGGCAACTGGATCAGCTACAGATGTAAGAATGAGGGGATGATCTGATCAACCTACTGATGTTCCAGCAGGCTCTTCATCCTAATATCCTATCATGAATACCAGGATGCTCGCCCAGAGACATTACTCTCATGGAAGGATCATTGGGATTTTTCATGCTTTGAAAAAGGCTTCACTACTGCTTATATACTGGACTCCGCCTCCAGTCTCTCCGCTCCACACACATTACCCTAGGAAGATCATACGCTCAACTACTTTAAGTTGGACCGACATTTAGGAGGGATTTCAGACACTGGATTTTAGAAAATAAGATTTTTATTTTGCTCTTTTGAGGAGCAAAGACCCAGGAAATATTACCAGGACAAGGATGGGACAGAAAGAGGAAAGAGTATGAATTTTGCTTGAGTTTATTTGTTTTTTATTATACTGTGAAATAGTTTAAGATTGTTCTTGACAACAAATCCATGAATAAATGAGTCAGGGAGTTGTATTCTGAATCAGTCCTGTCACTAATAAGAGGAAGGTGTCACCAGCCTCTAAACACTCTCCCATGGGTAACAGATCTATTAGGTAGATGTTGTCCCTCTCCCTACTAGCAGAACATGATTAATGTCATGAAGAAAACTCAAGGGTGGTTGGAGAATGCATGTTTTATATATATAAAAAATACTTAACTGTCTAAAATCCGAAATGTATGTATTTAGTTTTCTCCAGAAATGGTGTACAATTATCTTCCCTTGTCACTACATTTTTCGGGATGGATAAAGCCATTTTGTTTGTGGTATACTTCAAGTTCTTGGAGTGACTGATAGCATTACAACTTAGATGATTCAGGAAGGATTTTTATTCTTTAATGTATTATTTTAATAAATAAATTTAAAGCAGACTATTCCTCTAGGTTAATTGGTTTTGTGACAGTCCACTGAGTCCCTATAGTTTATATGATAAGGCTGACTCTATTGGAAGGGTTACCTGCCTGGCCAGAGGAAATAATAATCATTGTTGTTCCTAAATTTATTCCCAGTATTGACTCATCTTCCCAAATATATCAGCACAATCTTATTTGCCTTGATCAGTGATATGGCAAGAATGAGACCGTTGATCTGAGTCAAGAACTATTCCAAATTCTGTTCCTGGTTCTTCTAAGGTGAGAATGCAAACTCAGTATCTGGCAAACAGGTTATAACCTTTCTGATGTCACAAACCTTTTGAATATCTGATGAAAGATCTGTTGATCCAGGTCCTCTAAGATGGGATTAGTTGTGTATGAGATTTATTGAGAGAAAGACTTGTGAGGGAGAAATAAGGGGGGAGCGCAGAACAGGAGAGGCTAGGAGAGCCATTAGACTGAAAAGGATATCTGATCTGACTCCCTATAGAGGAGAGGGGAAAGGAAGGTTAGGTGGAAGAGTCTTAGACTTCAGTGCAGTTTTAAGAGAGTTCTACAAGGCCAGTGTCCTAGATCGAAAGTTGTCTGTCAGAGTTGTCCCACAACTCCCAGAAACACACCTGCCTTAGTGTCCCTGCCATGCTCATTTACTGCTTTGGGAGCCACTGGAGCTCTCAATCAGGTACAATTCTGACAGTCAGAAATCTAAGAGGGGCATTCTCATGTCTGTCAGTCTATTCCTTGCACTACACAGATCTATTTCTCACAAATTCAAGAACAGATCCTCCATGGTTCCCATGGACCTCTCTTACTGAGGAGAAAACTCAAAAAAGAAGGGTTATTAGGATAAATTACATTCCCTGTTGCTGCAGTTAGTCTTGGAGCTGCAATTGATGGTCATCTGCTCCCTCTACTATCTATTCTAAATTCCTCTCACCCTCAGCTATCACGTTTATAGATTTTACTGGCTTTATCTGGTGATATAACCCAAAATTTCATTCCTGAAAGGTCTGAGCCCTTGGTAATCATATTCTTCTTGAGGCTGGAGTTACTACACTTGCCCATTCATAGTCATAATTAGGTAAGAGAGTAGCAAGAGGTGCTCAAATGTATTACCTGAGTAACACACACATTCCCCTCTGCTGCCATTATGTAAAAGAAGCCCTATTTCCTCCTAATGATCAGCATCCATTACTCTTGCTATGATTGTGACTCCTCTTATTGCTTGCTGGTCCCTGGGTATAAGGAGTCCAAAGTGTCCTGGTGGTGACCATAGCTTATAGTTCAATGGGACACATCCTGCATCCTCTGGCAAAAGTATGCCCTTATTGGGGACCATGACCACCAACCCTTTTGTACCCAGAGTTGATGCAACTGGAAGCAGAGTCCTCATATGGTAAGTGAGACCACTAATGCTTCTACCCCTTGGTCTCTGGATCCATATGTTCTTCCTACTGGGGACACAGCACCAGACAGAGGTCTCTGATTTAATATCTACACTGTATCCTGAAAAGCACCCCCTTCTTTCAGAGTGTTGCTTCAAAACTGGCAATTTAGTTATTCCTTTCAAAAGCCATTCCAGTGAGCCTGGCTGACTCTGGAGAGTGTAGTATGTGATACAACCAGCAGATGCTTTTGTCATGGGGTCACTCCCACTCCTCATTTGCTGTAAAATAGGTCCCCTGGTCAGAAGCTATCTTACGTGGAATTTTATGCTTGTGGATCAGACCTCCATAATCCCCTGGATAGTGGTACTGGCTGAGGCTCTACAGGCAGGAAACATGAACCCATGCCTGGAATAAGTATCTATCCCTGTAAGGACAAACTTATGACCATTCTAGGATGGAGGGGGCTCAGTATTGTTGACTTGACACCATATAACCAAGAGATAGTGCCTCATCTGGAAGCTCTTTATGAGTCTCTGTTGCCAACAGGTTGGACATTCAGAGGTAGCAGTAGCTAAACTGGCTTTGGTAGTGAGAGTCAGTATTATTGGCCTACATGTGGGCCACTGTGGCCACTTCCTGGATATGCCCATTATGCCAGTTCTTGGGTGGCTGTTGACAAAGTCTAGCTATTGTAAACTGGCTGAGTCATTTTGTCTACTCAGTTATCTGTTGCCTCTTCTGTGGTGGGTGCTTTCTGGTGGACATTTACATGCAACACATAGATCTTCACATTTTTTTTTTACCATTCCTGTGTTTCTATTCATATGTCTTTACCCCCGAACACCTTGTATCTGATCTTGTAGCCTTCCCTTCCAGGCTATTGGCCACTTCCCATGAATCTAAATATTCTCACCTCAGACCACTGTTTCTTGCACACAAAGTGGATGACCAGATACACCACCTCAGCTCCACCCACTGGGAAGATTTTCTGTCTCATTATCATTCATTCTCCTGAATGTGGTGTAATGTATCCACTGTCCATTTTCAGTTTCAATCACACACTGAGCCAAACCATCTATAAACCAAACAAGAGCTTTATTCTCCTCCTTTAGCTATTTGTATGAGGACTCTCCCCGATATAGCTATAGGTTCAAGCCTTGGTGGGTACAACTCTTATGGATGACTTGGGGATCTGAGCTACTTCCTCATGCAATTTACTTGTGTCCTCTAGTGTTGCTTGGGCCCCATCCTGGATGTACCATTTCCATGTTACTATGGACTGATGGTAGGCCTCTCTGACCTTATGACTTGACAGTTCAGAAAGAACCTAACACATAATGGATAGCTCCAGCTACATGGTTCTTGGTGCATGTGATCAAACATTTTGTCTTTATCAAGGCCTAGTAACATACCAGGACCTGTTTCTCACAAGGCATATCATTTTTTTTCTGCTATGGATAGCATACTTTATTCCAGACTCCCAGGGACTATATTGTTTTTCTCCTGCTGGAGTTTACCATACTCTCCATACTATATCTTTTTCCACCACTGACACTTTAACACCATAAGGTCTGCTGGATTATATGGCCCAAATGGCAAGGTTGCTGATATTATAACCTGGACCTGCTGCAGAACCCTTATCTGCTCTGGACCTTACTTAAACCCAGCAGTCTTCCATGCTAGAGGAATATTTTTAGGAGTGGAATGTGCTTTGGGTCTGTCCAGAACCCAAAGAAGTCTACCAGATGCTGTGCCTCCTTCTCTGTGGTAGGGGATGTACAATTCAGCACTGTTTTTACTTTTGAGGGGATGTTCCAACATGTCCCTGACCTCTGGACTCATCCACTGGGATTATTACCAATGAAACCTTTAGCACTTAAGTCACCACTTTGTACCAGGGACTATCTGTGCTCTACCTACCAACCAGGACAGTGCCATCTTAACCTGTGGGGCAGTAAGTGACCAAGTTCTAATTCCACATCTTACTACCTATATTCTCAGACCACTCCTGGTGCCACTTACATAGTCTGGATCCTATGAGAAGTAGATGCCACAGTGGAACTAACCATGCAAGAGATTTATTAGGGATAGTGCCTATGAGAAAATATGGGGAGAGAACCGGTGGAGGCTGAAGACCTCAAAGCAGATCTGACTCTGGGTAAAGGATCCAGAGAAGGGATAAAGACGGTAGAAAAGTCAGGTGGAAGCATCTTAGACTGCAACACGGTTCTGAAGGAGTTCTACAAGGCTGTCAGAGAGTCCTCAAACCAGAGGTGCTGTCAGAGAAGTTCCGCATCACTGGCTTGGAGCAGGGTGTGGGAAGTGTAACCTTGGCATCAACACAATGATGGATTTCAGAGTGTAACATCTGGACTATCAGTCACTTATGGTCCATGCTGTAGGAGATCTGAGAGATCTCTTTCTCTTCACAGAAAAAATACTAGATACACATGTAAAAATGTGTGTAATTTCATGGGGTTCATGGAGCCTCTCAAGTCTATTCCTTGGAGTCCATGGATGGTTAAGAAGACCTGTTTTCAGAATTTATTGCTGATCTCATTTAATGAGAATAGCCTGATATGGGCTTTTATCTGAAAGATAAATGACACATCTTTAAAAGACATTATACAAAACAATCATGGGGATGTAGAGTACAGTATAGGGAATATAGTCAATATTACTGTAATGGCGACGTATAGTGCCAGATGGGTACTAGAGTAATCGAGGAGATCACTTCATAAACTATATAAATGTCCAACCACTGCACTGTATACCTGAAACTAATATAAAGTTTTAAAAAAAGACATAAATTTCTTAAGAATGTATTATAGCCTCTTCATTAAAAGAGAGGAGGCTATATCCTCTTAATATAATGCACAGTACTATATACATTGTAAATAATCTGAATACGTTGGATGGACATCCAGTAAAGATCCCAACCAAAGTAGTCTCATTTGGGAGATAGTTTTAGCAGTAGGACTGGGAAGCAGCAATGGTTTTTCAATCTCCTGAAGCCCTCTCTTGTCTCGCAGTTTGGCAGAGCAGATATTTGGTGAATCCACCAATTACAGAAAGTTCAGACCTTTGTTCTAATAAAGAAGATGCCCAATTTCTTTAATCAAATAAAATGTTTTCAAAATATAATTACTCTTTAGTAAGCAGTGTAGTTGAAGCGGTGGGGTACATTTCCAAATGTACAGTGGAGTACATTTCCAAATCCATACAAAAGATAACCTTGGGCAATTCAATTAATTCCCATGCTTTGGATTTCCCTACATTTTTTAATGTTGAAAAAACTAAATGCATTTATTTATTTATTTATCTATTTATTTTTAATTGAGATAAAATTTCTATACTTCAAAGTACACACATATTAAAAGAACAGCTCAATGAATTGTTACATATACTCATTTCACCACCAATCAAATTAAGATATAGAACACTTCTAGAACTCCCAGAAAGCTCCCTCATGCTCCTTCCCATTCAGTACCCATTCATATAAAAGTAACCACTATTCTGACTTCTGTAGCCATAAGTTAATTTCGCCCATCCTTGAACTTCATGGGATCCTTTGGTGTTTTCCACTATGCATTATATCTATGAAATTCATCCTTGTTTTTGTGGATATACTTCATTTATTTTCATTGTGTGGTATTCCATTGCATGAATATACAATCATTTAATGACCCATTCTGTTGATGTACATTAGGGTTGTTACCAGTTTGGGGCTATTATGAAAAAAGCTGCTATGGATTTTCGAACAACTCTTTTGGTGGACATAATCACTCATTTCTCTTGAGTGTATATCCAGGAGTGAAATTGCTGGGTCATGGAACCCATGTATGTTCAGCTTTGCTAGATATTGCCAAATACTCCTGAAATGTGGTTGCACCAGTTTACATTCCCATCAGCAAAATGTAATAGTTTTAGTTGTACCCTATCTTATCCTGTCCTCATAGACATTAGGTATTGTAGTTCCTTTAAATGTCAGCCATTCTGGTGGGAATTCCCCACTTTTAAGTAAGACTAACTGAACTGTTATCAGTCAGGAAAAAGGAACATTAGCTCTCAGAACCTCTTAGAGAGCTCGGGGTGGATGTACCCTGCTAGATACACAGGCTCATGATGTGGATTTGTTTTATTGACTATTTGTTATAGTATCCTTGGTTCTTTGGAAGCAGGCCTATAGAATAACAAAAGAGTTTTATAATTACAAAGGCCCTTAGAAAAGCCACTAGAAGTGATTACAGGAAACAATGTCAAGTCGAGTCTCTGGCCCAAATTGAAGTGGTGCAAGGAGGGAAATGGTCACTTCATGGTCCAGAGAAGTAGTCAGCTCCAGAGGAAGGAATGGATCATGTATTTTATTACTGAGAATAACTGTCTACTCTTACTTAAATATGTGTAACTTTCTCTCAATGGCATTTAAAGGATTAATAATTTAATTATCAAAGAACTTGGATTTTGTTAGGTCAGAGAAACAGAGATGTTTACATCTATAAGGTTTTGCTCTTATTAAGCTTTTACTGATGAAAGAGGAAACATGGGGAAACCATTAATAACTATAACTAAGTTGTTTCTCTTTTTTACTATCAGACCCATGAACAGGAAATGTGTTTGTTTGATCTATTAATCTGTAAATCAAGATTTGAAGACAAGAAATGTAGATCAAGCATCTCCTTTAATCCTTTCCCTTAACTAGTCTCACTCTATAAAACTGCCTTGATTTTTTTTATGGGGCTCTATTTCCCAAGGTATCAAGATAATTAAAAATGAGAAAACGTTTATTCATTGCTTTCCTGTGCTAGGTAAGGAGCTACAGGTCCTTGCATCTATTATATTTATGCTTCACACCAAGTATTTTGCTTAAGTTCTCATCCCTGTAAAGCTAAGATATTATATTTTATTAAAGATAGAACTGTTGAGGCCAAGAGGTGACTTGACCTGCTTTTATATGTTTCATGATAATTTCAAGTTCAAAGTGTTTGTTCTTTCTCTTTGAGTTTTTGATTCAACTTCCAAGTCTTGTCAGTTTTCTCTTGGATCGTCTTCCATTTCCACACCTGCCACTCTAGTTCAAAGAAAAAAATAGCCATGAAACTGGTTTCCCAAATAAGTCTACACAGTATACCAGATCAGTATTGATGAAACACTGCTTTTATTATGTCTCTTTCTCATGCCAATCTGTTCAATGGCCCCCCAAAGCCTGCAGGAAAAATTCTAAACTTGTTAGCTTATTAATGGAGATGCTCCTAAGTTTTGCACCAACATACTTTTCCAAATATTTGCACACACAAATCCTCCATTTCAAACAATATGGACTACTCACTAACCATCACACAAGAATTCTCATCTCACACATTCCCATCTCATACACTTGCTCACAGTCCTGCCAACCTCAATGCCCTCCTTTTTCTTTGCCTATCCAGATGTTACTAGCCCTTCAATGATGGAATCATATCTAACCACTGACCTGAAGGGTTTCATTATCAGTCCTGCAGAAGGTATTTTCTCCCTTCTCTGAAGTCTTGTGGCATTTCACAGTTGTATACAGCAGACAGGAAATTATTTACAAAACAACAGAATAAAAGGTGGCATGGTAGATTCGAAAATAAATTATATACTTCTTGAACTGAAAGAGCTCAAAATGTGAGATGACAATATAAATGGAAATTTTAATTAGGAAATTAAAGATATATTAGTAACATTTTTGAGCATGTACGATGTAGCAAGCAATGAATTATTTTTCCTGGACTTGCACATTTATTTCTATAATTAGCCACTATTATTATCCTCTATTTACAGATGAGGAATCTGAGGCTTAGAGATGTTAAAGGGTTTAGCCAAGGTCATTCAGTTAATAAGAGGAGAGATGAGATTTAAATAGCCCATATTCCTATCCCTTAGGCTATAGTACACTTAACATGTGATCTCAAGTTCCAATTGCCCCAGGAGGAAGACAAGGAGACTGGGGGGATATAACACATTGAAAGACTAATAGGAAGGTGAATACAGTGAAACAGAAAAGGGCAAGAATTAATAATGGAGGAATAAAAAGGTGGAGTAAAGTATAAGTCAATAAATAGGGCTTAGGATTCTGGAGCCAGTTCTGTCAACATTTGTCTTCGAGGGCCCTCCTTTTACAAACAGATTTGTTGTAGATTCTTAAATGGTTCAAATTTAGTCAGATATTTGGTTATCACCTTTAAAGCTGTGGAAATGTCATTTTATTGGTTTGTCAACAGTTAAGTATACTTTAAGGGCTAATCCATGCCAACCATCAAAGAGATTAGTGGATAAACCAGATAACAAGTCTATTCATACGCAATGATGTTTATTTTACAATACACTGCACACATAGCTGTCCTCACAGAATACTCCTAATGGATGTGTCCTATAAATGGCTTCTCGTTGTATTTATAATAAAATTCAAAATTCTTGCCTTGACATCAAATGCCTACATTGACTAACTCCTGTTCATCTTTCCAGACTTGTTTTTTGTTCTTCTCTTCCTTGCTCACCACACTCTAGCTATACTCATCTTTATCCAGTTATTTGAAGAAGCCAAAGCCTTTTTCACCTCAGGGCCAACCTGTACACTATTTCCTTTCACCAAAATACTGTTTTCTTCCATTCTTCAGTTAATTATATGGGGATCGAAAATTAAATATCTTAATTTCCTTTATTGACCTTAGTTAAAGAAATGTAATTTTTACAATTATATTTAATGAAAAACCTTGAGGGGAGACAATCTTATTAGCATAAGGGCTTTGAAAGTTAATTCAAAGTGTCATGATGGTTGTACAAGTCTCAGAAAGATAACAAAGAGAAGTTAGAGGACATTTATATTCTAGTGACCACATAAAAAGGCATTGTTGGAAAAATAGCCAGTAGCGGCATAAGTTTTTAAAAATAAAGACATGTGCTTTGTCCCTTGTTAATGGGATGGGATAGAATCTTTAGTAAGATGTTCTATAACAAGGCTTGTAAATACAAAATGTCTAGTGTAACTTTTGTTCATAAAACATAGTTTTTATAGCAACTCATAGTTGTTTGCTTAAGTATAAAATATTTTTTGTAACAAGAAGTGGAACGGACTCACATAAGCAGTAGATGAACTTACTAGTCATATAGCTCAGCCTATAGCTGAGAAGAACTGGCATCACCTCAGAAAAATCTGATCCAAATCCAATGAAAAACTCAGGTTCTTCAATTATTGTCATTATTCAGGACTCAGTTTTAAGGTCATTTTCTCTGAGAGGCTTTCTCTAGGCAATGTATTTAAAGCAGCACTACTCAAATTTTGGGAAATCACTTGGTAAAACTACGGAGACCCAGGCCCTCCCTACTTCTATAAGCCAGGGCCTCTGTATTATCTATTAGTTCTCCAGATGATTCTGATATTCACTAAAGTTTGAGAACTGTTGATCCAAATGTGTACCTTTTCTTTTGTCCTTGGTTCTCTATTAGAGTATCCTATCTGTTTCCTTCACTGCTCTTATTTCATGTGGTTGTCTCTCTCCCCTACTAGACCAAAAGCACCATGAGGGCAGGGATCAAGTCTTTCTTTTCAATTACTATATCTCTCAGTGCCCAACACAGTGTCTGGCACAAAGCTGAGACTCAAAACAATAGATGGTTTGATATGTACAGGACGGATAAAAATAAATTTCAATATGGATTTTATCAGTTAGTGGAGAGCCAAGACTTGCTTTACAGAAGTGAGTCATAAACTTTTTATTTTCCACCACAATATTTTGGGGAAATGTTTCAAAATAATACAGATAAAATCAGAGTAGAGTCAGCTATTACTGATTGAATCAGGAATGGATGTTACAGAGTTCTTCCCATTTGTCCTTCCCTGGATCCCTGAAGGCAGTATGGGACCTTGCTTCACAATGGGTGGTCCCTGAGCCAGCAGCATCACTGGATGGTACAAAAAGGTTGGTGGGTAAAACTGCTGACACCTTAGCACGAACCAAAAGTCATTTTATTCTTCACTATCACAAGCAGTTTTTTTAAAAGCCATATTCACTTATTAAGGTATTTGATGAAGCAGTGGAAATTATTAATACTAAATTTCAACCCTTAAATACACATCTCTTTAATATTCTGTGTGATGACATGAGAAGTAAACATTAAGCCTTTCTGTTGCATAAGGAAATATGATGATTGAAAAGCACTTGTGCAATTCTTTGAGTTGTTGAACTAGCCACCTTTTGTATGGTACACAAGTTTTAATTGAAAGAAAGAAAGAACAACTCACAAACTATGATCATTAGGACTTGGGTATTTGGTAGCCATCTTCACTAAAATGAATGAGGTAAACCTGTCATTTCAAGGAAGGTAACTAACAGTATTTTTTGCCAAAGATAAAATTTGAGCTTTCAAAAGAAAATTAGAATTGTATAGAATTTATATCTGCCTCAGAATACGTAAAGATTTTTCTAATGAGATAGGCAGTTTTATTAATCCATTTGAGCTGCTATAACAAAATATCATGGATGGGGTAGCAGATATTTATTTCTCACAGTCTTAGAGGCTGGAAAGTCCAAGATCCAAGGTGCCAGTATGGTCATGTTCTGGTGAGGACTCTCTTCCTGGTTCATAGCTGATGCCTTCTCACTGTGTCCTTACATGATGGAAGGGGCTAGGGAGCTCTGTGGAGTACCAATCCCATCCATGAGAATTCCACCTTCATGACCAAAGTTCTCGCCTCCTAATATAATCTTTGTGGGTTAGAATTTCAACATATGAATTTCAGGGGGACACAAACATTCACACCATAGTAGTGGTGATTGATATTAACAATTGTGATTTTTAAATTTTTATATAATGTAATGTGCCATTATTTAGAATATCTACATAATTCAGTGGACTAATATTTTCCAAATGATTAATGTAGAATCACACATGGGTAAAAGATGTATTCAAAGTGCAAGATAGACATGAAGTTTAATGTAACAGTGTAGAAAAGTTCATCAATGTGGTTTCAGATTCCACATTGCATCTTTATGGAGCTATCATTTGTGGAGTTTCAGTGCAACAGCAAAGAATATCCATGATTATTTGAAAAGGCTAGACCTCTCTTTTTAAATACTTATCTGTGTAAGGCTGTATATTCTCCAAAACAACATAATGCCACAGATAGAATGCAGAAGTAGATATGAGAATTAAGCTGTCATTTATTAAGGCAGCCATTGAAGACGTGCAAAATTATAAAACAATGTCAACCACTCTATTCATTAATTCTTTTGGGAAAATAGTTATTTTTCATAAAAATATGTTAACCTATAATAGATTTACTATTGTTATTTTAAATTAATCAATAAGCAAATATTTCTAATATTTCTGTTTTAATTTTTAATGTGTATAGACTAACAGATATATCCCATAGAAACAAAAGCTCTTTGAGATCTTTATAATTTATGAGCATGTAAAGAGGTCCTGAGATTGAAACATTTGAGAATTGTTGCCTTAAGAACAGTTTGAAACTGCTTCCTTTGAGCAGTTCTAGCCTCAGACAAAGGTGGATAAACCCTGATGAGTTTTCCCTAATCCCTTTCCCTTTCTATCAGTTAGACCCAAGTCCGACAATTGTCAAAAGTATTTGATTTATTTCATGTAAATATACATTCCTGTCATGCTTTGCTAAGCAGAGTTTAGTCACCTTGATTAGGTTTTCAGACTTGTTGGCATCTGTGATTCAGTTTGGCAAAATTCCAAGTTGCTCACGGGGGTCCCATATTCACAAACCAGCTTCTAGAGAGAGATGGCACAACTGACACATTGGCTACTGAGTTCTGCTAACTTCAGAAGACAAGCTCGTTCCTTGCACTTTTTTGGACACCAGGTATTCTACTCAATGTATTTCCGATGCTGGGATATAATTTTGTTATGAAGAGCCAGAGACAAATTACAAAGTGTTAGAAATAATGGATCAAATAAAAGGGAGCTAATATTGATTTAACACTTGCTCTAAGTCAAATACTCTTATATATGTTACTTCATTTAATCTTCCTAGTAACACTAGGAGATGGGCATTATTCCCATTTTGCAGATAAGGAAAGGAGGGTTAGATAGCTGTTATATAGCAGAGGAGGAATGAAACCCAGGTCTTAGTGGCTCCAGAGATATTAATAGTCAGAGGATTTGGGTTGTGTCAAATGCTTTATGGTGGTACTTTGTTGCTGTGGGGTTGAATACACCTCATATAATTCTTTAGAATTGTCTCAGGCCAGTGATTCTCAAAGTGTTGTCCCTGGACCAGCAGCATCAGCATTCCTGGGAACTTGTTAAAAACACCGTTTCTAGGCCCCAATCCAGAACTGCTGAGTAAGAGTCTTTGGCAGAAGCCAGAAAGCAAAGGGCAGACCAACTAAACAGCTGCCAGGGTTGCCAATCTAGAAAGGTACTTATAATATCACAGAAGTAAACCAGAAATATTGTCAGTTAAGTCAGATCTACTCTTCTCTGAGGAAAATAAATTGGTTTCTTATTTCATACAACTAGTAAATTCCTCGTTATGAATTTGAACATATGACAGAAAATAATATTTGTTATGTATAATGTTCTGCTTTCTTCTAAGACAGGCTAATCTTGGTAACCAGAAAAGTTTTTGCTTGCTAAACACAGCATTTCACCACTTGTCACCATTTGGCCTCTTACCCCCCTATTCTGCCCTTGATATCCAAAGGATGAGCAGTATAGCACAGACCTCTGAAAAATCTGATTTATGGATCACTTTAGAAACAGAGCCTGAGATGGGGATCTTTGTGCAAAAAAATTTACTGAGGAAGCATTCTAAGAAGAAGGGAAGCAGTTTAGCAGCAGGGAAAGCTAATTGAAGATCTGGTCTCAGATACTACTTTAGCCCGATCCCATGGGGAACTCTGGCACATGAATTTCACCGCAGAGTTGGTCTTGACTGGAAAGAAGGGAGCCAAATTTTGGTACTTCTTCATTGATGGTGGACTGCTGGTGGTGAGATGAGAGTGACAGTCTAACCTCCTGGGCTAAGTTGTTCCTGGTGGCTGAGGGGTTTGCTCTTTAGAAAAAGAGGCAACTGTGAGCCATTAGCAGCTAATCCTGACAGTAGCTGGAGGATGGGAAAACCCAGGTAAAAGGAATCTGAATGGGGCACCAACAGCATCTATTACATGAATGTCTTTTGGATCTCTATTCATATCCCTGGGTATCTGTATCTATACCTGCCTCAGATGTGAACTCTCCTCTCTATTCCTTGACCTCACAGAAGCATAGTCCTGGACCAGCCAGCTTCCTATTCCTGACTCAGCCTATGAGGTAAATCAAATCTAGCAGCTACATTTGTACAATCCCAGATAGTTGGCAGAGGAGTGTCGAACATATGCCTTGTCCCTCCCTATAGAATATATTTCTATCTTAGGAACATTTTTTTTCTGTGATTTCCTGTTTTCTTCTTTTGTAAAATGAAGGGCTAGTCTGGATTATTTCTAAGCCTCGTTCCAGTTTAAAAATTCATTTGCCTAATGATTTTGCTCCAAAAGGCAGTTGTGCTTGCATTTCCTCTGGAAATGAGTTTCACAAAAACATTGATTAGAAACTGAATCCGGTGTCATTGATATACGTTGGGCACTATTAAAACTGTGAAAGAATTTAAGTCCATATCAGAGAATTCACTTCCATATGTTCTGACCAAGATTCTTTTATCAATAATCGACATTAATTCTTTTATCAATAATTGACATTAATAATCGACATTAAATTTTCTGGATAATTATTAGGGGTGAATTTCTTTAAAATATTAAAGAACTGAAGAGTCGATGTCAAATTTCTGCTTCAATGATCTGTGTCATGTATTTGCCACACAAAGATGGACAGACACTATTTTGGAGTCCTAATGAAACTATGGCAGAAACTGAGGCAAGATACCAAAATATCACTGAAATGCCTCTATGTGTCTCATTTTAATCAAGTACAAGGTGATTTTTTTTTTAAGTCCTGATGTAAATAGTTGATGGTAGGGCCACCACTACCAGATACTGTCCCTTTGTGTGACTTAAAACAAAGCATGTATTCAAGCTTATGAAATACTGAAAAGTGTCCCCTCTAGGTAGAAAACTTACAAAAAAAGTTACCCCTTCCTCCTGGCCTGTAAGAAAGCACAAGACTTGGTAACCAGGTTTCAACCCTCATGCATACCTTTCACCTGAGACCTTTTCACAGAGCACAATTTGCACGTCAGTATATGGTGTTCTTGGTTATAGGAGTCTGATCATTGTGACTTAACTGATGTCTCATCATTTGATATGGCCTTTCATATTGGTCAAAAGACATCAATCTTACAAAATGCATGTCTCAAGATGTGCTTCAACCATCATAATCTAAACATTGATGAGAGTTTCTAAGACAAAAAGGCCCAAAAAAAGAATGTGAATACAGTGTGCGTATGTGTGTGTGTGTGTATGAGAAGTTTTGCCTTGGAACTTTAGCACTGGACCAAGGGGCTCCTGCCATTTTAATTGAGATTCTAGGATCACTTGCTTTCATATGAGCTCTAATGTTGCACTGCCATGTTAATCCATGCAGATCTTTCTGCCTGAGGGTTTTATAATAGTCAAATCATTAGCATAATACCCATTAGAAATATCTGACATTTAATTATTTTTCTAAAGTTTCTGGAAACCTATCACTGAGAAAAAAAACAACTGATGATTCTTCTCTGACATAGAAATTATTGCACTGTAATCACCTGATGTTTTTACTTCCAATTTATAGCAGAAAAATCCTGGAGGAAAGGAACTCTTTGGATAATTATATTAATGAAATGGGAAGAATCTATTATGTACATCAGAGACCCAAGGGTCATTGCTGGAATTTTTGTTGATTTTTGTTGTCACAGTAGTTACATAGAGAAGCGAATGAGGGAGAAATAGGTAAAACAAAACAGCTAAAAATAGCTTTGGAAAAATTAAGGCTAAATTTTCCTTTCCTGTTTTTTTTTTAATTCCTGATAATATAAATAATGTATTCTTAAAATGAAAAGTTAAGAAAGCAAATTTCTAGAGATTTGGATTGAGAAAGATGTTTAATTGTGTGTACATTGAAAAGAAAGCTTTGGGGATTTTTGAAGTAAAGTGACTACATTTTGGCAAGAAAATTATTACAAGTTCTTTCTGATTGGGGAAGATTATACTTTCCACTAGATTCAAAGAATAACCAGTAAAGAGATGAGAGCTCATCACCATGGGGGACCATTTACAAAGTGCATGTAGGCAGTTTGAGGGGCCCACAATCCACATAGCACCCTCTGGTTAAATTGTTCCTGTACCCTCTGCTGAAAGACAATAGTCCACTAAACTCTACTCTTTCTTTCTTGAATGCTCCTAATAAATTACCAAACATGAAAGTCACCTTTGATATTTACTAGAAAAGATAATTTTTTCTCCTGTAACATTATGAGCCTTTTTTCCCCTACAAAATATGTTTTATTGCATCTTTGTTGCAAATCTAATTTGTAATTCATATCTTACCCATTTAAGTCATAGCTATCTGCTGAAAAATATCAGTCATCCAGGCTGGAAACATTCTTTTCATAGTGGAGGTAGAATGTAAAAGTAATTACTTTTTTTTTTGTCCTCTGTAAAATACATTATTTTTTTTAAAGTCCCACTTATGTTGTTTAAATTTTTAGCAAAAAAAAATTCAAATTATGTCATAATAATTTAACATTTCAAATTTTAGTCACCTCCAAGAGACACCTAGCTTTAAGTACATTGTAATAATCTAGCAATGCAAGTTTTGATTATCCTGAAGAAAAATTGGAGGAAAAATGGGCTAAAGTATGGCAAGTAGTGGATTTATGGAAATATCCAGTGTGTGGTATGAGTAGATGCATGATAAGCACAAATAGGAAAAATTAAATTGCTCCAGCTGGAGAATGTAAACCTACGAAAAAGTCACTCTAATGGCTCTTACATTCGTAGCCATGTATCCATGGTTTTACCACTTGTTCACAAAGGCTTTTTTAGTGTTGTAACATTAAGTATTCATTATGGGAAATAGATGAGTGCTCTAGAAGGGCCCTCCTTTCCACAAATGACTGGAAAAAATTCCAGAGTTTGAGCATAGTTATAGCTATTTTCTAAGAATTTCATCATCTGCCTCCATAAGTAAATATCTGTCTACCTCATTTGCCTGACAATTGCACTATATCAGTTAAGATGGATCATTTGGTTTCTTTGTTGGTCCTGGGGGATATGAACACAGCCCACAGATCTACCATCTGCTGACTGCCTGGTAAATGTTTACTTATAAATTAGTGTGGGTGATAATTTATTAAGGTAATAAGCATAGATTAGATTTAATGGCTTAGACATTATGCATTATGAACACGGTATTTTATATTAGTTGAAGCAAATGTATATGATACCCAAATGTATCTCAGAAATTGTGAATTAGAGAGTTTAAACCAAGTCAAGTCATATATTACAGTGCATCAACACTTAAATTAAGTGCTTTAGGAAAGTT
Organism: Pteropus medius; assembly: GCF_902729225.1. Lineage (NCBI taxonomy): Eukaryota > Metazoa > Chordata > Mammalia > Chiroptera > Pteropodidae > Pteropus > Pteropus medius. The sequence continues at coordinate 16,215,952 of NW_024340701.1, read as the reverse complement.
GCACAATGGTAAAACAATATCATATTGTTCACATATACCATGTATTGGGATTTATTTCTTAGATTCTCTTCCCCTTCCCTTATAAACTACTCATTCTGTGACCGAAGAACATTGTTTCTCTCTTGACAACCATCACAGCATTAAAACTTTGGCTTCTGGAGCTGGGGTGAATAATCTGTCAGCAGGGACACCATGACAGCCTAGCATGACACAACAAAGAAAGAGAAAGAAATGGGTAAACATTAATAAGAGTCTGCTTAGAGACCTAAGGAAGGGGAATTGGATTACAAATTTGAAAGCCTGTGGTTAAAATGTGTTTTCCCAAGGAAATGATAAGGGGAGAGTTCCAATCTAATATTTATTTTTATTTAGATAAAGGAAGGGCAGGAGAGATCAGACTGATCTAAATGTATGCACAAACATCATGCTTACTTAGGCTTCATTCCAGGATTAGTGGGTAAGAGAGTTGACATGAGATACCATAATGGTAGCCATGATTAGATTTTCTGTCCATAAGTGAAACCTAGGTATTGGCTGGGTTTAGAGAAATACGATCCCTTCCACCCTCATGTTTGCACTGTGGTTTGGTCACTTGTAATCTAGAGAAGTTTAGAATAAATCAAATGCAGAATAATAAAAGTAAATCATTTGGGCTAACAAATAATGTCTATCTGAATCTGAGTCCTCATAAAAGAATATTTAAAACTAAGAATATAGCTTCCCATTAGGCTGTCAGCCATAAATGGTGACTTTCACTTTTAGTCTTCTCAACTTCCACAATAATGACTATAGTGATAATATCAGAAACAATGATGACAAATGTTTGTTGAGAGTTTAATTTGTACCAAACTAAGTGCCTTATCATGTGTTAGTGTGTCAAGAAATATTTGCAAGGCACTGTGGTAGGTACTATAATGAGCTAGAGAGAAATGTTTATGCATTATCTCATTTAATGAAACAACCTTCTAAAGTAACTTCTGTTATTACCATTTACTGATGAGGAAATCAATCCTGGAAACAGCAGATAGTATAGAACCGACTTTAGACTTGGGTTTCTCTGACTCCACTCTTAAGAGGTGGTTTTACTGCTTTTCAGATACTTGCTTTTTCCTTTCAACCATACTTTGCATGTGTCCCTAGCCTATATCAAAAGTGCAAGTCTTCTATTTCAAAGGTGTTCATTGACTATATTTATTGAGCAGTTATCATGTGCTGGGCCCTCTGTTGAGTGCATTATGTGCATCATACCATTTAATATCCTTTCTTACTATGTGAGATGATAAGAGATATAAGATGCTAGAATGAGGATTTAGGATTTCCTAAATGAGGAAACTGAGGCATGGATATTTTTCTGAGTGGTGGTTGTAAGGGGTAGATCTGCACCTTCATGTCTCTAGACCTTGACCACTGTGCTCAGACGATTATTACTTCATTTAATCCTCACAGCCTTATGAAGTTATTTCTACTTGTATCCTCATTTCATATAGATAAACTAGGTTTAGAGAAGTTATGATAGTTACCCAAGATCACACAGAGAGCCAGCATTTAACTTGATTTCCAAAGCTTATGTTATAGAACCAATATCTTATTGTCCTCAGGCCACAAAAGTGTATTGTCCACATATTTAGGGTATTTGTCAGGCATCATTTTAGGTATAATGAAGAACATTAAAGCCAATATCAATGCTCTTATGAAGCAGTTTTCATTATAGTGGGGGGACAGGCAATAAACAAACAAGAAAATATCAAGGAACAATAAATGTCATTATAAAATAAAATTTAAAATGGTAAAAAGGGGACTGGGGAACCACTTAAGAGTGGGTGGCCAGGGAAGATCTTGTTAAAGGAGTGACATTTAAGTTGAGATCTGAATGACAAGAAGAAAGTAGGAAGGCCAAGCTCTGGGATAAAACATCTTCCAGGTAAAATGTTTTAAGCTTTTCTTATGGATTCTTGGGACCACTTCTCACGTTTTGCTTTATTTTTAATTGTCATTGCATGTGTCAAATTTATTTTCAAATGTAAACTCTTAGAAAGTCAACTTAGAGTAGAGTTTTCAAATTTAGCTAAATAAATAAATACTGACAGTTAAATTGGCATTTCAGATAAACAACACATTTTTTTAACTCTAAGTATGTCCCAAATGTTGCATGTGACATAACTATACTAAAAAAAAATTGTTTATCTGAAATTTTAATTTAACTGGGTGTCCTGTATTTTATCTGACACCCCTAACATGGAGAGAAGTGTGAGACTATAAAATACTGAGAATTACATTTTAAATGGTGTTGTATATCCGAGAGTCATCCTGATAGCAGTGCTTTGAAGTGTCAGCTTTTTCTGAAGGGTCCCTTTAGGTTACTTTAGCTCCACAGTAAAATTTATATGCAGAGGAAGAAACCCTCTGATTTTTTATGAGTCCTACAGCCTTACTAATTATTGAAAAATGCAAAAGCAAGCCTTGTGGGGAGAAGAGGGTGTATTTTAAAAAAGGGGATCCAAAGGCCTGTGTACTATGAAGAGAATGGTACGATTGCTAGAGTGTTCTGAACAGCACTGCTGGAAATCACCCAGCATGGAGGCCTTAAAAACCTACTCTGAGTGCTGAAAGAGTACACTTTTACTTTAAAGATGTTATATACTTTTAGAACAAGCCCTTCACCCTATTTGCTTTTATACCTTATTATATACCAGTCATAGGCATCTCAGAACTTGGAGCTAGATTATATCTTCCCTTCCTCCTTCCATCTTGATTTTAGTATATGTGCTGCCAAAGCGAGCACCCATCTTGATTTTAAATGAAATTGTGTGTGTGGAAATCATTCTCTAGACAGTAGTGCTGTCCAATAGAACTTTCTGCAATGACGGAAATGTTCTATGTCTGTGCTGTCAAATACAGATCCTATAGTTACCAGCCCTATGTGGCTACTGAGCACTTAAAATGTAGTTAGTGTGTCTGAGGAATTGAATCTTAAATTTTATTTTATTTTAATTAGTTCAAATTCAAATTTAAATAGCCACATGCACCTGGTGGCTACTGTATTGGATAAGTTCTAGAGGAAAAGTATTGTGCTTTTATAATATCTCAGAAAAATCTATCACAGAAGTGCTGAGCCTAAATGCTATTCTAAATAGGCTGTCTAAGAATAATTTCTTTGCCTATAAAATAAGAATTTAGACTAGAAAGTCTGTAAGGTCCCATCTTGCTTGAAAATGTTTCTATGAACTCTACAGGCTACATGGGAACTGCACAGTATTCTTTTATTTTAATCTCTAATGCCTGGCAGATGTAGATGTTCAGTACATATTTGTCCTTGTAAACATCTCACCCATGTGAATACATTATGTATTTAATTTTTAAATTAAATTCAATTTAAAGATATTTAATAAGCTCTTTAAAAATTCAGAAGTGCGAAGTTTCTCCATAAATGATATTTTAGGAAGCTTTCTTTTAGTCCATCCCCCCAAATTTCTGAAAGGATCTATTTTAACAGATTTAGGTTGATTTATCTTTGTAACTTCAATCATCTTCTGATAAAAAAATAGAGCTCAAGGAAAATTTTTTGCTATGTCTCTTCTTAAAGTATATAGTTGGAGAACTCACATTTTCTTTCCTTCTTTTTTTTAAAAGTGTTTGCTGAGTAGGCTTATCACCTGAAAAATGATCAAAGCATCATTTTTCTTCTTTCTCCATTTTTAAAAATATTCTCTATGGATGCCTATTCTTTTTTGGTCATCTGGTTTATGTGTGATTATACCTTTTCTGTTCTGTTTGCTCACACATTTTCATCATCTAGATCTTTACTACTCAAAATGTAATCCACAGGACAGCGGAATCTGCATTACCTGGGTGCTTGTTAGAAAGGCCAAACCTTGGGTTCCATCTCAGACCTCCTGAAACCAAATCTGCACTTTAACAAGATCCCTAGGTGATTCAAATGGGCATTAAATTTTCAGAAGCAATGATATAGGTCAGGGGTTCCCAACCCCAGGCTGCTGACCAATACTGGTCTATGGCCTATTTGGAACCGAGCAGTACAGCAGGAAATGAGTGACAGGAGAGGGAATGAAGCTTCATCTGTATTTGCAGCTGCTCCCCAACCTAGCATCACTGCCACAGCTCCACCTCAAATCATCAGGTATTAGAGTCTCATAGGAGCACTGGTCCCTGGTGTCAAAAAGGTTGGGGTCCACTGGTCTAGATGACATGGCAATTGCCATTTTAGCCAAAGTTAGTGTCCTTAAGTGGCAAGCTAGAAAGTACAGTAAAAAAATCCCTCTTATTAGATATGACAAATTCAGGCCTGATATACAACTTTCCATTGCAAAGGGAGTCATGATTGGCTTCTAAGAAGCCATAGTGGAGCTTGAATCTCTTCTGGTCACTGCACTAGATCAACGATGAAGATGCTGATGGTGATAATGATTATAATTACAATATTTACAGTGTATTAGATACCATACTAAATGCTTTACATGATTTAATACTCAGAATAACTCTGTCCTCATTTATAAAATATATAAATAATTAACAGCTCATTTTTCTCTACTCCAGAAGTTGTAAGCCATAGACTACATTTCTCAGACTCCCTTGCAGCTAGGGTACAGACATGCCACTCAGTTGCATCTACCCAAGACTTGGAGCCATAAGTGAAATAAATGCAGTGGAAGCCATTTTCTGGGAGATTGGATCTTCTGGTCCACATGCAGCTGGAGGTATCTGGTTCTGCTGGGGCAGCTATAATGTAGTATCTAACATTTAGTTTCAAGGGTCTTAGGTACCAGTTTATGGGTGGCTATGTCAGTGGTGTTTTGACTACAAAAGAACCACACTGTTGTTGGGCAATTTTCCTGCTTGTATTCTTTCCAGGTATGTGGTATGAAAGTATGATTCATTGCACCCTCTTCCCCTAGAGTTACTTAATGTCCTTTTAAGAAATTCCTTTCCATTTACCTACCTAGAGCACACTCTATTGTTTTCCAGTAAAACCCTGACTGTTATAGTAATTGAGATTGGTTAAATCACAAAAAGCTAAAAAAAATAGTGGTACTAAATTTTGGCACTTGAGTATATTCAGTTTTCCAGAAAAGAAAGTGACATTTGGGATATTGTAAAGCAGAGACATGAGGTTAATATTTCCTAGAATAAAAGTGATCAAGATGAAACTAGCAGCATTATGTTAAGGGGACCAATAATTTTTAAGTTAGTTTTGCTGCAATTCTAAAAATGTTCCATACCTGAAAACAAATGTGTCTGTATGGCCAAAATCAAGTAGAGAACAAAACAATTGTCTAGGCAAGTTACAAAACAAAGAAAGAGAGGAGGAAGGAAATAAGATTATTTTAAAATGCCCATTCTGTACCGGGCACTGAATTAGGGGCTTCTATAAATATAAACAAGGGGATTGTATTATAAGAATTATGCAGCTTATAATGGTTGGCAGGCAGTGGTGGCTGGTGCTCAGGCTGATCAAGAGAAGTAAGAATCTTGGATGGGGATTAGTTTTACTCCATTAAAATACACTATAAATGATAATAAGCAATAAAAATCTATTGTGAATTTTCTGGAAAAAAATAAATGCCATATGAGCAAGTAATGTAGGTGGATAATCTTGGTTGCTTATCATTTACCAAATGGTATGAATGGCCAAGTTGGGGCCACACAGAGAACTCCTTATCCTCCATTCCCCATTTCTTGCTTACCATAATTGTCCACTTTCTGTTTTCAGCCTCTGGGAATACTAGTGATTGTGGAGAATAAAACACTTCATCATCCACTTCTTCTGGCTTTCTGGGCAAGCAGTGTAAAAATGTCCAGTCAGAGGCAGCAAGTTTAGCAGTCTAAAGAAGAGATGGGGATAAGACTGTGCTTTGACTACTATATGTGGCTATCACATTTGTCTTCTTCAATATTTAAAAACACATGAGAGTATAAGCTCAAGGCATCCAGGGGAAATATATATGGTAATTTCAACTTATGGAACTTTATAGTCATTTTTTTTTATTATTTGGGAGATCATCACTCCAAATTAAACCACTAACTCAGGTTTCTGGTACTCTGTCTAATGGGATAGTAGACATTTGAGTAAAGAGCTCTACTAGTGTAATATGTGGTTGATAGCAAAAGTCACCAATTATTCCCCAATATATTGTAGAAGTTGCTTTTATGTGATTGTGTTAGATTTTAAGCTCATCTCCAAATTATGGCTTTTAGCACTTGACGCATACTTTATCACTAGTTAAAACCATTTTGAAAAAGCATTGAGATATGAGTGCATTAAACAGGATTATGGGCACTATGCACTAATGTTTCATTCTTAATGCAAATATCCTAAAAGTTTTCATTTTCTCCAACAGTTAATTCCTGAAAGTTACATTTCCCCATTCATTTCCTCTGTTCACTTAAAAATTCAAAACTCCATTCCATCATAATTTCTTACCTCAAAATTACTGCCTTTGTACTAAAATTTCATTTTACTTCCCACTCTAGTTCTAGGTTCAGAACCTCCTGAGTTTCTAAAATACTGGAAAAGTGACAAGGGAAAAGAATAACATTTTAACCTGTCATTCATCAGTAAGATTACTGCTCTTCATGCCTACAGTTCCAGCACTGGAAAAAAAAAATCTAAGTTTGATCAAGGTAAGTATGAGGTAAACCACAAGGAATTTAAAATTTCTCCATGTGGAAATTATATATGTGGAAAAATATTTGCCACATATATAACCGGATATTGTCCATAATATATAAATAACTCCTATAACCAATAATAAATAGGTAAAAAAAAAATAGAAAACAGGCAAAAGATATGATAGTTTATAGAAAAAGACATGGAAATGGCCAATAAACATGAAAAAAATGTTTAACTTCATTAGTAATCATGGAAATGCAAATTATAAAAGCATGAGATAGTTTTTTTTTAATTAAAAATGTAAATAAGAATGGAAATAGTGTGGAGGGAGTGTAAGTCATCAATCCTTTTTGAGTGGACAGTTTAGCAGCATTTCCATATTTTAAAAAGTATAAGCCATTTCACTCAGAAATTTTTAGGGATCTATTCACCAGTAATATTTTCACAAAGAAATGTGTATAAGGATGTTCATTGCAGCATTTTTTTCTTAATTGGAATAAAAGCCTAATTTATCAAAAGGAAAAATTTTAAGTGAATTATGGTCCACTCATACTTTGGAGTTCTATGCAGCCATTAAAAAGAATGAAAATTAATGAATGGATAAGAAAATCTAAGATTTGTTAAATCAAAAAAGTAACTCAGAATAATATATCTAATATACTATTTATGATAAACCAATAGTTGTATGTGTGTAGGCATATGCAAATACACAGAAAAGGTCTGCAAAGAAACAAATTAAATTGTTAAATGCTGGCTACCTCTGGGAATAGTCACCATTAAGGGAATGGGGGAAAGACATTTTCACTTTTTATTTCTAAAACTTCATTCTGTTGACGTATATAAATAAGGAACTTGTATTTATACATTACTTTGTCAATAAATATCAACTGTAATTGCTTAATCCCTTTCTCTACTAAAACAGATTAGTTTCTCTGCTGACAAAATCTCAATGTACACATACACGAGTTTTTGGTTATTCCTCCAGAACAGTGGTTCTCAAAGTGTGACCGTAGAGCAGCATCATTTCATCACCTGGAAACTTAGTAGAAATGCAAAGTCTTGAGTCCTATCCCTGATCTACTGATTCAGAACCCATAGAGGAGTGGGATCCTGCCAGGTGTGTATTAACACCTCCTCTAGGCAATTCAAAGGCTTGCTCAAGATTGAGAAACATTGCTTCAGATCTTAATGAAAAGTATCAAATCAGATGGGATTCCCCTGGGAAGGCCTTGGAGGCAGTTAGCAAAACTAGACTGGGTTTGAGAGTCCTTAGAAAACAAAGGCAAGCACTAACCTCAAAAACATAATTGTGGGGTTTTTCTTAGAGGAGAAAGCAGAAGAAATTGCATGCAACAGAAGTAAATTTATGTCTGTAAATACATAAGGCCTAGGGCACAAAGAGTAAAAGCATTCTGATGCCTTTGTTGCTGTGAGAGGGGAAAGCTAGCTTCTTCTGCATGACTTTCAGATTCCAACCAGGACAAAAGTGTCTTTCCAAAGGACGCAGCTAATCTTCGAGATGAGAGAAATCCCTGGGGGATAGTGAGTCCTTCATAGAAAAGGAAAAGACAGTTTGCTCTCCCCAAAGTGAATGAGTGATTAGATAATTCTGGCCTTTATAAATGGAATTAATAAACCTTCAGAGAGTCATCAATTTGTACCTTCATTGTAACCTGGTAACCTTGGAAAGCCTGGAACCGCTTTTTCTTCTCCTCTTCTTGTCCCATGCTTATCCAAGTGTCTGTAATTAATACATTGCCTCCACGAGCCGCTTCCAATGGGTCATTCGTCAGTGACAGCTTGGTACCATTCTAGAAAACACAAGCATACCAGTTAAACAACATCATGGGACAGAGAAAGGCAATTATGACTTTACATATAAGGATTATACCTCCTTGGCATACTGCTCTGCTAACTTGGTTATATTGGGATCCGGCTCATAACCCTGCAGAGAGAATAATTTAACTGTTACTTAGGTAATTTTATTATATATGCTTTCTTACATATGCATTATTTTCCTTTCAACAATATTCCCACTCTCTTTCCATTTTTTGCTTTGAGGTGTGGCCCAACCATGTTCAGCAGTATATGATATTTACATCTGGAATTTCAAACCTTAATAGTACTTTTTGGAATTTAAAAAGACAACCAATTGCCATTTTTATTTCATTGTCTTTGACCTCCTTAGTCATAAAGACAAACAGGATGGGGTGCTTTCTAGATCTTGGTAGTACCTCTTGTTCCTCTAATAGCTTAAAAGTATCATATACATAATTCTACAACCTTATGCATTTTTGTCAGAGTCTTTCCATGAGCTGTTCTTTTTTCCTAATGCTTTTTTTGTCTAAAATGTTTTCCCGTACCCACTCCACGTGGATAACATTTTCAGATCTCAGCTCAAATATTTCCTACTCAGAAAAACCTTCCCTGACCAATCCAGCTAAGTACTAATAGCCTACAGCACACATCTTATTCTTTTGCACTCACCAACAAGTGTTCTGAGTGCTGGGCATTTGCTCTGAAGTGGCACTTAGCAAACATAGTTTTTGCTAAAATATATTTGTTTAGGGTTGTTTAGTGAGGGAAGGCAAGTGAGGTGCCTAGGGCACAAAGGTTAAAGCAGCGTCCCCTGTCAGAGTTGTGAAAGCACAAATTTTGCACCATAGGCACTCACTTGCTTACCCTAGTTTCAACTCTAGGTGAGAGGATACTATGGGAGCAGCTAAAGTCTCCCAAGCTATTCCAGCCCCTACAGATAGCCCCTCTGCCTCCATCTTCCCCTTCTAATCTGTTCTGTACACATCAGCAAAAATTGTTTTGTTTTGTTTTGGTTTTCTTTGAAGCCTTCAATGTTTACTACTAGTTTCTTAAGTCAAAGCTGATTAAGAGTATCAAGGCTCCCCACTGACATCCCCTGCTTCTGTCTCTTTTAATTCTTCTCAACATCTTGCTGCAGGAAAGCCAATCTTATTGTCATCCCTGCACATGTCTTACCATTTTCTGCCATCACAGCCTTTCACCTTCCCCTTCATCCCCTCCTGGGCATCTTCATTGGAACATGTCAGTTCCTCTTTTGTCAAAACTTTAGCCCAGCTTCATCTTCAGACCCTCCATATGGAAGTTTTGTCAGTCCAAACACCATAATTATTCTCACCTTCCTTCATCTTTCTCATTTTCCTGAATTCTTAGCATTGATTATGAGTTGGTTTTTATAAATTCTCAGTAGGGCATTGTGGTAGATGCTGTGATATGCCACCCAGATCCTCCTTCATGAATAAAGGACTTATTCCTCCAGCTTCTGGGCCTGCTGCCAGAGGATGGCTTTCGGCTGTCAGTTCTCTTTGGGCACTGCCTTAGCTGCAGAAAGCCACCTCAGCCAAGGTCACATGCCCTTCCAGGGTGACCTACATTCTATGACTGGTTGACAGGATGATATGAAAACCTGACTCCCTCCTCCCAACTCAGGATGGACATCTCAGATCTAGAATTTTCCACAAGGTTAGCCGAGGCGGATTTAGGGCCTGCATCACAGTTTGGCTTCTCCCTCTGCTCACTCCTGCTTCCTTCTCCTCCCTTACACAGGTATTGATCTCAAGATCACACCCCAATAAACATCCTGCAGGCTAAACTCTGTCTCAGAGTCTGCTTCCCATGAATCTCAACCTGTGATGAGTTTGTTCAAGTTTATTCATCTGAAATTGTGTTTATTTGCATGTAGTTCCTTATTATAAAATTCGTGAGGAAAGAAACTACTTGGATGGTGATGTCAATGTCTGTAGCAGCTTTACCACCCTTAAATAGCCATAATTTTTTAGCTTTGTTTATCAGGATTTGGGGAAGGTATTAATAAAGGCTTGCTAATTTAGTAACTAATGTTGTGACCATTCATACTGGTAAACATAAATTAAGAGATTTGGATATTACCTCATGTGCCTCCTGCCCTGAAAACTTGGCCTTCCCCTTGGAGAGCAGGTTTTATACTCCCTACATATAATCATTCTTAGAGAAGGAATCAATAAGTACTTAGAGAACCAACAGAGAGGTTTGGAAATTAGAAAATCACCCAACCTTGCATGTACTGGGCCATGACTGAGAATACAAAGAGGAATTCTTTACTCACAGCTCAGCTTTCAATACTAAATCATTCATTGGCTTTTACATAAATCTTCAAACCAGATGAAGAAGGTGATTAACAAACGCAGTTCAGTCTAAATATTCACTTAGAACAATGTAAAAATCATTACCATCAATAGTTTATGGAGCAATTTTGCAATCAAGGACAAAATTATGTTTTCTTGAACATGTAAGTTATTCTTGGTTGAAGAATGGGGAAATAGATTAAATTATGGCCTTGGAAACTTAAGGCTTCTTAAATTTACAATAAATCTCCTAGCTTTATCTTTAAAGGAAATAAGTCTACTTATAAATTGATAGAACAACTTCTACACTATCAGACTTTCCAGAAGACTTTTTAAAACTCCTACTCTCACCAAGATTTAACAGGTTTTAGTACTCTTTATCATTTAAATGAGTTTCTGCATAAGAACAATACTGAAATGACTCTATAACATTGGAATTTTTCTCCTTTGATGCTAATAAAACAACTTTGACATGCAATAAAATATTCAAATCATATATTTCTCCAACAGAATAAAGCCTTTATAAAAACACCTTATAGCAGGGAACAATTATTGTTAATGTTTTATCTGTAAAAACTAAATGCAGTAATAGTTTGCATTAATACAGAATTTTTCTTCAAACTAGATTTGTAGTAAGAGTGTGCTAACTCTTCCCATAAAATGAACAAGAACCACCTTAAGTACATGTCAGATCTGACACTTTATTTTAGTTCATGCTGAACAAAAGAGAATTATCTGTTGTAAGCATTATCCCTCTGAGTCCCCAAAGTTAATTATAATAGGGTGGCTTCCAATACATGCTGTTGTCTATGCCTGCCATTTCTTCTATGGTAAGTGTATTAGATAGAATAGTGTCCTCCAGAAAAAAAAATCATTCCCACCCAGAATCTCAGAATATGACCTTATTTAGAAATAGGGTCTTTACAGATGTAATTAATTAAGATGAGGTCATAGTGGATCAGGGTGGGCCTAAATTTTATATGACTGCTTCTTCATAAAAAGAGGGACATGTGAAAAGAGAAACACAGACATAAAGGGAAGAAGATAGAGGCAGAGACTGGAGTGATGCAGCCACAAAACACAGAATGCCTGGGGCCACCAGAAGTGAGAAGAGACAAGGAAGGATCTTTCCGTAGAGGCTTCAAAGAGAGTATGGTCCTGCCAATACCTTGATTTTTGACTTCTAGTCCCCAGAACTATGCAACAATAAATTTATGTTATTTTAAGCCACCCAGTTTGTGGTAATTTGTTATGTCAGCCCTTGCAAACTAAGGCTATAGGGTGCATTGATTCAAACTGGTCCAGCAAGAATACTAGGAAAAAAACATTTTGTTTTGTTTTGTTTTGTTTTGTTTTGGCAAGATGCAGCAGACAAAGCTGATGCTCTACCCAGATGCCATCAGAGGGTCTCTTTTTACAACTTTGCTATTTCTCATTTCAGTATGCTTTTCACATCTAGCATTCATAGTTCTCCTTCAGATGACCCTCTGGATACCCAGTGGCTTTTCCTGCCAAAAGTGCCAGGAGATTTACCACCCCACATCCCCTTGCTGTCCCTGACCAAGAATTGGTACAAAGGATGAAAGTCCACCTTCTTTGCCTCAGGTTAGAAGAACTTAGTCATAACTTATACTCTAGAGCACCTGTGAGATCAGGCAGAAGCTCTCTTCTGTGGAACTGTACTTGACATAGCACTAGGGTGACCGAATCATCTCAAACTGAATAAGCAGAGGCAGGGAAGAATTTTTAGGCCTTACATATTCACCTCTGGATGTCTTAGCTTATCGGAGTGCATGGCAGCAGTGACTACTGAGATAACTAACAGCAAACACATCCTCGGTTGGAAACACACTGATGTACAATAATTTTGAGTAGTCATCTCTTAATGAGAGGGTCAATTCTACCTTTTACTTTGTTTCTGAAATAGTTTCTATTGTTCCATTCAAAAGACTCCTGATAGAATATTAGTAGCCAATGAGAAATATAATGTGGAAAACAATTCAATAGAGATGGGGTATTTAAAAGTTTCTGTGGGAATCCTTCAGGAATGATTTCTGTATGAGTCTCTTGTAGAGTTAAATTTATCCTCTAAAAGGCCTATTTATTTTGTATGAGGCTGTGCGTATCTTAACACAGGGATCTCCTACAGGGGATCTGAAGTTTTGGGGGTATATTTATGGATTTATTATATTATGTAGGTAAAACATTTACAAGTTGAGTTTTGAAACACTAAGCTGGTGTAGACGCCAGGACCTTCATATTAGATTGACATTTTTCTATCAAATTGCAGTATAGTAGTCCCCCATTACCTGCAATTTCACTTTCCACAGTTTCACTTACTCACAATCAACTGCAATCCAAAAATATGAAATGGAAAATTCCAGAAACAAACATTTATAAGATCTAAATTGTGTACTGTTCTGAGTAGCATGATGAAATTTTGTGCTGACCCACTCCGTTTTGCCCAGGACGTGAATCATCCCTTTGTCTAGTGTATCCACACAGTATAGTCACTTAGTAGTCATCTCAGTTATCAAATTGACTGTAACCATATCACACTGCTTATGTTCAAGTAACCCTTATTTTACTTAATAATGTCTCATTTACCTCACTTCATCTCATCATGTAGGCATTTTATCATCTAACATCATCATCATAAGAGGTGAGTATAGTACAATAAGATATTTTGAGAGAGAGGGAAAGACCACATTCACATAACTTTTATTACAGTATATCGTTATAATTGTTCTATTATTAATTAATGTTGTTAATCTCTTCTGTGCCTAAATTATAAATTAAACTTTATCATAGGTATGTACGTGCAGGAAAAAACCTAGTATATCTAGGGTTCATCACTATCCACAGTGTCAGACATCCAGTGGGGGTCTTGGAACCTATACCCCATGGATAAGGGGGTACTACTATATTAGAAAAATGAGAGCATCTTCCCTGTGCCTTGGGAATTCTATGCTGTCTGGATTTCATTGCTTTTTTTCAGCCTTTGTGGTAGCAGTACACAAGAATGTTAGTAACCACATCACATGAATGGCTAGTCTCAGGCATTCAAAGGGATAATTCAGACATTCTTTTAACAAACTCACAGGTTAAAAGGCATCAGCCAAGACTATCTCTTTTTGTAGAGATTGGAAATTGGGCACTCAAAAGGCCAAAGAGCTAGAACAGTAGGGCTGGTCACAACCTAAATTTTGTAGCCTCACCTGCATGCTCTTGAATGGATGAGAGGTTTGTGTTCACTGGGTAATTGCATCTAGGGGTGATTTAAGGGGGAGTTAGTTTCAAGGCAGAAATTTTCCCTACCTTTGGAGTAGCTGCCTGAATGTGCATTCCAAATTTCGCTGCACTCATCATTATAGAATGCAGGATGTTGTTCCCATCTCCAATCCAGCTGAGGGTAAGGCCTTTCAGAGAGCCATAGTGTTCCTAAAAGGCAAGGGATGGAAGAGATTACATACAGAAGGAAATCCATTTATGTGAAACAATTATTGGAGTTTAAAGAAAGGAAATAGTCCTCGCATCAACTTTAATGCTTTGTTGGAATAATTATACAAAGCTATTCAATAACATGAATATACAATCACAAAATAATAGCAATGTGTCCTAATATCTTAAACCAAGACATCATATGAACTCATACAAAGACTCATATTTTCATGCTGCTCAAATCCGAATATTTGTTGTATTTATTCATTCAACAAATTGAGCGCCATCCATATACAGACATTTTTTCTTGGCCCCTGGAGATATAACAATGAACAAAGGAAACCAAAAAATCACTGCCTTTATGAAGCTTACATTCGTTGATATAAGTAAGTGGAAATACAATGCACTTGGAACAGTGTAGCATGGTAGCCAAGTATGTTCCAATTTTTATAAGGTTGAAAAACATGCCCACTAGTAGCCCTGGTTGTTTATGTATATAGACATGTGTAGCTAAAATATAAACATATACCTGGGAATTACAAATACAGACATCAGGATAATAATTTCCTTGTGGGGTAGAAGAAAATGAGATCAGGGAGAGTTAAACAGTGGGCTTCAACTCTATCTGTAATATTTTATTGAAAAACGAAAAAATCTAAAGTGAGATTTGACAAAATTGATGGACATATGGGTGTTTGTTTTATTTTTCTTGAAGTATCTGTAGGTTTTATAAATATATAAATAATATATAAAATATATTTTTTATATTTATATATTATAAATATAGAAGTTATATATAATATATAAATATATAAATTATCTATAACATACAAATATAAATATATAAATCATATAATGTATAAATATAAATACATATGTGTATAGATACGTTATATATACACATATATATAAAGATAAGACAAAAAAGAGAAAAGCTGAGCAATTTGGAGATCACAAAACTACTAGGTGGCTAAGCTAGGATTTAAATCCAGGTCCATCTGATTTAGATTCCATGTTCTTATAAAGCTATTTATTCATTCAACTCTCATTTTGAAGTATCTCCTACATGAAGGCATTGACCCAGGTCCTACAGGGGACAATATCATGAATAAGACATTTCACTGTTCCTCAATGAATTTGTAATCTAGTAATGATAAATCCCCAGGGCAAAGCATTAAATTGTCTGGCATATATGTAAAACCACACCTGCACACAGCCACTTCGTATCTAACATCATTGTATCATTCTCTCTGCATGAACCTTATTCTCTTCACCAATGAGTTTAATTTTAAGTTTAACCTCACATTTATATATATGTAGCTTATTCAAGTGAGGAGGAATATGGATCCATCCAATTTTCCCTGTCTCCCCAGAATAGTCCATAGACACGCAGAACTATGTAGATTGGCTGTGGCAAAACAAACAAGATGAAATCTTTCAAAGTTATTCAAGTTCCTAACTTGGAAGGACATGGCTAAATTTGAACCTCAGTTCTATAAATTCTTCATGTTCTTAATTCCAATCTTAACCAGTTTATTAAAATAACAGAAAATAGCCTCCTTCTTAGAAAGTGACTTAGTAATTGACCAAAGCACAGTCCACCAGTCTTCACTATCAAGGCAATCTGTGTGCAACTCCGTGTCTGCCACACTTTTAATTTTATAGTGAAAATAAAATTTTCTGTGGGATGGTGCAAAAGAAAATTAGCCACATGCCACTCCCAAGCCACAGAGCCTGATGTATGTTGGATTACATAAAGCTTTTTCATTTTGTATGCTCCAGCATTCCCTATTCATCTACTGTGTTAAATATGGCACCAAAAAGTGAAACTATTACAAAAACAGGATGAGAGAAAAGCTAAGAGAGATTGAGAATCCAGTTGAGAAGAGAAGGCTATTACAATCTGTTTTAAACAATGGATATCTAGTATACATACATATGCTTTAATTCTTTGCCAAGATGATATTTGAAAACAAAATACCAATACCATAATTTAAATGATTCCATTTATAGATAGTCAAGAACTATTTGTTGATTTCACTCTTGTGCAAGGAAATAAGCCAACCTGGAGTGTGAGGTAATCAGCCAGGATCTGGATAGGATGGTACAAATCTGACAGCCCATTGATGATGGGGATGGATGCTTCTTTAGCCAGGATGTCCAGATCTGATTGTTTATATACTCGAGCCAACACTGCATCTGTCATGCTAGACAACACACTGTACAAACCAAGAAAAGATAATCTAAGTTAATTATGCTTAATAATTCCTTCTTTAATACAGAATCTTAAACAGTAATAACAAATGCTAATAAATTAGAAATTTTACTAAGTTACAACTACCTGTCAACACAACAGTTTAAAAAGCTAATATTAAATATGTAATCATTACAGAAGACAAATGTTGTTCCACTGACGTCTTATCCAGTGACAACTGATTTTACTATTTTTTACAGAGATAAATCAATTGTGGGCCTAGCAGTCATGATGATGAATTATATTTGATAAGTGGCAGTTGGTAAAGTTAAAAGGGACAAAAGCAAAAACTAGATGTACAGAGGAACATTAATGGCCTGACATGTGGCTGATTTTCTTTTGCACCATTCCACAGACAATTTTATTTTCAATGTAAAATTAAAAGTACCAGTGTGGCAGCCATGGAGGTACAGACACAGATTGCCTTATAAGAGAGAGAGCCTTTTGGGAAGAGTGGCGTTAACTGACAGCCCCTAGCTGTTGTACCTTCAGAATCCCCTGTAACATTCCTACAGAGTCCACACTCTCCCCAGGCTGTTCCCACCAATTACTGAGCACAGTGGGGGCACCAGAGCTGGGCCATTCTGCCTGACATAGGACTTTTCCTGATGGGCAATCTTTAAGGCATTTCATCGGCCTGGCTGAGGATTTCTCAGAGCTACACTGTGTCTGAGGTTTTGTCTATCCTACTCTTTCCTTTCTGTATCAAACCTGCATCGCCCTCTGAAGGCTCTCCCTGCCTCCTCCAGCTTCCTCTCTCCTTAATCCTTCACAGTTGTTTTTCTCAAATATATCTCTTGCATGTCTAATTCCATCTTGAAATCTGCTTCTCAGTGAACTCAAACTGACACTACCAGCAATGAACTCTTGCAGGGACTGAGCCTGAGAAGGCATTCAGTCCTCATCCCTGTATGCTGCATAGCTATCAGCATCTCTGAAAAAGACAGAAGTGTTCAATATCATACAACACAAAAATCTACCAAGAGAGCAACACAAATCAAATCATGCTCACACATTCAAATAATTCATAGAAAAATAGATATTATTATTCTCATTTTATAGCTAAAGGACCCGAGACACAGATTAAGTAACTTGCCCTGAATCACATAGCTAATTTAGTAGGAGGAGCTCATATTCATATCAAAGTCTGTTTAACTCAAAAGTCCATGTTGTTACCATTACAACACATGGCCTCAAATTTACAGATGATAAAAATTTGGAAGGAGAGCCTTGGATCCAGATTTTAAGTTCTCTCAATATGTAAGAGTGATGGTGGTCCCTCAGCTAAAGCTTCGGCCTTACAAAAATAGCAGAATGGCCTTCTGTGTAAAATCATGGTTTCTTATTATTTAAGGGAAACCCCTATAGCATAGTCTTCTAACCATTTAAGTTTTAAAGAACTCTTTTTAATGGCAAAAAATTTTGGAAAGCCTCTCATGATAGTAGTTATATTAAATATAGAGTCATAATTATAAGGTATCCAGTTAGTCTTGGGTTCTGAATCTGGCTCTATAACTTACTAGCTGTGTGACTTTGAACATGTTATTTAATTTCTCTGTGATTTAGTTTCTTCATCAGTAAAACTATAATAACAGTATCTATCCCATTGGGTTACTATGAAAATTACATGAAATAACCTATAGAAAATGCATAGTAAGAGATCAAAAAGTAGATATTACTGCCATGTCAAAATAAAATGCATAAAAACTAAAGCTAGTATGTATTTAGTAAGGTCTTCATAAATTTGTATTTTAATCATCATATATATTTGGAAAATTAGTTATGTCTGAGATATATTATTTACTGTCTATAGGAAATTGTTGATGCTTATAAAATTCAAGAACCACTAAAAAGCCTCTTTGCTATCAGGGATTAGAGAATCAAAGACTGAAAGCTATATTGTTATAATAATATTTTCTAGACTCAGATTTTTTTTCAAATTTTCATTGATTTCTCATATCCATAGTTGCCAGATTTTCAGATTTCATGGATCAGCAAAATTTCTAAAAACAGAGATATCAACATAACAGTCCTAACTTTTTGTTTAGCAAATTAAAGGCATGAGAAACAAGCAAATAAACACATATAATATGTTAGTATCTTCATTTAATAAAAGGACATTTTAATGCCAAAAAAAAAGTGTGAATGACCTTGAAATTGAATTACTTTTGCTTTATGGAATTCATTATATTGTATTTATTTTTCTTATTCTACCACTTCTAATGAAAACCTCCCATGGCAGGGTATCAGTGGCAGGGTCAAGATTTGGGAAACAGTGCTCTGAACTATCTAAACACATTGTATATTACAGCATGAAAGAGGTGGATAAAAGAGTTACTTTACAGTTTCACTTGCAAAACAGGTGATGTTTGATGGTTGACAAAAACAAGGATTTTCAAATTTTGCTGCACATGAAAGTCATCTGGAGAGTTTTTAAAATTCTTGATACCCAGGCTGTGATCTCAATTATGTCAGAAAAATAGATTCTCTAGAGATAGGACCTTGGGATCAGTATTTTTAAAAACTTTCCAGGACATTCCAACATGCAGCCAAGGGTGAGAACCAAAGCTAGCACCTGTCTCCTCAGATCAACAGCATCAGCATCACCTGAGAGTTTGTTAGAACTATAGAATCATAGGTCCCACCCAGATTTACTAAATCAGGATCTGGATTTTAACAGGGTTTTCAGGTGATTCATTAGCATATTAAAATTTTAGACTTCCAATAAAGCAGGAATTGAGGCCACCATACTTTTGAAAGTACTGTCCATTTTTTTCTTAGAACCCTAACAAGCCCCACCTCCACCTCCCTCCAAAATCAAGAGATGACAGCCCATAATCTCACTAGCAGGGAGTGCTTTCTAGTTCAATTGAAGGAAAAAGCATCTTAAATCCTAAGAAATGAATAATTTACTCCCTTCTATTAAGGGCCCCTCATTAGAGTAACCAGCTACCCTGACCTATCAGATGTCCTAAGGCAATGGTTTCCAAACTTGAGTGTGTATCAAAAATAAGTGAAGAACTAGTAAACTACAGAGGCTCATGCATCTAAGGCAGGATAGAGTCTGGGTCTTTTTACTTTTACCAGGTTTCTCAAGTAATTCATATAACCTTCCAAGTTTGAGAACCACTGTCTTAAAGCATAGACTGTTACGTTAAAAGAATTTTAAATCTTTACTTCTTTCTTCAAGACCTTAATACAGATTTCCTTCCCAATACAGATATACCGATGCTTCATAATATATAGAATCCAGGTTTTTAACTCTATCGTGAGAAGGTTACACAAATGGTGGTAGATAGCCCAATAATTTCTATAATTATAATCAATTATCAATTCCCTATTTCAGAAGAATTGGTTAATTTTGTTATCTGAAATCCTATAAGACTGAGAGGTAGAGGGGTGTTTGACCCCAAAGGACTTCTGTAAACATGCATCACTTCCTAAAGTATGTACAGATAGGATAAAAACTCTGGATTAACAATTGCAGTTGACCTTCTGGAAACTCATGGAAAAAAAAATTTGACTTTTATTGTAGCCTCTCAAATAATTTTAGGAAGCTAGGACCATGGGCTGTTAACCTCTTATGGTTTTCATGAACTTTACAATGTGTTGTTGAGATTTGCTAGATTTAGTGTGTTTCACATGTAAACATTATCTTAACCTCATAGACATGGAAACCGAGGCCTTTGAAAACCTTTAAATAATTAGAGCAAGGTTAGGAAAGAATGAAGAAAGGTGAGGCTGAAAGAGGGCGATGCTAGGGGACCAATTGGAAAAAGTCGATGCCTTACGCACATGAGTTTTTCAAGAAGATTGAAAAAGGGCAGTTGTGGTTCCCTCCCTTAAACAATCCCAAGTGTTCTAAGAGCAAAGCAGCCCAAATCAAGCATGCATTTGCATGCCCTGTTTATAATGTAGAGTTGGTATCCCTGGAAACTCTATAGTATAATCTCATGAAAGAGTGTCTGGTTTGCTTTATTGAGGTTGCCCAGCATCTTCTAGAATAGAGGTTCTTAACTTGGCTGCACATTAGTATCACTTATGAAGCCGTAAAAAATCCTAATGCCATATTCTGCCCGATGTGTGGGATTTGCATTAATATTTTTAAAGCTCCCTAAGTTATTCTAATATGAAGACAAGGCTGGGAATTATTGTCCTAGAAAATAGAGAGAGAAGAGGTAGGGAGAGAGTGGGATACTCTGCTGCCAGGTAGAACAATGGATCAATATAAAGGAGGAAAGTCTTAGTAGTTGTTGAAATCCCATACCATAAAAAAAGTAAGGGATAACAACATGATGTGTTATACTGGAAAGAATGAGATCTTATACATATATAAAAGAAGTATTTTTTTAGCTCAGTCACTATCAACAGCAGTCCTATGGCAGCAGCAGTAGCTATAATTGGCCCCCCTCCCCCGCACCACCACCACCAACAACACTTGTAACCATCCTTAGAGCTCAGATTTTGGCCTTAATATTGTTTTATACAAAAAAGAAACCAGAAGCCATTAGAAGATAGTCAATTCCATGTCCTTGGGCAGGATAAAATCAGTATAGGTCTGTACCACCCTGTCATTCCCAGGAAGCAAAAATGATTTTTAAAATGTCAGGGGCAGTGTTGAAAGGAAAAAAAAAAAAACTTTAAAGGAGTTCCCATGTTCAAGTTGTGATCACTTATAGCAATAAAAATCATTAAATGAAACAAGTTATGCTTGTAAAAAGCCTTGATGCTCATAAGAACAGAATTAACATAAAGAAAATGTACAAAAATATAATTCTAATATCAAAGGATGACTATTACGAAGCACATTTAAATTTACTTTAAAGTAGGAACGTGTTTATATATAACTGTATAGATACAGATAGGTATTTCGGGGGGGTATCAAGTATATTTCGGTTCATAAAGCATAGATGTGTACCATTTTTGATCTGTATAAACCACAAAGAATTAACATAAATTATAAGCCAAATAGTCCTAAAAGTAGTAGAAACTATACCATAGATGGACGACCCCATCAGCATTTGGGGTCTTATATAAACTGAAGTAGAAGAGGAATCCAGCAGTTAACTACTCCCAGTTACCATATACAATTTCCAATTAGAAAGACAATATGGCTATCTATTCCAAAATAACTTAGTTAACTGTTCTGAAGAAGATATCTACATTTTCAGACTCACTTTCCTATCTCTCTGGGAATGAAATTTCTTGATTAACCAATTAATTATAACATAATGCCAATAAAAAGGCATATATTTTGGAATATTTAAATATTTAAATATTTTAGAATATCTAAATATTTTAGAATATTTGGTCAGGTTAATGTATCATGAAAATATTACAATGTGTCATGTACTGCCACAGATTAAAACACACAAAACTTAAAGAATACCTCATCTTTTAATCTCTTTAAAAATCAGAATTTATATGAAAAACAGTAATAAGCATCTAATGATAGAAAAAATAATGGCTTCCAAAAAAATGCCCATGTCCTAATCCCCAGAACCTTACATGGCAAAAGGAATTTTGCAGATGTGATTAAATTAAGGACCTTGAGATGGGGAGATTACCCTGGGGTGGGCCTGATATAATTACAAGGGTCCTTACAAGAGAGAGGCAGGAGGTCAGAAATGAGAGATGTTAGCTCTCCTGCTGGCGTTGGAGATGGAAGAAAGGAACCATGAGCCCAAGGATGTAGGGAGCCTCTGGAGGTTGGAAAGGGCAAGGAATTAGATTCACTTCTGGAGCCTCCAGGAGGAATACAGCCCTGTGGGCTCATTTTAGACCTCTGACTTCCAGAAGAATAAGATAATAAATTTGTGTTGTTTTAAGTCACTAATTTTGTGGTAATTTGTTAAAACAGCAATAGGAAACCATGATACAAAGTGAAATCTATGTGATAAAAATATACTCAGCCTAGTGGCCAGCAGCTTGAGTTTAATTAATCTTGAATTTTGCAATGAGTTCCCAAAACCCAACCAAAATTAAGTGATCAGCAATCCACTTAACTTGTACTCCTAGCCTCCTGAGATGACATTTTTTTTTCTTCCAGTCTGGTAAAATTACATAAATAGTATCTTGTAGAATTCCTGACAACCCAACAGTATATAGAAATTTAAATTCCAGGACTACATAAGGATAAGAACAAAATTAAATCTATGATATTAACAGCATTATGACCAGTTTTGTTATTAAATATTAATCAGCTCTGTAATCAAAGTGGTATTTTATGTATATCTTTTCCTTTTTAAAATGTTTAGAGCATTCAAATAAATCTGAAATGCTAGGCTTGTGATTAAGTTAAATGTTTAAAAGTATTTGATTAAGTTGGTGATCAATGTTTAAATGGTTGAGGAGACTTGTTCATTTAATATGTATTTGATTTATTGGTTGAATAAGTAGTATGTGAATGTTTAAAGCAATCATTCTGAAACTTAAACATGCATCAGAATCACCAGGAGGGCTTGTTAGAACACAACCAGTCATGTTTCTGACTTCAGTAGGTCTGGGTTGAGGCCCCAAATAATTTCCATTTCTAACATCAGATTATGCTGCTGGTTTGAAGACCACACTTTGAAAGCCACTGAGGAATGTTTTCAGTTTTATGGTTAAAGGAACGCTAATGCTTGATAAATTCATGATTAATAGATTGGACATTTTTTTTTTTGAAGTACAGAGTAGGGAATAGTCCTATAGACACAAAAAGTCCCTTGGATATTAAAGTGCTGATGGGCAAAAGAGAGCACAATAAAGCTTGATAGAAAATGCCATTTCAGCCACAGTAGGTGAAAGCGATGTGGAATCAGTGATGTGGGAGAGGAGGAGCAGCTCCCAGGTTGTCTTCATATTGGAATTTCTTGGGGAAAACAAAGACATTAAAGACCTTTAAATAAACAAATAGTAAATATTATTTTGTCAATAACATTGCTTTCTACTTTATGTTTAAAGTTGATATAAATGATAGAGAAATCACCGTCCTTAATTTTCTTCTAGCCTACTAAAGATGTTTAAAACAAATAACACCTTTTCACTGGAAAAAATGACAAATCTGTACTAGACTGGACTTACAGGCACACTGAGAGTATTCTAGGTTTTCTATAGCTCTCCATCAATTTAAAACCCTGGCTTTAAACATTGGAAGAGCTGCATTAATATCTGCTACAAGTGAAAAGTTGACCAGTTAAAAATACTCTCTCTCTGGCTCTGTAATGACTTTTCATTTGGTCTCTTTTAATTCCCATTGGATATAGAGAGTTTCATTTGCCTTCCAGTGGATTCCTGAAACTTTAAAGATATTCCTAAGTATCTGTCCACAATGGTAGCAAAACAGCTTTTGCAAAATCCAAATTACCCAAATTTAAAGTTTCTCACACATATCAGTTTCCTCTGGACTTTTAATAGCCAATAGTAAGATTAAAAAAAAAAGTTAAAAAGTTTATTCAAGTTATTTTTGCCAAAATGTTTAAAATGTGTTCTATTTTTCTCCAATCATCTATTTTACTACTGCTTAGAAAAAGGAGAGTCATGGCATAGGACTTTAAATAGAAAAATGGTTCAGGAAAGTTAACAGTGATTATTTCTAGATGATGGAAGAATTGGTAGTTCTATATGTTTTTTTTACCAAAAGGAATATTACTGTAATAACTAGAAAAAAATATCATTCAAAAAAACATACTCCCAAACATGATTTTGATAGTAATTGAAAATTAAATAGGGCTTCTTAGAGCAATAGCTAATTCTTGGCCTTGGTAAAGAAATGTACAAGATGAGCCTGGAATATCTTACCATATCAGAAAACAAGGGAACTATAAAAGACTAAATAGAGTTATATAAAAACAATATAGTAGCCAACTTGAAGACAGATCACATTAGCTAAATATGGGATCATTTGAGCACCTATAAGAATAATAACCACAATGAATTGAAACATTCAAATATATTTAAATGCATGAATTTATAAAGATAGTAAAAAATAAAACAACATTGAGAAAAGTCATAGCAAGGCCAATTTCAATTCAATTTAAAAGTGAATTCTCAATTTGTATAAACTCTCATCAGAACAGACTGTATAAAAATGGAGCAAGATAGCTCAATATGGCCCTCATACTGGAAATTTTCATGCAGGCTCAAAGACAATTTTGAAGGAATGAAGGAGTCATGTAAAGGATTGTCAATTTAAATAATCAATGAAGACCTTTCCAACCTCTAGTTTATATTATTTGTTGATATTTTTTCCTTTAGTATGAGATCGAAACTTTTTTAGGAATTAACTAAACCATCCAGAAGGCCAAAACAAAACAAAAAACACCATAAGCAAAGTTCCTTATGGCCCCAGGAAGGCCTGCTACAATCTCTGTAGTTGAGTGAACAGATACTAAAAATAAACAAACAAATAAACACCAATAATATGCTGTATGCTGGTCCAGATCTTAAGTGCAAACGTAGATACTGATGAGATGAATAATCACACAGCAATCCTAATGCTCTTAGAAGGAGTTGAGTTGTTGCTAAATTATTGGAACATAGTGAAAGTGTTGCAAAAGCCACAGGCAAACAGAAGTTGTATATTCACAGGGTCCTGCCATGTATTCTTCCCCATCCTGCCTTGGATTAGACTGTGTGTCTCTAAATTTCAGTTTGTTATCAATGACATCTCCCTTCAGTAGAATAGCTGACTGGCAAATGGTGGGAGGAATTTTTGACTGCATAATGACACCATTGAGACCACTGCAATCATTAAAAAGTGGACGTTTTCTATTTTTATTTTTTATCAAAGCAGGCCAAGGTACTAGAGGAGACATAGACTGGCGAAGTAATAAACTTGACCAAGTCTCTTTATAAGAGGGAGAATATTCCAGCACTCTGTTATCTCTATCCAGGTTATAATTTTAATTATATCAATATAAGAATAATGAGAAAATGAGATAATACTTTCAGCAAACAAGATAATACCTTCAGCAGGCTCATGCTCACCCTGGAAGCTCTAGGGAAGAATCCTTCCTTGCCTTTTCCTAGCTTCTGGTGGCTTCCAGTAAATCTTGGCATTCCTAGGCTTATAGATGTATTACTCCAAACTGCCTCCATCTTCACCTGTGTTTCTTTCTGTATATCTCTACGTATGCTCTCATCTTCTTATTAGGATGCCAGTCATTGGATTTAGGCCCCACCCTACTCCAGTATGACTTCATCTTAACTAACTATATCTGCAAAGATCCTACTTCCAAACAAGGTCGGTCACATTCTGAGTTTCCAGTTGGACATGAACTTGGGGGACACCATTCAACCAACTACAAACCGCATATTCACACACGCTGCAACAACATGGAAGGGTTTCAAGTTGTCATTCTGATCACTAAATAATGTAAGATATAGAGGGATTTGTGGACGAGACACAGTCCTCAAGAAGAAGAGTGAACCACTGTCATATTGAAAGGAATGTTTTAGAAAGCTATAATATGGGGCTCTCCTTGCAAGATGATGTGGAAGGTAGAGGCAGTGCATGCCTCCTCTTACGACCACACCAAAATTATAACAAAACTACAGGGCAACCAGCACAGGGAGTCACCTGAGGTATGGCTGAACAGGAGCCCTACAACTAGGAACAAAAATAACAGGTCACCTCAAAACAATAGGAGGAGCAAAGATGAAGGGATCCACAACCATGAAGGGATCAAGAATCTGGAGGGCTATATTGGCTGCAGAGACTCTCCCCCATCTAAGGAGTGAGGGGTCCTGGCTGCACACTGGGCTCTCCAGCCCAGGGGTCCAGTGCCAGGAAGAGAAGTCCCCATGACCTCTAGCTGTGAAAACCAAAAGAGTTTGCGGCTGAGGGAGACTGAGGGCTGCAGGAAGCGGAGACCTCCCTCTTAAAGGGCCCATGTCCGGCCTTACTCACTGACAGACTTGCTTGCTCTGAGATCTAGCACTGGGGCAGCTGCTCCAGGGGCACCAGGGACATATGGGGAGGTGCTGAGTAGTCGGGCTTCAGGACGAGGGCTGGAGGGACAGCTTTCTCCCAGACAGAGGTGCAGACAGAAGCCGTTCTTCCTTTGTTAAGCCCTGCCTGCTCCCAGCCTGCAGACACAGGTGCCACTGTTTGCTGTGTCAGAGTTGCCATCAACCCAGATGACAGAGGTTATTCTGCCCAGGAGATTCCCTGAGACTCTACTTCTTCCACCTTGTGGGCCCATCCAAGCTGCTTCCAGTGATTTATTCCATACAAATGGGTACTCTTTGCTCCTGCTGCAAACTTTCATAAAATCTCTCAAAGGCTCACAAAACCCAAAAAAAGCAGCATCTGGCCTCAACGTGCTTTATACCTCTTGCTGAGCAGCCCCAAGCCCCACACTAGTTGCAGCTGGCCTCAGTTTCTGACGTGGCCCCTTGTGGTACCTATAAGCCCAGCATGTGTGGCGGCCACATGTGGATTGCTTGGTGACTCTTAATGGGTGGCTCCGGAGGTGCACAGGCTGTGGCTGAATTTGGCCTGCAGCTGGACCTGTCCCAGGACTATGCCACTGAGCCCCACAAGACACCTACTACATAAAGCCACTCTACTAAGACCGAGAGACTTAGAAGCCCTATTGAATATATAGAAACAGACACAGGGAGGCGGCCAAAATGAGGAGACAAAGAAGCATGTCTCACATGCAAGAACAGAACAAAGCTCCAGAAAAAGAACTCAACAAAATGGAGACAAGCAATCTCCCAGATGCAGGGTTCAAAACACTGGTTATAAGGATGCCCCATGAACTTAGGGGAAGAGTAGATGAACTCAGTAAGAACTTTAACAAAGAGGTAGGAAACAAAATGGAGATGGAAAACATAATAAGAAGCCAGTTAGAAATGAAGAATACAGTATCTGAGATAAAGAGTACATTAGAGGGAATCAACGGAATGGATGAAACAGAGGATCAAATCAGCAACATAGAGCAGGGGGTAGCAGAGGACACCTAATCAGAACAGCAACAAGAAAAAGTAATCCAAAAAATGAAGATAGTATAATAAGCCACTGGGACATCAAGCATACCAACATTTGCATCATAAGGGTACCAGAAGGAGAAGAGAGAGAGCAAGGAATTGAAAACCTATTTGAAGAAATAATTATGGAACACTTCCCTCACCTGGTGAAGGAAATAGACATATAACCCCAAGAAGTTCAGTGAGTTGCAAACAAGATGAACCCAAAGAGGCCTATACCAAGACACATCATAATCAAAATGCCAAAGGTTAAATTCAAAGAGAATCTTAAAAGCAGCAAGGGAAAAGCAATTTGTTACCTACAAGGGAGCACCCATACGACTGGCAGCTGATTTCTCAACAGAAACTTTGCAGGCCAGAAGAGCGTGGCATAAAATATTCAAAGTGATGAAAACCCAGGACCTACAACCAAGATTACTCTACCCAACAAAACTATCATTTAGAATCGAAGGACAGATAATGAGCTACCCAGACAAGAAAAAGGTCAAGGAGTTCATCACCACCAAGCCAGTATTATAGGAAATGTTGGAGAGATTCCATTAAGAAGAAGAAAAAATATGTATCAAAAATATAAATAAAGAATGGCAATAACTACATATCTCTCAACAAGTACTTCAAATGAAAAAGAATCAAATGCTCCAATCAAAAAATAGGGTGGCTGAATGGATAAGGAAACAAGACCCTTACATATGCTGCCTACAAGAGACTCACATCAAATTAAAAGACACACACAGACTAAAAGTAATGGGATGGATAAAGATATTTCATGATGGACCTAGAGGGTATTGTGCTGAGAGGAATAGGTCAGAGAGAGGAAGACAAATGCCATATGATTGCACATATATGTGGAATCTAAGGAGCAAAACAAAACAAAACAGAAACAAAAATAAACTCATAGATGCAGAGAACATTTTGAGGGTTACCAGATGAGAAGGGGGTTGTGGATCAGTGAAAAAGGGCAAAGGGATTAAGAAGCACAAATTGGTGATTATAAAATAGTCATAAAGATAGAAAGTATAGCATAAGGAATATAGCAAATAATATTGTAATAACTATATATGATGTCAGGGGGCACTAGATTCATTGGGGTGATCATTTTGTGAGTTATATAGATGCCTAATCACTATGTTGTACACTTGAAACTAATATAATATTGTATGCCAACTAAACAAACAAAAAAAGCTGTAATACTGTTATTAAAGTATTTATAGAAATGGTAGTAAGACTCAAAAAGGTAATGTTTCTTAGCTCTCTTAACAAAATGTTTTAAAATATTGGCATCTAATGGGTGATATGTACCTAATTAGGTACTAATAAATTGGTATCTAACAGGAAATATTATATCCAGGAATCTTTACAGAGGTCACCAAGAAACTAGCAGGCATGGCAGTTGTATGTCCTTGAGTAAATGGTAACAAAAGCCAGTTCCTCCCAGCATGAAATATGATATATTTATAGTTTATATGCAGTTTGCCATGGTATAAATAGCAGGAGCTTTAAAGCAGAGTCAGGCTTCAGTTCAATTCACAGCTCATATCGCACTGACCCTATGGTTTGCACCACTTGCTTCTGAGTCTTAGGTTCCTCAGCTATAAAATGGAGATACGAATACTTATCTCAGTGAGTTATATGAGACTAAATGAGATTATGCTTGTGAAGGACAGGCACAGAGAAGAAATTCAAGTAATATTGGTTGAATCAAATTATGGCCTAACTCAATCAGGACAAACTCTTACTCAATTCTAGACATCTCTGAGATGTCCTAGTCAGCTTACACTGACCCACCTCTAAAATTTCTATAGCATATTTTGAGGAGATCATTTAGAATGCTATTATGCCCTACCTATTTATCTCTAAAGTTCTCAAAGCTAGGAACTAACATCCAAATCAAAATAATCTGGCCATTATAAAAGCCTTTGAGAATCAATTGCGTATGGCAATTTCATTCAATATTCCTGGGCTTCTACCAACAGCAACCACTTGAGAGGCACCTGAGAGCCAAAGAATGCCAAGGATTGCCAAGAGCCACCAAAAGCTAATAGAAGGATTCTTCTCTAAAGCCTCCAGAGTGAGCATGACTCCACTAACACCTTGATTTCAGACTTTTAACCTCCAGAACCATGAGAGAAAACAATTCTATTGTTTAAGTCACCAAGTTTGTGGTAATTTGTATGGCAGCCCTAGGAAATTAATACAGTGGTTTACGCTGACAAAGCACACTTTAGTAATCACCACCATAAGTAAATTACATCTATAAGGAAAGTCATTAGAGTAGAACAATGTTACATTATTTGGTTTTATATGGAGCTTTTCATATACATGGTTCCTAAAGCCACATTATGAAGTACTGTATTAAAGTGAAAATGACTGTAAAGCCATTATGCACCTTTCAGTAGTGGACTCAGAGCATTAGGCATGAACAGCTGTCAGTATGGAAGAAACAGAAAGCCTTAAAACTGGAGTGATAATGTCTCTCTGCTGTTTCTAAGTTCCGTCTGCTTTTAAACTTCCAAAAAAGCAGTGATCTGAGACATACTAAGGTTTCACTTTTGGTGTCACATCTAAAAGAACAAGCCCAGATCAAGGAGAAAAATAGAATATCCAACTCTTAACTCCAGCAGAGCACCAGAGAATAAACAACATCTGAAAATACCCTCAAATCTGAAACAAATTTAACTGAATATATATGCATATGTTTTGTGTTCTCTGATATGTTAGGGGGTAGAAAAGGGTTGCTAAGAAAGGTTTTTCGAAAAATAAAAGTGAACAATGGTTGATTCTATCCAGTAGGAGTCTGGCCCTACAGGAACCCACACAGAACTAAGGAAACAATTCAAATCTTAAGGCTGCCCTCCCATGGGTGTAGGATTCACTCCCTTACCAGTTAGAGTATATCTAGGTAAAGGACAGTTAGCAAAATCCAGAAGAAAGATGAGGGCCTAGTTGTGCAAAAAATAGTTAACATAACAGTCCTGAGATGGCTGTCTTTGAAAGGTCTGCTTAGATGGTTGGCCCTTTGCTGGTGTCTGGGAATTTAGACTTGGGGAGGGTTTCACCATTCCTAGAAATAATAAGGATGGCTCACTGTCTAAACTGTTTGTATAAACACTACAGATTGGCTCAACACCTGCTTTCCTTTTGGGAATCTAGAATCCGGGTTCATGCTAGGCAGAAGGTGCTTATGTGATCAGCCCTCAATAAAAATTTCGGATATTGAGTAGACTCCCTCAATAAACAACATTTCATGCCTGTTGTCACAACTCGTTGCTGGAAGAATTAAGTACATCCTGTGTGTCTACACTGGGAGAAGATGCTTGGAAGCTCGTGCCTGTTCTCCCCTGGACTTTGCCCCATTTGCCTTTTCCTTTTGCTGATTTTGCTTTTTATCCCTTTTCTGTAATGAATCTTATCCATGAGTATGATCATATGCTGAGTCTTGTGAGTTCTAATGCATCATCGAACCTGGGGGTGGTCTTGGGGACCCCTAACACACCAGCTTTTCCACGATATCAGTCCACAGCTCTAAGTGTCCCTCTTCTCTTCTCACTAATATCCTCAGATTACATAATACCCAACTCAGACTTAGCTAAGGAGAATTTGTCCACAATATTTTGAAGAGTGAACAGGTTTCGTTATTGTAATCAAGAAAGAAAAGAGCAACACATTCTATTTTGAATGTGTATTTATGTGTTTTACTCCTTGATCTGATTTTATTTTTCCTTTTTTTGGTGACTGAGACAGGACCAACTTGTAACAGTATTTTTTAATTGCAGATTTAAAATATGTTTATTTGCAGACTTTAAAATATTGCTGACTGTCTATCTGTTTTTGAATACATCAAACTTATTCTTGCCTTATCTTTTTGTACCAGCAGTTCTTTCTATCTGTGATGCTTTTCCCACAGCTCTGCATACCTGGCTCCACCTTTTCAATGAGTACTCAACTGTCACCTCCTCAAAAAGGCCTTCCCTACCCACTCAATCTAAAGTAGCCCCCACCCCACCCACAGACCACCCTACTTTAGCTTCATCATAGCACTTATTTCAACCTGCTAGTTCATTCATGCTTTATTTATTTTTTGGTGAAAGCCTCCTCCCTGTAAAATATAATTTTCACTCCAAAAAAGGATTTTGTTTGACTTGATCAGCATTTTAGTCTCAGTGCTTAAATAATGCCTGGAAGAAAAACTACGCGTTCAATAAATATTTTTGAATAAATGAACAATTAAATCATTTGGATAAATAAGAGAGACACTTTAAAAATTTCACTTAACAGCTTTCAGGAGACTCGCCCAATTTTGCTTTTTTTTTCCCCCTGTTGCCACATTCGTTGTATTTTCCCTCAGGTTCTTCTTTCATCAGTGAGCAGTCACTTATTTTATTCTACCGGGCCCCCAAGGCAGCCAGACAGGCAGATAGAGAAGCAATGCCATCAATCAGTGTCAGGTGTGCACTATTCTCTTTATTTGTGAGGGCCAGCACTGTCATTTAAACATCATCCAATATCTTTGCATCTTGCAAAGTTTAACTTCTACAAAAAGCAAGGAGGCAATTACTATGGATTGTACAGTGTGCATTAGCAGGGTAGATGTCATTAAGATTCACTTCCTTGCTTCCCCTATTCAATTGCTTCTGTGAAAGGCAGTGGATTTCTCTTGTCTTCTTCAATTTAAATTTATTGAATTTTTGAATCTCAGCCATATCTTGTTTGTCAGATATTTTGGAAGATTAGGCAGTAATGGGGTACACAAAAGAAAGTCAGATTTCCACAGTAGCTACTCTATCCCCATCTCCCATTCCAGCCTCTTCTGATAATGCACTATCCTTATTCTCCTTGTATCCTGATGATTTCCTCACGCCCCGCCCTAACTGCACCTGTCCTCAAGGTTCAGCCTTCCACAATTCTCCCACAATGAAACTTTGGAGCTCATTTTCTACCACTGAGCTTAGACTTCTATTTATCCAGCATTCGACTTTTCCCAAGGTCTTTATCTTCAATGGCCTGTAGCCATTTGTACTTGGAGGTTCAGCCTTTAATGCAATATGTACAATACCTAATCTATCACTTTCTCCCCAAAGCAGAAACTCTTTTCATTTTCTTTCTTCTGCTAATATATACATATATATTTTAATAAAAACTAATCTGAAATCATTTATCTCCACTATCAGTGTACCCTTCATAATCAGTTATCATGAAACCATATAAATATCTCATTAGCTGTCCCTTCTTTACCATTCCCTTCACTAATGCACTAGCATAGATTGACAGCACAACAGCCCAGGATTACAACACAACCTCCCAATTCAGGGTCTCTCAAAGTGGGATCCAGTCACCCTTGCAGTGGAATCATTTGACAAGCTCGTTAAAATATAGATGCCCAGACACCATTTGAGCCCTAACCTTTAAAATTAGAATTAGAAATTATCTGTCTACCTCCTATGTCTATCCTGGTCCAAATTACTCTACTTCTGTCTACACATGGTTTACGTTGGGATATATCTCTGTTTAAGGACTATCACTTTGTATCTGATACATTTGGAGGCATTTGAGAGTATAAAGTGAAACTTAAGAATCAGAACTCTCTCACATTTTGGAAAAGGAAACTAAGATCCAGAGAAATTTTCACCTGTGGAGGTCACAGAATAGGTAAGTAGCAAAGTTTGGACTAGATCTCAAGTCTTGTGATTTCCAAGCCATGCAGAAAAAAAATTCACATAGCAGGCCTGACTGCTATCTTTTGAAAGCCCTGTTTGTAAGATGCCCTGGATGGCATCTGGGAAGTTCTATTTGGGCAAGATTTCCATCATTTCTAGAACTGATAAGAGTTGCTCACTGTGCCTAAAATGTTTTTACAAACAATATGGTTTAAATTAAAGCCTGCTTTTCTTCTGAGAGTCTGGGATTTGGGTACATGTCAAACAAAGGATGCTATGTGACCATCTCCAGGATTTGGGCACATGTCAAACAGATGCTATGTGACTATTCCCTAGTAAAAACCCTGGGCACTGAGTCTCTAAGGAGCTTCCCCGGTTGGCAACATTTCGTACGTTTTTTGAAAACTCATTACTAACAGAATTAAGCTTGTCCTGAGTGATTCCACTGGGAGAGGACTCTTGGAAGCTTGCACCTGGTTTTCCTTGAACTTTGCTACATGTGCTTTTCCCTTTGTTGTGTTGTTGTGCTTAGTATACTTTCTCACTGTAATAAATCATAGCCATGATTATGACTATATGCTGAGTCCTGTGAATCTTCCTGGGGACTCATCAAACATGGGGGTGCTCTTGGGGACCTCATGACACAGAAGCCAATGATTTTCATAACTTATTTCACTGCCCCTCTCATGGGATGTATAGAAAAAGCAGTAGGGGTAGTCAAAAATATATAGCCTTAAAAAAAACAGCATGATTTAAATTCTGACTTAGCTGCTAAGCTCTATTACTTCTCTGAGTCATAGTTTCATCATCTATAAAATTGGTATAATAATACTTACTTTGTAAGGTTTTTACAAAGATTTAGAGATAATAGCACAAGAGATCTATAGCATATACCCTTTAAGAAGGAGCTATTATTTTCATTCACAGTCTTTTGGATAAGACAGAATGATCAGAAGAAATTCTATGAATCAAATTTTATGTATCCTTATATCCATGTAGCAATGGAATTAATTATACATATGGACTAAAAGGTCCCAATCATGTTGGAACTTGTGAGACTGTTTTTCTCAGGATCTGTACAGAACTCCTCTAAGGCCCTGCAGCGGGAATTGTTATGTGAAGAGCAAGCACAGAGAACAACACGTTTATACTCATTCACAGCTTTCAACCCATACTTGGCTATTTGTCTCTTGCTTTTCAGGTCCTGCCCACTCCATTGATTTATGGACACTGACCTCTTTCTGACTGCCAATCTGCACTTCTTAACTCTTTATTGGGTGCTCAGCTGTTCCTCCCACTGTACCCTTTTCCAACCACTAGTTCATACATGACTCATTCACTATCATTCACTTAGTCCCATATGGAAGATACCCTCTGAAACTCTCTCCTGGCTGTGTTCCTTTCTTCATCCCTTAACTAGTTTGTAATAGTTGCTCTTCAATGAAATATATTTCATTTTTGTGAAAAGAGAATTATTAGGGAAATATAATGGCAGTCAGTGGCATCATATTTGAAAGAAAAACTCATTTATGTTTATTTATTCTTTTCATCTTTTGCATCCATAAGATGAACACAGTACTTCTTATTAATATTAACATTGTCATCTGAAATAATGTAACAAAAGGTTTTAAAGGTGAGTTATTTCAAATCTCTCCAGCAACTCAAATGAGGTGGCTTCTTTAGTATATACTAGGGTAGCTGCCATAAAAAAACAGGAAGTGTCAGCAAGGAGTTACTTTATGGCACATCGTTTTCAGAAGAAAAATCAGTAGTCCTCCATATTAAGGGTAAAATGTTCAAACAAAGGCATTTGCTCTGTATTTCTCGACCAGATATGGTATAATGGAGAGAGTATTGAATGGGGAGTCAGGAAGCCTGTTTTAATCTTTAAGTATAGTGTAGTGGTTAAGAGCCTTTTCCCACCTCTATTTTCACCTACGTGCGGATGAGCTACTAGTACTTGCCAATAGAATGTGAGTGGAAGAGATTATGTCATTGCCCTGTTAAGGTGGCTTTGAAGCAAGTACCCCACCTCCATGCTCTCTTTCCCTAACTCCTGGTTGGATGTTGACACCCATGGTGACCTTAGAGGCCACATGCTGAAGATTGTAGAGCTACTCTCTTCCAGAGTCTCTCAATGGCCACATAAATAATCAGTCCATCCCTCTTACCAATCAGGAACATCTACACTATGTTAAGCCACTGACATTTTGAGATTTTGTAACAAGTATATCTCTAATTAACTTGTTTCTCCTCTTTATGCCAATATGTTTGGGTTGTTATAAAGATTGAATGAGTTAGAACAATGCTGACACATAATAAATGTTCAATAAATGTTAGCTATTAATATTATTACCTGCCCCAATACTAACTGGTTATGAGTCATTGAACATGTTAATTTCTCTGGACCTTTATTTCTTCAATTGTAAAATGTAACAGTCACGCTTGATGATTTCTAAGTTACCTGAAATTTGAAATTTTATAATCAGAAATCTCTTCAAATGGCTAAGAAAAAATTATCTTAACCCATGGAAGGTGACCAGAAGATGAAGGCAAGGCATTCAGAACATCAAGTAAAGAGGGAAACAAGGAAAACAGACCAGTACAAAGGACACTGAGAGGGAAAAAACATGATTAAAAGAGAAGCATATTTTCTTTTCGAAATGTATCCATCAATTCTGAAATAAGCTTTGAAGAGAAGAAAATTTACAAACCGGGCTGTGTCCATGAGACTTTCATTTACACCCAAATGAATATCTTGTGTGGTAAGAAAACAAGGGTGTCCTCCCAGAAGTGCAAAGCCTACAATAAAAGAAAAACAAAAGCATTTTGAAAAAGAACTAAAATAAGAAACATAATTATGAGGAACTGGCACCATCTCAATCGAAAAGTCAAAACTTTTAAAGCTCTCCAACCTCTCTGATAGTGAATTCTCAGGCAAAGCAACGTGAAGATCCGAGGAAATTTTCTGTACACTCAACTCTCCACCCTCTCATTCAGAACTTGGCAATAATGGGGCACTGTTTTCTTTTGGATATTATGCCTGGTTTTGATGCTTTAAAATTTATAATGTTTAATGATGTCTATCCAGGAAAACGGAGAAATAAACTAGTATGGGATATCATGGATTCCAATGGACTACTAC
Source organism: Pteropus medius (assembly GCF_902729225.1). Taxonomy (NCBI): domain Eukaryota; kingdom Metazoa; phylum Chordata; class Mammalia; order Chiroptera; family Pteropodidae; genus Pteropus; species Pteropus medius. The sequence continues at coordinate 16,179,714 of NW_024340701.1, read as the reverse complement.
TTAGTAATAAAAAGGAATGAACTATGTATACATTCAACATGGATGAATCTCACAAACATACTGAATGAAACTAGACATAAAGACTAGATAATGCATAATTTAATTTATATGAAGTTACGGAATAGGCGAAACTAACAGAGAGTGGCAGAGATTAAAACATAGTTGCTCTGGAGAGAAAAAAACTGGCATAAATGATAGAGGCTCTGTTCATCTTTCTGGTGACCAAATCAAAGTTATGACAGAAACAAGGAGCAAGTAGCAAGGAAAATACTGCCTGGGATCTAGATGAACAAGCCACACAACTGAAGAGGAATTTTCCACTCAAATGGCTAACCTTGTAATCAGCTCTTTGTTCTGCTTCTGTAGCCATGACGCCATTAAACAATAATAGAGTTCGCTCCGCCAGAAGACTCCCTGAAACCCTACCTCCGCCAACTCGCAGCTCCACCCAAGCCACATCCAAGCATATCCTCAGCGAGTCCTTGCTGAGCAGCGCCTAGAGTCACACTGGAGGCAGCTGGCCTCGGTTTCTGGTGTGACCTTTTGAGGAAAACATAAGCACAGCATCTGTGGATTGCTCGCTGAATCTTACTTAACAAGTGGCCCTGGAGGGGTAGAGGCTGAGGCTGGGGCTAAACTTGGCCTGCAGTTGAACCTCTCTCAGGACTGTGCCACTGGACACCTACTTCACAAATCCACACTAATAAGACCGGGAGACTTAGGAGCTTTGCTTAGCACATAGAAACAGACACGGAAAGGTAGCCAAAATGAAAAGAAAAAGAAGGAGAAACCATATGAGAGAACAAAACAGAGATCCAGAAATAATGGAGTCAAGTAATCTAACAGATGCAGAGTTCAAAACACTGGTTATAAACATGCTCAATGAACTCTTGGGAAATGTAGATAAATTCAATGAGAACTTCAACAAAGATGAAAGACAAAAATGGAAATTATAAAAGGGAACCAGTCAGAAATGAACACATTATCTGGGATGAGAAATATATTACATGGAATAAACAAAGTGAATAAAGGAAAGGATCAAATGCCCTATCTAGAGGACAGGAAAGCCAAGGACACTTAATCAGAATGGCAAGAAATAAGATGCCAAGACTATAAAAATAATTTAAGGAGCATATGCGATACTATTAAAGATCCAAATATCCATCTGATTGGTATAACAGAAGAAAATCAAGATGTTGAAGAGCTGTTTGAAGAAATAATAATGGAAAACTTTCCTAACCTGGTGAAGGAAATGGACATAAAACCCCAGGAAGCTCAGAGAATTCTAAACACCAGGGATCCAAAGAGGCCCACACGAAGACACATCATAATTAAAATGTTGAAGATTAAATACAAAGAAAGAATATTAAAAGCAGCAAGAGAAAAACAGATAGTTACCTATAAGAGAACACCCATAAGACTGGCAGCTGATTTCTCAAAAGAGACTATGCAGGACAGAAGAGCTTGACAAAAAATATTCGATGTGATGAAGACCCAGGATCTACAATCAAGAATACTTTATCCAGCAGAGCTATCATTTATAGTTGAAGAATAGGTAAAGAGCTTCCCTGACAAAAATAAGCTAAAGGAATTTATCACCACTAAGCCAGTATTACAGGAAATGTTGGAGGGACTTCTTTAAGAAGAAAAAAACATGTATCAAAAGTAGGAATAAAGAATGATAACAACTACATTCCTATCAATAAGTACCTTAAATGGAAAAGAATTAAATGCTCCAACCAAAATACAGAGTGGCTGAAAGGATAAGAAAACAAGACCCCTACGTATGCTGCCTACAAAAGATTCACTTCAGATTAAAAGACACACACAGACTAAAAGAAAGGGGATGAAAAAAGATATTGCTTTGATGGACCTAGAAGATATTTAAGTCAGACCGAAAGATAAACACTGTATTATTTCATTTATATGCAGAATCTAAGGAATAAAAAGAATAAACTAATCAAAAACAGACTCACAAATATAGTAGACAATTTGGTGATGGACAGAGGGAAGGGGGTTTGGGAGGCTGGGAGAATGTGGTGAAGGGTTAAAGAAGTACAAATTAGTAGCTGATGGATGGTCACGGGGATGAAGAACATGGCATAGAGAATGCAGTTAGCATTAATACGTTGGCTAGATGGAAGGTCAGGGGAGGGAGGAAGCAACTGGGGGGATAGTTTTATGAACTATATAGATGTCTAACCAATGTATTGTATGCTTGGAAATAATTAAAATAAATAAATTTAAATATATATATATATATATATAGTTGCTCTGGAGAGGGTGATTGGCTGGGAAGGAGCATTGGTGAACTTCCTTGGGATAATGGTGTGTTTTATACCTTGATAGTTTGTAGGTTACATGGGTATATGTATTCTTCAACACTGGTTGAACTGAACACTTAAGGTCTGTGTATTTTACTATATATAAATTATACCTTAATTTTTTTTTTAAATAAGCATTGAAATGGCAGTTTCAAGTCACTAAAAGTAAGCAAAGTCAAAGGGTCGTTCTACTATTTGATTTGTCTTTCAACCAAGACATAGCTAGGCACTACTTACATATTACCCTTACCACTTTCCAACCCTCCAGGGAATGTGAAATTATTGCAGACATATGAGCAGATGAGGATGGCTCCTACCTCATCCTCACAGCATATTCCATAGACCTGAAGAGGATGACACAGAGAGGGATCTGCCCCAAGCCACAGCTAAAATCTATGGGTGTGTGGAGATCCTTTTTATCACACACCCAAGGGCAAAATTATGGAAAATGGTGACACCCAATCAGACCTTCACTATTTCATTTGAGGCAGGTTCAATAGGCAGAACTTTGATACACAATGTAAAGGCAAATAAGTATAATTGCAAGACAGAGACTTGTTCGAGGAATTTTGCAAACATTACTATTTTCCTCCTTGTAATATACCTAATTTATCTATTGGGAAATATACAACAGTCACAATTTTCTAATCCCATCTGTTTCCTATGAGAAAGAAGAAAATCATTAATTACATAGCAAATTGGAGGATGAGGACTTTTAGACCCATGAAGGGGAATTTAACCCAAAGTCTCATGAAACACTGCACTTCAGCCTTAACATAATTCGAATAATGCAGTTTGAATATGGATGGGTATTAAATGAGACTAAGGAATCCTTTTTGTTAGGTGTGATAATGATATTATAGTTATATAGGATATATTGTTATAAATCTTTATTTAAAATATGCACACTGACGTATTTTGGGATAAAATGTCATTATAGCTTTAATTTACTATAAAATACTTCAGCAACAAAAATGAATAGATAAATCAAAAAAGACAACATATTAACAGTTGTTAGATTGATGTAAGGGGTATTGGTATATTCATTATGCTAATCTTTCTACTTTCTGATTGATAAGTTTCTTAATTAAAAGTAAAACTCAGAAAATCTACAACAAAATAGTCCTCATTTCTGTTACTACATAAAATGAAATAATTATAATCTACTATTTTATGCTTAAGAGTGTTCTCTTAAATATGCCCAGACCAAATGGTTTTCAGCTAGAGGCCACTGTGTTTTGGCTCTAGCACTAACTAGTCACAGAGCACTAACATGTGTTGGCACTTTATAAACATTCTTCTATTGAATCTTGCACTCTGACAAAGAGCACAGTAGATGTTATTATAAGAATTTTGTAAACATGGGTTCTAAGAGTCAAAGAGTCTAAAAACTTATTCAAGATTGTTTTTAAGAACCCAGAGCCCTAGGGCATTCCACAGGGGAGACAACCCCTGAGCCGACTTACAGTGGGATCTACAGAGGCAGGACAACATAGTGGAACTGGTCTCAATCTTCTTCACCTGAAAAATCAGGCAGTTTGCCTAGAGCCTTAAGACCTCTTGCAGATCTGATGTGCCATGTTCCATATAGGATCAGAGAAAGTGAAACACAGTAACAGTCCTACTTACTAAGGGTCCTATAATAAAGAATCTGACTCCATTTATGATGTTTGACTGCTACCAGCTTTCAAGTCTTGGTAGCCGTCAAACATCACTCTCCCCTCTCCTTCTGCCCTATATCTGGTCAAGCTGATATGAAAGTGCAGATGATCCCTCCTTTGACACTAGCAGGAAGTTCAAACTATGCAAGTCCTGGCCTATGTATGGGAATCCTCACCCTGGCCCCACTCCCTAACCACAATAAAAGTCCAGACCAGTATCATTTCCCTGATCTCTAATGCCACTTCTGGACCAGCTGAGGGGCCAGCCCTACTCTCCCCAGAAAGCCACATTATGTGAGGTGCATGTGTGATGCTCTTGGTGCATGTGTGATGCTCTCATTGTCAACAATCAAACCACATTTTGGTGGAGGCAATCTTGTCTCTGCGGAGTGACCACAACAGGTCCTGAAATTTATTCATTCGTCCTGAAATTATGTGTCTGGTACTGTTCTAGGCACTTGGGAAAGCATTGTAACAACATGCTACAAGTCTCTGCCTACATGGAACTTATATTCTAGTGGGGAGAGACAGATAATAAATTGAACGAGTAAATTAAAATAGTCTGTCCTTCTCTGTGATTTCACTTTCTGAAGTTTCAGTTACCTGTGATCCACCACAGTCCAAAAATATTAAATGGAAAATTCCAGATATAAAAAATTCATAAGTTTTAAATTGTGCACTGCTCCGAGTAGCGTGATGAAATCTTGTACTGTCCTGCTCCATCCTGCCTGAGATGTGAATTATCCCTTTATCTGGTGTCTCCACGCTGTATGCACTCCCTACCCATTTCTCACTGAGTAGCCATCTCAGTTATCAGATTAACTGTCATGGTATCACAGTCTTGTGTTCAAGTAACCCTCATTTTACTTAATGAGGCCACATTCATATAACTTTTATTATAGTATACTGTTATAATTGTTCTATTTTTATCTCTTTTAATTATTTATAATTGTTTTATTTTATCTATTTTATTTTAGTTGTTGTTAATCTCTTCTGTGCCTAATTTAACAGTTAAACTTTATCATAGGTATGTATGTTTAAGAAAAAACAGGAGATAGAGGGTTCTGTACTATTTGCAGTTTCAGGCACCCACTAGGGGTCTTGGAATGTAACCCCCATGGATAAGGGGGTACTACTGTAAATATTTTGCATGTTAAATGTTGATAAGTACTTTATAAAAAATAGAGCACAAAGAGGGGACAGAGAATGTAAAGAATAGGAGTTGTAATTTTAATGTAGTCAAGGAAGACACACTGAAACATACCAGACAGTGGAAAGAGCCTGTCCTGAAGTTCTGAGGAAGGGTCATGACTGGTAGGTTCAAGGGACATCAGGAAGCTTGGTGCATAAGGTACAGAGTGTATGAGGAGGATAGTAAAAGGTGAGGTTATAGAAGGAAAGTAGGGAGGAAGCAACAACTTTGACTTTTGTCTGAGTAAAATGGAAAGCCATTGGAAGGTTGGAGCAGAAGAATGATATGATTGGACTTAGATTTTAATAGAATATCTATAGTGGGACATAGGCCAAAAATCTGAATGAGAGTTGGTAGCTTGGACCAGAGTATTGGCAGCTGAAGTAATGAGAAAGTGATGGGATCCTTGATATATTTTGAAAGTAGAGCCAACACTAAGCTAATGACCTTGCTTCCTACCTCACTGGAAAAAAATGGTGACAATAAGAGAACATCCAGATTCTACCACTCTATTTCCCCATCTGCCAGCATCTGTACCTATATATTCTGCTCTCTTTCCTGTTAAGCATAGATGAACTTCCTATGCCCCATGCATGCACTAGAAGCCATACTCCCTTGCTTACTCAAAGATGTTGCTCTAGCAATTCTTCCCTTTCTTCCTTACATTACCTACATCTTGAATAGGCTATTCTCATTTTTTACTCATTAATAAAAAAATACAAACTTTTTTTGTCTTATTTCCCCCACCAGGTATCCCTTCAATTTTTTACTCTTTGCAGAAACACTCTTTGTTTTTTCTTTCTCTCTCCAAATCCTCTTTTCTCATTTCCTTCAAACGTATTCCCATAAGGCTTTGGCCCTCCAACACTACACCAAAACTCCTCTCACCAAGGTTATCAATCACCTTCACGTTGCTACATCTAGTGGCCATTTCAGTTTTCATTTTTCTTTACTTAATATCATTTAACATAGTTATTCACCACCTTTTCCTTGATATTTTTTTTTTACACACTATCCAGAACACCACACCTTGCCTTTACATCTACCTTGGTAGTTGCTCCTCCTCAACCTCCATTGCTTGTTCCTTCTATTTTCCTTGATTTAATATTAATATACCCCAGGGCCAGTCCTTGGTCCTCTTCCTTCCATCTACACTTCCTTTTAAATCTTATCCAATCTCATGGCCTTAAATACCATCTATATGCTGATGACTCCAAATATCCGTAGGCCAGATCTCAGTCCCTTACTCCAGACTAATATCCAACTTCCTTTTCAACATCTTTGCTTGTGTGTCTAATAGACATCTCAAACGCAATACTTCCAAAACTAAACTCCTGATCTTCCCTTCTGTCCTGTTCCATCCTGCTCACAGTTGCTCAGACAGAAACCTTGAAGTCGTCCTTGATATCTCTCTCTTACCCGACACATGAAGATTCTTATGGGCTCTCTCTTCAAAATATACTCTTACCCCCTCCATTACTACCACCCTGACTTCAGTCTCTATATACTATAGCTACCTATTAACAGGTTCAATATTTCTATCTTGTCTCCGCCCCCACCCCAACAGTTTATTCTCAGTAGAGCAGTCAGAGAGATTCTTCTAAAATTCAAGTTAGATCATATCCCTTCTCTGCTCAAAACTCTCTAAAGCTTCCCCCATTTTACTCAGAGTAAAAGCCAAAGTCAAAATAATGGAGTACATGTTTTCCCCCTGTTCCAGGCACATTCTTCTCGCTGAGAGCACTTATCACCTTCCAACATACAATATCATCCACTTACTGATTATGTCTATTGTTTATTGTCTGTGTACTCACTAGAATGTAAGTTTCATGAAGGCAGGGATTTTCTTCTGTTTTGCTCACTGATATATCACTCTCAAGAACTTAGAATAAATGCTGGTACATAGTAAGTACTCAGCAAGTACTTATTGAATGAATGTGAGTAGGATTTTGACTCTAGAGAGAGAACCCATTCTTTTCACTTGAAAACATCTCCTAATTTTGCTAACAGGAAGAACAGAATGTTCTATTATATGTGAACTGAGGCTAATGGGATTTAGTGATGATTATAATCCCTAATCACTCTTGAGCACTTGATCTGCTTGTAAACAGGAAGGACACCTAAACAAATATGAATGCTGCACATTCATCAAAAAAGTGTTTATTGTGTGCCTACTATGTGCATAGCACAGGGGTGACTATCATTGAGAGTTGGGGACTATGGAGGAATTTTTATACAAAGTTTAAGACCTCCTGGCATGTGTGCCCCAAGTCATACTCTTACTTTGACTAGAAGTCATTTTACTGTAATAACCCAGGATTAGTTTTTTGCTTTCTCATTTCTTTCTTTATATTATAAAGAAGATTCACATTAAGCCTGGACTTATGAGGCAGGGGTAGAAAGAAGTGTTACAGAAAGTGTTAAGAAGTAGGAGTCAAAGCCTTCAGCAGTTCTTAGAGGAGATAAAATAGGGAGACATTGCCTCCGAGAAGGGATTGCCTCTGTAATTTTGGTCACTGATCAGAAAGAAGCCTCAGATCCCTGTACAAAATCACAGGTCAAACATTCACCAGTTTATCAGACCTAGGTGGCAATAAATGCTTCAGGAGGGCATCAGATGTTCTGAAAAGCCACCAGGAGCTGCTATTGCTGAGGAGAGGAAGGCAGAGGGATGAGAGATGGGTCTCTGCACCTTTCGTCCAGGGAAGTCTGCTTTCATCTGTTCCATTTGTTTATGTATTCACATTAGACATTTTTGAACAAAGGGTTTCTTCTATTAATATCTTAATTTCTGTCTCGGAAAATAAAAGTACATCTTATTTTGCTCTTTCTTTTCCTCACAGAGCCCCACAAGCTTTGGAAGAAACGGTATAAATAGAATTCATGCACTGGAACTCTGAGGGCTCTTTTGGTAGAACTAAGGCAGCCATTAATCTCTCTGTGCTTCACTTTCCTACCTGAAGAATAGTATCATGATTTTTATATTGCCACCTTTGTAAAGGTGACGAATTTGAAACAGCTTGCAAAACACTAGCTTTTGTTTCACCTTGAAAGTCGTATACCAATGTTAAATAGTGAAAAGAGCCATCTCTTAGGATGTCCTGTGCATTTTTCTATTAGCTACTATACTTACCAATATTAATAAATGTATCTATCTATCTGCTCAATTAACTTGCAATAAAAGAATATAATCATCAGTAGACACACAGGAGAATTTCATGGTTTGCCAGGCAGACATACACAAAGAGTGGATGAGGAATGAATGATCTACAACTATACACAGTGACACTGATACATCTCATAAACCCAAAGAAGCCAGACACAAAAGAGCATATGCTGAATGATTCTATTTATATAGAGTTTAAAAATGGGCAAAACTAATCTGTGATATTCGAAGCCAGGATAATGGTAACCCTTGGGTGAGGCTGTAGAAACTGGAAGAAGATGCAAGGGAGGGTTTCCGATTGCTATTAATATCCTGTTTCTCCATCTGGGTATTAGTTACAGGGATGTATTCACTGTGAGAATTCATTGAAATATATGCTTAATGATTTGTGTACTTTTCTGTAGGTGTGTTAAACGATAATAAAAATATTACATGAGCAATATGGCATAAGTTGGGTGGAGAATTTCATTCTGTCCCCTGAGATAAGGAGAAATACTGCTGTATCTCTACAACTCAGGCTTAGGATGGAATCCTCAAGGATTATCCTGTGATGATCACCCCATCCCAGAGGCTGGCACAGAGCCGGGGTAATAACAGACAGTTTTAATTACATCCTATTTTCATTCTAAATGCCAAGGTAACAGGTTTCAATGAAAAATTGTGCCAAGGGACAACTATTAAGATGCATATGTACACAGTAGAAAAGCTTTGCCATGTTTGTGTTGAGGTTTATTGTTTCTGTAAGCATTTAAAACAGCTACTTATTCTGGTTCTCCTACTGCTGAGTTTGGCAGAATGCCATATGCAATTAGAACCATGAGTATTTATTGAGGATAATGATGAATACTCTGTGAACCATAGCTTTTTATGGTCATATGTTCCTTTTCTCATGTAGTCATAGTTACAATTTGCAATTTTGTGCAGGTCTCAGAGATCTCCTTTATAGGAAGCCATCATTTAACAAAATGTTTAATGCCACCTGTAGAAACAATTTTACTAGAATAAAACATGACTATCATATGTCCAAATTAAATTAGATACTTAAAAAATACATTTAAAAATAGCTTCCAATTCTGGATCTGCCATTTATTAGCTATGTATCCATGGGCCATTTGCTGAACATGTTTCAGTCTGTTTTCTTCAATGATCTCACCCTCATAGAACTGTCATGAGGATTAAGTAAGATAATCCATGTAATTAATGAAGAATACTTGGCACAGGATCTGCACCCAAACGCTTATTAAATCTTCACTCTTGGTTTTATTAATAGCTTAACAACCACATTATATGTAAATAGTAAAACTGATCACGTATTCAAGGGTCTTTGATATCAAACATAATATTTGAATAGAGAAAAGTGGTAGAAAACTCTATCAACTAAGAAAAATTGACTTTAAAAAACTTAAAATTGAGAAATTTCTATGTATTAATCAATTCTTTTGATAACTTCCCAAAAGAACGCCTCTCAAGTACTAGTGATAAAATGTGATAAAATCAAATCAAATCCTGCCCAACTCATGGAAGACCAATGTGGAAATTGAGCAGAATTTGAGAATTACTGACTTGTTTATGCAATATTTATTTTTCCTTTACTACATGACAGATATCAAAGTGATCTTTTAAAGGAGCCAGCCAACTTTAAAGAGCAAAACATTCTCATATGTTTTCTTTCTAGGACTTTAAAGATTAGTTGACACCTTATATGTTTCCTCTCTTCCTCCTTCCTTCTCTCAGGTAACAAGGGGAGTTCGTTAGTAAGAACGGTGAACTTGGCATCTGAATCCTGGTGATGTTTGTATGAATTGAGTAAACTTAGCAAGTCATTTAATCCCTCTGAACTTAACTTTGTTATGTATTTGATAACTTCACTACTGATCGTTACAAGGCAAGAATTGTACAAAGTAGATGTTTACTTCTAAGCCCTAGAAAGCTCTGATGCTTGTAAGTAGAATAAGATATTTGAAGAATCAACCAATGTGCTTTTGTTTATGGTACCTTTTCCTTGATCCTATCCATTTGTCCATTTGGACAGTCATATTGTTGATTCAAGAGCAGTCTGATAGAACAGAAATGCAGAGAGAAAAGAGGTGGGGTATGGCTTATAAGTTTCAAAATAGATGTTTTGAAACTCAGTACAGAGACAATAGTTTGAGGAAAAAAAATAAATTTTGAGTTTTAACAGCCCAGGATTTCAGGCACAGACAATAGGTTTGAAAGAATACATGGATAATTAGAGCAAGTTTTTCCTTCTATTTCATCACTAGGCCCCCAAGTGAACTGGAAGGGGAAGAAGATGAGTGGGAGAGAAGAAACAACAGAAATAGAAATTGATGGATCTTTGACACTGTACCCTGCTGTCTGGCTGTCTGTCCCCCAGACCAAGTACTGAAGGGTGGGGAGCAAGGTGGAAATTACAGAACAGTTTGGGAAACCACATAGTTGAAGATACCTGTGTCGTGCTTTTAAGACAGAGCTCTAGGAGGCAAGAAACGTTATAGAATTCCCTGGTACTCAACATGAGGAAAGAATGATAGAGTAGAGGGACTTCTGCAGTATCTCTGTGCTCAGTGTGGCATGCAGAACTGCCAAGAGGCTGAGAGAGCAAAACTAAGTTACATTTCAGGTTTTGTGATCAGAGTGATGCAAACTGCACAGTGAATGGAAGACAGCCAAAGTCCAATGGGGATACAGAAGTCTCCACAAACTCCATCCAGCGTGGATCTTTGATGATGATGCCCTAATTACCAGTGACCAGATCCCCATAGCCCTAGATACCTTGACATTCATATACTCTCCAGGACTTAACTATGACTGTGAGAAAAGGGAGAGGAGACCCTATATTAACGAAGCAAACCCTGAAATGACAGGATCACATAATGTTGCAGAAATTAGGTTTCCATCTAATTGGTACAAAGAAAAGTTCTTTACACGTTAGAAAAATACACATTTTTTTGCCCACATGAGTTTGAGGCCTAAGAATTTGTGCTCACTTGCATTTTGTACTTCAGTTGAAGTACTGTTTGAGACTTCTAGTCAAGTCCTCATTGAATTCCTACAAATGAAGCTAATCATTCTGCTTGCGCTTCTATGAGAATTGGAGAGCATTTAGGGGCTTGCATTGCTACTCCCAGAGACAATGTTTCCCCTTGTGATTGTTAAAGAGATAGACAAATCCCCTCCACTGGGCTACTCTTCCTAGGTCCTCAACCTCCGAACCCCTCTTCAACACAAGAGTGAGTTTGTCTGTGGACTCACCTGTTTCTGTAGATAATCTTGTTCTAGTACTTCTTTTTTCAAAAATCATGCCTAAGGTCTTCCCTTGCAATAAAGGCAAATACTGAAAATCAAGGACAAGAATACAATTAAAATGAAAAATATATTTATAGCCAGTATCAAGGATTATGTTTCAAAACTTATTCTTTACATTATCTGAAAATGTAGAATAATTAATCACTGTTTCCAAATAAGTATTCGAAATGTTATTTAAAAAGTGAATTTAAAATAGTTTTTTCCCATGTTCTATACAAATGAGAGGAAGGAACAGGAACTCCTACAGCTTATTGACATAGAATTTGAAAGTATTATTAGTTGCCCTGGGTTCAATCTAAACACTTGTATATTAATATTTCACACTGGAGCCATCTTCTTACTTAAATCCATGGAAATCCTCCTCATTGTTCAATGATCTTGAAGATGCTTGGTTCAGAAGCATTTTCTCAGCTAGGGACATGCTACCCTATCACAACATGGGGCACTAAGACTCCTAAAGATGATGCCTCACAATGTTAGCTACACTTTCATCATGCACACTTGTGGGAGTGCAAAGGCTTTGTTTCTGAGATTGTGTGGAAACAATTTGGAGAGTCTGGTGTGGGTGGGGCTCTTCCTCCTTCCTCTTCTATAGATGGACTTTCCTGATAGGATGAGTTCTGGAACAAATAGGTTCCTGCCAGCTAAACTTCCTCACACACAGCATAAAGAACAAAGGCCTAGGGCCTTGGGGGACCTTTTCTCCTTATTTCAAGTCTTCTTATAGGAACATCAACTAATAACAGTTAGAGTCACTCCTGTCTCCAATTTGTTCTTAGGAACTTGGAGAGCTAGTGAACTAGATAAGAAAATCAAGGTTATGTAAAACTTTTTCAGACTGAAACCAGCTCTTTAAAAAACTTTTTGAATACAAAAGCTTGGAATATGAAAATGCTTTCACAATTAAGCAGTCTAAATGAAGCTATTGCATTAATTAAGTGTGTTTCAAACATAAAGTGCTCAAAATGCAAATAATGATTACAGCTGAGCACCATATAACATCTTTTCTTCTACTTGGTTACCATTTAATTGTTTTTCTTTCTAATCTAAAAATTTTTAAACACCATTACATTATTGTATATTTTTTACATTATCCTAATGATCATATATCTGATATGCATTCACAATTGAAATTTATTGCTAGAAAAAAAAGTATCGTCTTTATTTTTAACTTGATAGAAAACAAATAGGGAAAAGAAAGGAAGTGTAAAAAGAAAATCTTTCCAGAGAAATGATTCCTTAGGTTCTGATCCAGTTAATAATGAATTTCAACATTCCACATGAAAGAAGTGCAATGACTTGCCATCGAATAACTGATTTTTATGCTTTTTATATGCCTATACACTCAGTGATAATCAATTACCTTGACTGTATAGTTTCATTACTTGTTACTGTTTAGGAATTTTAAGTGTATTCTTTTCTCTCTTTCTTTAGAAAGGCTGTCTTTAAAAAGGCTGGTTGGCAGTAACAGAAGGTAAGATGAAAATGCTACATACCTCTCCTTTCTGTTTTATCCTAAATTTCAGATCTGCTGATAGCCATAGCATATACTTAATTTCTTCTCCTGTAAAGTTCTTTAGAGTGAGGAGGTCACGACCCTTCAGCTGTTCTTTATTTTGTAGTGATTGTCCACATCTACCAAAAAAAAAGAAAAATAAATATATATATATTTTTTTTTAAGAAAAAAAAAAATGTCCTGTAGTGACTCATTTTATTCTTGAAACAAAACATAGTAAATCACATGTAGCTTCATGTGTCTCTGCAAAGTGCTAATGCATTGAAATTAATATGGCTGTGGTTGCATTTTAGATATCTAGTATTTTGATTGTTGAGAGAAAAGAAGTTGAAGAAAGAGATTGAATTCTTATTTGTTGTAAATAGCCATACAAGTGGCTTTGCCACTTACTAGTTGTGCAACTTTGGGCAAGTTACTTAACCTCTCTCTGCACCTAAATTTCTCACCTAGAAAATCGGTAAAATAATCTTATAGGGTTGTTGTGTAGATGAAATAATTTAATACATGAAAATTGGACAGTGTCTGGTATATAATAAGCATTTGATCAATTTTAGCTATTATTATTATTGAAATTATTAGATTGGACAATCAGAATTTGTAATGTACATACAATAGAAAGCAATTTCATTCTTTTCCCCCTACAGTCCTTCAAATTTATTCTTGGAGATTTGTTCTTTTTACTTGTCCCTAGTCAAATACCCTGTGGCTTTTCTAGTAACTTTTTTTTGGGGGTCTCAGTAAAATGATGTATAAGAATAATAATGATTTTTTAAAAACTTTAAGAAACCTTTTCCTTCCAACTTATGCCTAATTTAAGACTGCCTCCTCTATATAGGAGAAGAGGGATTGTGAGCTGTTTTCTCTGATTCTCTGCCTTCAGTTCTTCCAAGTAAAGCCAAGGGAAGGTGAGGAGTTAAGGGCCAAGCAAAGTCTGGTTCTGTTCTAGCAATCTAGAATTGGCATAGGTGCTTGAGGCCAACTCTTTCTCTCATGCGGTGCTTTTCAGGGTCCTTTGGAGAACAATCTCACTGCTGGGAATTTCTCATAGCAGTCCTTGATGGCAGAAAATTACATCTCTTCTGCTATCCAAGGGAGCACCTTCAGACTCTTTTTGCTGAGCTCTCTCCACCCGTTCGGCAGGTCTCTTGGTCATGATGTGAAACGATACCACACTAGGTCTCTTTCTCATTCCATTTCGGTTCATGGAAAGCCCTTCATGTTCTTTCCTCTGACAAGAGTCAGGTCCATCCCAACATAGACTTCTCTTGCTCTGCTATCAAAACAGGTGTAGGCCTGACATTAGTGTATTGTGTCTCCAAGCTCTCCCATTGAAAAGATGGGTGCCATTGGAGCCACAGTCCCTAGGCTTGAGGTAACACTTCAAATGATAATACTTCGAAAATTTTCTTCAAATCTACCATTCGTTTATTTGTTTCTGCAATAGCAGCTGCAGGTGATCACCAATGGGTTGCAAAGCTAATTCTTGTGTATCTCCTTTGCAAGCCTTTAGTGGTCTGGCATCTCACTTTGTATTGTGAGAGGAGTCAGCATGTATTGGGCCTGGGCAGAAACTGAGACAGAAGGAGTCTCATTTTAACATTCCATTACATTGTGTTGATAATAATTGTTATTTGGGGTAATCGGTACATAAAATAGATAGCATTTATTCCTTCAGTATTCCCAAGTGTGATCTCTATTTAATAATAATTAGTATTGTATAACCATTATAAATTATGAATAACCAAGGGCAAATTGTAGATCACCACATATATTAAACATTAATTTTACCAGGAGTAGAACAACTGTCATTAAATGATTGTGCTTAAATTTTAGCCTAAGAAGTGAGCTTGTGATACTTGAGATAAAGAGTAAATTCTCTGGTGGGATCTATGTATGCCTTTTTGCAATTGTGTCAAGATAAGAAACTCATAAATTCACTCAATTTGTTTTTTCCACTGCATGATGTCAAATAACTTGGACAAATGAGTATTTCACTAAATATCCAAATTTCCGGCAGAGTTGATTGGTTCATTTTGTGTTCAGTAGGGGAATAGATTTTTTTGGTAGACCTTTTGGTAGACCTGCAGAGATTCTAGTTAGTAAGAAAAGGAACTTCCATAAAGATGGTGGGTTTGTGGGTTAGTTGGCTAATGATTGGTTGATTGATTTAATATAAGATAACAATGACATATTCAACTTCAATAGAAAGTACTTTTTTCAGCTTATATATGAATCAAAATTTTGGTCAACATTCCTCTTTCAAAGATGAACCGGAGTCTTCAACTTTTAAAATATGTAATTCATCTATTCTCCAAATGGAAATTTCTTTAAAACAGCAGTCTTTAATTTTTTTTTTATTATAGACCCTCAATATTTAAAAAAAAGACATAGATCTATGTTGATTTATCAATAATATATGTGTTACTATCCTGATAGATTATATCCATAACAAAACATAAAGAAAAATAAATAACAATTAAAAGTTTAGACTAATGAAAACCAAGTGTTTTAAAATTAAATGGTAAATATACAAAAACATTTTGCTGACTAAAGAAATTTCTAGATTAGAGCTCCATTTTATTCCTTCTACTGGAACCCTACTAAAAAGCTTACAAAACTGTGTCTAAGATCTGGATAGTAGTAGTGAGCAATTTGATAACTTTGGAGACATGGGATTTAGGCAGGAAATTTGTTTTGACATGTGTAATTTGATTATATGTTTGGTTCTGATAATATTAATTAGTGATAATATTAAGCAATACTTAGAATATATAAGTACTGATATTGTTGAGAAGCAAACCATTTGACTGATATTCATGCATTTTTCAGAATCAACTGGATTTTTTTTTTTCTGGGGATCTGTAAACAAGTTTAACATGTCTGGCCTGGAATAGAGGCATGGCAGCTTCTTCTTTCCCAATTCACATTTAGGGCAGTTTGGAAAATATTTTTCTTCTGGAATAAGGTCTAAGCAACATAAAGTCACAGAGGATAAACTCTCTTGACTCTTTGTCTTACAATAATATATTAATATTCCTTGGCTTAACAGTTACTCCAATATCATTTTAAAAGGGGGACAAAAACTTTGCTGGAAAACCCTGCTCCCGGGATTCAAGGAATTTGGAAAACATCACTATAGTTGTTGAGCTTATATCCATCAACAACAGGAAAAACTAACCATGAACTAATTTTAAGTATTTATTTTTTGCCTCGAGCTCTAGCTCAGACTCCTAGTTATTTTGGAGCCCACAAAAGCTGAGTCTCCAAACTGCTATGCTCAAGGGATTCAATAACCTCCTCCAGTCTCAGTTCCCACAAGGTTTTGTTGTATCCACTTCCTTCTAAATAATTAAGGGACTACAAGTTCCATTTAAGAAAATATCATAGATCTTAGAATCATGTTGTTGTTGAATCACAGAGAAAAAGAATTAGAGATTAAAAGAAAATTAAAAATTTGCAGGGAACTAATCTTCTCTCTTCCCTTTCCATGCAAGGAAATAGGAAAACAATGGTGAAAGAGGAGAACCGACAACACCTTTAACTACTTTAAAAAAGCTCCAACGTCCAGCCCTTATTTATTACCCAAACAGAGGACATATTGGGGTTTTCTCAAATTTTTCCTTATACATTTCAAGAAGTTTCAAAATTGAAGGTGGGGTTAGGGTTAGGGTTAATGTACTGCTGTTGAGATCGCATTATAAGATATTGCTCTTTTTATTTCTGCTCTGACACATTTGAGTATGAAGGTAGAAAGAAGACACAAACATCCTGCTTGAACGTTCTGTTTTTGTCCAGATCTTTCATTTTCAAACTTATATAGTGACAGAAACTTTATTTCAAATTTCAAATTATTTTTTTAGACCACGACTGATCAAAAGAATGCCTCTTCATGACTACAGTGTCCACATGGCAGCCACTGATAATGTTGCCCTCATTCTTGTTGCCCTCCAATAAATATTAGCAGATAAGCTTCTTTATATATATATATATATACAGACGGTTCTGGCTTTAAAAGGTAGAGTGGAACTTAAATAGCCATTAAATCTGAAACCGTGCAAAGCAACTTTAATAATCAATGCGAAAAATCACAATTGTTCTGTGACTTTTAAATTTTTTGCCAGAACGTTAAAAAGCCTCTTATTGTCAGTATAAATATATAGGGAAATGACAAAGATAGCAAAACTGATATATATTTAGTACATTGTAATTTAAAACATTAAAACATTGAGAATTATAGTGTTTTATTTCTTTGTAAAAATTGTCAAGAGTAGTTGGAACAGTGCATGCTGTCTTTTTATCATATAATTTATGATACAGAGCAAGCATCTTTTCTATGCTTTGGTGAATTGTCATATTCCTTTCTAAGTTTGAATCAACTTCCAACATTTTATACTTTGTACTTTCAATATTTTGAAATATCTCTGACAGTTCCTTTAATATGAAGTGTTTTGCAGGTGTTACTTCCTCTGAAACATCTGTATACTTTTTGTCACAACCTCTTTCTTTATTTATGTCGATAAGTTTTTCTTCACTAAGTTCCTCTGGCTGCATAGCTATTTCTTTCATAAATACATTAACATTTGATTCAATTTAATGACCAGTGTTATTTTTTATTTCTCTGTTGCACTTTCATCTCTGTCAGAGAATTCTCCCCTTCAATTATTCGTTTTTATAAAATATCACATGGGTTTATCACTGGGAGGAAATAAGGCAACACAACTATACTTTTTGCTGTCTATATGTGAACTGAATAACAGATGCACAGTGAGCAATCACCAACAGACTGAAAGAAGGGGTGTGATTAATCACCGATCATGATGTGCATCTGTTATGTACATAGTGATTTGTGGACTGAAGAGCCAGCATTGAAGTCTTTACTTTGTTCATGTACTCACAATTAATATACCATGGCAACTGAAATTCAAAAGGCATACTTAGAATACTGGAGTTATTTAACTAAATTGAAGTTGAAATTCCTGCATATTCGGACCACGTAAATGAAATACTGCCTGTACCTTAGATGCTGTCTCATCGTAAGACTCTTATATGCTATTCCTTCTGTCCAGAACACTCTCCCCTCAGCTCTCAAGGCAGGCTTTTTCTCATCCTTAGGCTGGAAGCTTAAATACCACCCCCTATGAGATGCCTTCCCTGACTATACTAAGTAGCCTCCTCTTTGCTTTCCTTTGTTAATAACACTGATTATAAATTTTAATATATATGTGTCTATTTATTGTTTAATTTTTATTTTTCCATTGGATTATATGATCCATGATGTCAGGGATCTTGCCTTTTTTATTCATTGATATTTATGCAGTACTTATTGAAATGTCTGGGATATAGTAGGCATTTAATAAATTTTTCTAAAGTAAATGATGAGTGAATGATAGTACATCTCTGGGGCAGAAGTAAATCAATTTGTATAAGAAATTCAGCAGATTTCTAGATGGATTAAATCTGAAACCATGCAAAGCAACTTTAATAATCAATGCAAAAAATCACAAATGTTCTGTGACTTTTAAATTTTTTGTCAGAACATTAAAAAGCCTCTTATTGTCATTATAAATACATAGGGAAATGACCAAGATCTGATGACAAAAAAAAGACACCAAGAGCCCCAAAAGAGAATTAATGTTGAGAGAAAAGCAAGTATGGGCTGTGGCCCAAGCCTAAGAGTCATAAAGGAGAACTGAGTGTAGCCTAGTGTGATGCTACAGCTGAAATCCCCCAGAACTCAACCAATCCAGTACAGTATCTGTACTACTGAGAATAATGGTGGGACATGCATGTGAAACAAGTGCAACATAACCTTGGATCCTAGGTGCAGAAGTCTGAGTAAAGTGCAGAAACCTGGAAAACTGCTCAGAGGGCATGATGGGACAAGTTTTTGCCCATGGCACCATGAAGGCCAAATCCAAAGTACCATAATAGTAAACTATAATGATATATTGGTTCCCTCTCTCCACTAACCAAGGGTTCTTGGAGACAAAAAGGGTAGAGAGGTAAATACTATACATCGGGTCATACTGGCATGTGAGGGATTGAGTGATTAACTGGAAAGAAATTTTAAAATTGCACCTCAATTGGTGAAGCGGGTCATACTGTTTACACCACTGGAAAATCATTAGAGTTATCACCACCTTTCTCAATTCTATCCAGGAGGTGGGGCAGGAAATGTTCACTTGGGAAAAAAGCTGTTTTTAATAGATATCAAGAGCTAACCAGGAGAATTTATCACTGGAAGGAAAACAAACACAATGGTTCCAGTTTAAATTCCTATCCTGTTTACTATCTCCCCATAGACCTCCGCTTGGCTCCAAAATGCAACTGCCACACCTCTTTCTTAAGCTACTTAAACATTAGAGAAAAGTAGAATTTGGGCCATGTTGAAATGCCTCCACCACAGGCCCCCTCACCCCCTCTTTTTCCTGGTCTCTATCAAGCATTTCTTGCTTTTTGGTGATAAACTCACACTCAAATTAGCCAGGTAAAACTGCTGGCATTAAATTCTCATAAAGATCCCATGCCTCCGTTGGAGGCAGCCTAGTCTGATTCACAAACACCCAGATCAGGGCCAGAATCACTACTTTAGTGTTCCCATAAAATTTGTGGTCTTTTTGTACTCAAGTGTGTCTCCTTGGTAAACCAGACTTAAATCACATTGTCATTCTTCAGCCAACACACAATATTCTAGAAAATAATGGGAACCAGGCACAGATTTTCTGTCAAAACTATCATTGCAGCCTAGTTAAAGCCAGCACATTTGAAAAAGGCAAGATTAGTTCCTTACATTAATTTTATACCTTGAAAAAATAATTATAGAGATTTTTCAACCCCAAATCACTGAATGCTAAGAAGTTAAGCCAAAACAATAGTGGGCCCTTATTTTAGCTTTATCCAAATATCTTCCCAGCTATAAAATGGAAGTATATTCTCTATTGGCAGAAGGAAACTTTTATTGTTAGAGTCCACGTTTTCCAACTCTGGTAAATTGTTTGAACATAGGGAGAGACCTGGATGTGTTTCCTTGTATAACTGTATTTTGTTGGAAGAGAAAGATGCTTGATCCGAGTAAAATGTGGTCAGTCAGAAACAGACTTTGCCAGAGCAGGAAAATATTCAATGCTAAATGGTATTTTGATCACCATGGAGAATTTAAGATAAAGACTTTAGCTTCTGGAGGCATAAGAAAGGGCCTATAGCCCCTGTGGCTGAGATTCTGGTGTTACTTTAACTTTACAGATTGATGCAATAGTTAAGGCATATTTTCTTGATTTTTTTTTTCTTTATTGAGATATTTTGGCTGTACCTTAAAAAAAGGATATTGTGCAAGGGTAGATTAACCAACTTGATCAATTTGGAAGGATCAGAGTAATCAAAGCAGTGGAATGAAAAGAGCAGTGGTTTTAAATATTCAAATTCTAGTCCTAGTTCAATTATGACTTTGGGTAGATCATTGCCCGCCCATCTTTAGCCTCAATTCCTCATTGGAAAAATTAAGGAAATGTACTAAAATTCAGTGATTCTTCATGTCTTTGCCTTCCACAACATTCATGAAGTTTATAAACACAGAATTTTTCACAGGCCATACTGGAGTCATCGAATTCTTAGTGACCTAACTTTAATTCCATCTCTTTCTTTCCATCTCAAGAAGGCATATTGTAATGCACACAAGGAAGAGCGACTTCATTTTCACAAAACTCTTGAATCTGATCCTACTAATTAGAAAAAAAAGCACAATCATTTCCAAATCTCTTTATTATTAACAATAACAGTAATAATGTATTAATAAAAATTTACTCGAAACATTTCTCACTGTTGCCACATACTCATATGTGGTATAAATTACTATTGATAACTGAGTGACTAAGTGGTTTCTAAGATACCTTAGATTGTCAATATTGTAAAATGTAAAATTTTCCCTCATCTGAAATTGAAGAGTTAGCTTTATACAGACATACTATTAAAGGGCTGGAAACCCTAAACGGTTGAAAATCTGTGGCCACCTCTACTTTTATCTTAGTTAAATTACTAAATTACTAAATTACTAAAAATAACAAACTATAAATAAAATCCAAATTCTACTGTTGGCCAAGGGTAACAATATGACCCCATTCCATTCCTGGCCTCATGCTTTATATGGTTTTCTGAAGTTAAGAAATATGTTGTTGTTGTTGTTTAATGCAGTCATTTTAGTTATGACAGAAAATGTGAATAATGAAAGAGGATTGTTTTCTCTCTGTGCAAGAACATGGGTGGCCTGTGATTGCTTTATCTGTGTGTCCATGTGTATATAGATAGGCATGTGTGTGGGATGAAGGGAATATATGAGTTAGTGAAGCCTGGAATGACATACCTGAAAACCAGTCACCTCCGGCTCCAATCCATAACCTCCACAATAGCTCAATATTCTCTGAAGAAATTTCTATTTGTGAGATGAAACTGAACTGCACTGACAAATTTATCTTCTCTGATAAAGAGATTTTTAGTGGTTTCTTTAAAAGCTATAAGTGGTTTTCCTAATAGAAAACAAATCATAGGATACCGTCTAGTATTCAAACACAGCTAGGCTCTAGAGCCTCATTTGTGAGATGAAAAGCCTATGGATTGGGTGTTTTTGTCAGTCTTCACATCTGATCCTATTGATTTTGTAAAAAAAAAAATAATAATAATATTAATTGACTAAAAATGATTGATCTAGGAGCAAGCATGGATGGCTTCTACCTCACTTAAGCTATTATTTTATCTTGTCCATGGCCATATGGCTCTCACTTCAAAACTGTGCCGTCCCTGTTTTGTGGCACTGCCAAACCATAACTACATATTTCCTATTACTCTATGGTGGTACACGCATGTGGTAGGTTTTGTAAGAAGGGCCCTCCACCTTTCCCAAGAGAGCTGGTGCGGGGAGTCAAATTTCTGTGGAAAGCTGAAAATCAAAGTAAAATTACAACAGGGAGCTTTTCTTTGTTGCTGAGGGGTCATCAAAGGCTGTAGGTCTTATCGAGGATCAGCAATTTTGAATTCATCTAGCTGGAAGGTAGTGTGGCTAATTAAGAGTAGAAAAGAAAAATGCCCATTTCACATGAGAATGTCACTGTTTCAATGTTATCCCATTTTTCAACAGAGACTCACACTCTTAAGCTCCTAATAAGACAGGTGATTCATATATATATATATATATTTATATATATATATATAAATATATATATATATATATGCCTTACTGTTAAAGTATACAGCTGAAACTTATTGGATTTCGTTAACCAATGTCACCATTAAAAAATTAATTAATTTTAAAAATAGAAAAAATTAACCTGTAATAATTGTAAAAAAAAAATTAATCATTAGCAAATATCGTCTCCCATTCCATTGTCTTTTTGTTTTGTTGATGGTTTCCTTTGCTGTGCAAAACTTTTTAGTATGATGTAGTCCTATTTATTTTTTCTACTGTTTCCCTTGCCCAGGGAGATATATCTGAAAATAAATTATTGTTAGCAATATGAGAAAGTTTACTGCCTATATTTTCTTCTAGAGTTTTATGGTTTCAGGTCCTACATTTCAGTCTTTAACCCATTTTGAGTCTATTCTTCTATACGGTGTAAGAAGGTGGTCCAGTTTCTTTTTTTTTTTCTTTTTTGCATGTATTTGTCCAATTTTCCCAACACCATTTATTGAAGAGACCGTCTTTACTCCATTGTATATTCTTACCTCCTTTGTCATATATTAAGGGAGCATATAGGCATGGATTTATTTGGATAAAGAAGTTATGGTTCATATATACAATAGAA
Organism: Pteropus medius; assembly: GCF_902729225.1. NCBI lineage: Eukaryota > Metazoa > Chordata > Mammalia > Chiroptera > Pteropodidae > Pteropus > Pteropus medius. The sequence continues at coordinate 16,156,755 of NW_024340701.1, read as the reverse complement.
TATTGCTCAGCCATTAAAAAAAATGAAACCCTACCATTTGCAATGACATGGATGGACCTAGAGGTTATTATACTGAATGAAATAAGTCAGACAGAGAAAGATAAATACCATATGATTTCACTTATATATGGAATCTAAGGAACAAAGAACAAACTAATCAAAAACAGACTCAAATATAGAGGACAATTTGGTGATGGACAGAGGGAAGGGGGAGTTGGGGGTTGGGAGAATTGGGTGAAGGGTTAAAGAAGTACAAATTAGTAGTTGATAGATGGTCACGGGGATGGGGGGCATAGCATAGAGAATATAGTTAGCATTAATGTATCAGCTAGGTGGAAAACCAGAGGAGAAAAGGAGCAATTAGAGGGATTGTTTTATAAACTATATAAATGTCTAACCAATGTACTATATACTTGAAACTAATAAAAAAAAAACGAGATGGATAATGATTTTTAAAAAATCAATCATCACTGAAATTAGCAAAGAAGACTATATAAGTTTAAGTTCTAAGCTTTGGTTATTCATTCAGTTGATTATTTTCAGCTCAATGTTGATTCTTTTTTAAAAATTATGGAATATAATTTCATCACACTCATATCTGATATAACTCAATGAGATGGAATGATAAAATAATGAATATTTGTCTGTCACTTTACAGTTTTTACACACATTATCTCACTGATCATCAGTAGACTGTGACTTTATGTGTCTGGAACGAAATATATTATTTACCTTATTTACCACTGCATCTCTAACACCTTGCCTAAGGTATGGCACAAAGTCAGTGCTCAATAAGTATTTATTAAATGAATGATTGAAGTACCCTACGGTGGAGCAGAGCAGATATTACTCTTTTTCCCATTTTATAAGTGAAGCAACACTACAGAAAATTTTAATGACTTGCTCAAGTTCATATAGCCAGCAAGTGGTGGTGCCAAACCTTGAACCTAGTTCTTGAGAATCCAAAACCTGAGCTTTCCTCTAGATTCTTAGATATATGGTGTAATTCTGTCACTAATTGGTAAATCCCATAATCTCTCTGGACTTCATTGACCTTATCTATGTAATAAGAGGAGGCATTATTCTGTGGCTCTGAGGTCTCACCTAGGTCTAATATTTCACAATGTCATTCTGGCTTCTGAGTCTTATATTCACCAAAGATGTGGTGCTAATAGTGGAATCCAGAGAATTCAGAGCTGTGAGGTGGCCCAGAGAAGGGATGCCTAGGGCCGTTGTCATAGGCCCACTTCCTAACAGAGGGAAAAAAACTTCAAACTAGAAGCATCCTCCTCGAGGAAGTCAGTGAAGTTGTTTTGAAGTTGGTTTAGGTTGTAAAGAGGCTCTGGGAAAATTCTATCTGCTCGTTAACATTTTCTAGCTACTCTAGAAGCTTTCTTGCAACAAAGCCCACATTTGATGGCTTTGCTTACCCAGCTAGCTCACCACCCTTGTCTCCTTCCCCACAGACACACTCACTCTGCACCACTTACCACCATATGCTCCAGGGGGCTGTAAGTTCAATTGACATAAATTCAGTAAAGACAGCCTCCTCTGCACATGCTACTGAGAATTTCAGGGATAGAGTTCAAATTTGCATTTTATTTTTAAAAAATCATTCTCCTCATCACACATAAGGCTCCTCTGCCACAGCTTTGTAAATATTAATCTAGTTGCTATTTGAATTTTGTTTTTTTTAAAGAACTGATTAATCCCCACGTCCTAGAATAATATATCGTTTTCAAGCAAACCAGAATACAAACTGAAGGCCCTGTGTAAATTAGTTCCTCTAATTATTTTCACCCAGTTGCTCGTTGAGAATATACACAAACAGAAGATATCAAGAACATTTAGTCTGTTATACCTGCCGCGGTTAGTACCCCCCATCCCCCAACACACGATGAAATCTGATTATAGAGGACTGAGCAATGAAAGCTCAGCTGTAATTAGAAACAGCTGTCTCAAATAAAGGTCGAATCTGGCACTACACCCTGCAGATAGTCCTTTTGAAGCTGCACTCCTCTGCAAAAGAGATAAATTTCATTTATCACCATGGTTCCTAAATCAGACTCAAATTTCTGGCCGTCATCACTTACCGAAAATTTCGAACAACGAAATTATGACCATTTCTAAAAGCTGCATTGTTCAACAGGATTCTCAAATTGAACAGCATCTTCTTTTGCTATGCTCTTGAAAATGCCTCAAAAGGTAGCCAGTAGGATCAACCTAAAAGCTAGGAATGCTTTTGATTGCACTGAGAGAGCAAAGGTAATATTATTCTTCAACTACCTTATCAAATTCCCCTGTTTAGAGATACTGCAGGGCAGGGTACAAAGGCATTTGAACTTTAAGCCAAGCTACACCAATGTGCATTTTTTTTTTTAGAAGGAATCCTGACTCTTTTGGTGCCTAGACTCCTCATTTTTCATAATATATTTATGCTGTCACATACTTGTACAAAATCAATTGACAAGTACTCACTGAGTGTATAATTTATGCAAGGCACTGCAGTACTAGGTGCTGTGAAGGCACATAGAAATAACTCATTCAGAAAATGTGAATTGGCAGTGCCAAACCCCAGATGTAGATGTGACAGCCCTGAGTATTTCCAGTGATATCACTTTTCTACCTCTAAGTCCCAGCATTTCCACAAAAAGAATAGAAAGGAGTATAGCAAGAAATGCTCTGGAAAGTTGTTTGTTTGTTTGTTTTTGTTTGTTTGTTGTTGTTGTTGTTGTTGTTGTTGGCAAGAAGCTGGATAGAGGTATAGTAAAAAGATCTCACTCCTGGAGCTCCCATTGTGCCTCGCACATAATAGGTTTTCACTAAATCAAGAGTTGCTTATTAATTCTAGCAGGAACTCTGAATCAGTAGAAGTGGGTAGGGGGTTACCATATGCTCCTCCCATGGCAGCCTCTCCAGATCACTAAGGAGCCATCCAAAGCTCCACATTCATTCATTCATCCACAGTTATAAATCAGATGTTTTCGAAATCTGTTCTGTGTCAAAAACTGGGTTAGCTTAGAATTTCAGAGGAGAAGGATGATCTCACCTTTGCAGAGTTTACAGTTCAATAAGAGTGATAAGATTTGTAACTAAGTGTCCATAACACAAGCCCATAGGAGAAGTCCAGATAAGGTGGGACCACATCACAGAGAAGGGGAATGCTCTAAGCTAGGAAAGGTGGGAGGCAGGGGAAGAAGGAAAGGGGTAGGGGCTGCCTTTTCTGGTCAGTTTATTTGACTTTAACAAATCCAGGAAAGTACTTGCTAGAAGTTTCTGTAATGCAAGAAAAGTGTTCTTTAAAAACCAACTATACCCACTTCAGGGGCAGGGACAGTTGTAGTGTCATAATTAATATCAGCAGGGAAATAAATTCTGACACTATTCCCTTCTACTTATGGATAATAATGTGGAATATAGAGAAGGAAAGACTGAAATTTCCAAACCTCTGTCAAATCTTCTGTTCCGGAAACAATATTCTAGTCAGAGGCAAATATTTGCAAAGGCATGAAGGTAAGAAGTTATAGAGTGAATACTCTAAGTGGGAGAACAGATGGATGCTTCATTTGAAAAGACCATAAAGCATCCTTGAAAAGATGAAATGGGCCAGTTGTTGGATAAGTTTCAGAGAGCGAAATCACTCTACGTAATAATACAGGGAAGGAAACTCAATGTTTGCAGGGAGACCGAAGAAGAAGAGGTCAAACTGCATGCTAATGTAAAGTCCATATCTTCAGTCAACTGTGCTACCTATACAATTTCTATGAGCAATGTTTGGGGAGAAATCAAGAAGTGTCTGGAGTGCTGTGGTAGAGAACATGAGCTGCACTACTGAGATGCCAAATCAACTCATAAACCTTTATAATTCCATGGACGTAGATGCTCAGTCCATCAGAGGGATTAAAAAAAAATCAAACCACCCATAACCCCAGAGAGATTGGAAGAGAGGAGCTGCCCCACAGTGGGATGAGGTAAAAGGAAATTTCACTGAATCTCAAAAGATAATATATCTCAACTGACATCTGGGTCATATGTGGAAAAACGCCTTATAGGGTTTGACATTTTTCCTCAGAATTTATCAAGATGCTCTTATTGACCCACTCACTCCATGGTTCCTCTAATTCCTCTTCAGCTCCTTGGTCTGGCTCCCTATCTAGCTCTCTTTTTCCACTCAGCCTTCTATTTACTTGTTTTCCTCTGCCACCAATAAAAATTATGCAGCCATTATAGGCCAGTGTCTGTGCTGGGTGGGTTGTGAGGGATATAGTGATAAACAAGAGCGATAATCCCTCCCACTTGGAGTTCACCATTTGGAATGATTCCACAGCACAACTTCTGTCTCTGTCCCCTGACATCGTTCATTCTAACCAAGGAGGAGAGACTTTTTCCCTGTTTCCTTGCTTCATACCCCATGAAACCTCTAGCTTTCCTTGCTCCTCATCCAGCTTCCAACATCAGGGTTAGGTTAAGGGTTCGATGGAGTTCCTAGAGGAGATGGCACTGATCCTTGATGAATTCGGAAGAATTATTGTCAATACTGGAGGGATCTACAAAGAATATTATAGCAAAGGAAGGAACTTATAAGTAGATACAAAGGAAAGAATATATGGAGTGTGTGGGGGTAGCAACAGGTGGTTCGCAATTGAAGATGTGGATCCACCCTCATTGACCATTTAAATGAACCCCCACCACTACCAAGCAAATTAAGGAAAGATATAAAACCATGAGTGTCCATGTCCTGTTTGTATCCCCTTTACACTTAGTCTTCTCTACATATTTGCCACTTCTTAATGCAAGCACACACAGCTGTCTACCTGAGGATAAACTCCTCATACCTCTCACCACTGTGTGGGCAGCCACAAGACATGTTTTCCTCACTCCCCCAAAAGTCCCCAGTAGACTCCCTCAGCTGCCCACAGTAGTAACCTGCTCATCAGTGCATCCTGCGTTAGCTATCTTCCCTTCATTGTCTCACTTCCCTCACTCCCTTACCAGTTCTTCAAGGGATCATCTTCGAAATAAACCACTTGAACTCAAATCCCTTTCTCAATGTCTACTTCTGTGGGAACTCAATCTTTGCCCAGGTCTACCTTCTCAACAAATTTTCAATGCTCTGCTTATTGCTCTCTTCTCCCAGCCCCTCTTATCTCTGATTTGGTACCTGGTCTGTCACTATCAACATCTTTGCCCCCCATATCATAAGGAACCCTCACTCTCAGATTTAGTCCCAGTTCCCCTGCAACTGTTGATTTTCTAGTAAATGTTTAATAAACCAGCTCTTCAAAAAAAAAAAAGGAAAAAAGCTCTGATTTGTGGCATTGACTGATCTGTCTGGTGTAAATGCTCCTACCATTGTCAGCTTCAAGCTACAAAGTGACATCACTAAACAAAGAGTTGAGAAGAAAGGTGTAAGATTGGCTTTTACTAGACATTGTGAGCTGGCTCCAGTACACCACTACCTACAACCCCCACCCAGAAAAGAGGATTTTCTCAAGATTTGAAAAGGAATATTGGAGTCAGATTGGTAAGGGCCTTAGAAAGCCAGGTTATGGAGTTGAGAGTTAATCTATATTCAAAGGAAGATTAATAAAGTTTTAGGGCTGGGGCAGACAAGGCGACATATGTCATTACTCGCATTGTGTTTTGAAAACATTAATCTAGTACCATTGTGTAAGAAGTAGAGTAGGAAGAAAACAGAGGCAAAGAGACAGAGGTTACTGTGTTATAACAAGAGCCTGAGCACATATTGGGGCTATGAAAATAGAAAACAGGAAATGGATGTAAGAGAGATTTAGGGATTAGAATCTACCTATCAGAACAGTATATTGGATGTTGAGGGAAGGAAGATAAAGGAGTTAATGAGACCCCAAGATTTCAAGTTTTTCCAATCACATTTGAGTCTAAAATTTCAAATAGTCAAATGTTACCATTGGGGATATAAACAATGTGAGTTTCCTGATATTTAAAGTTTGTAAGCATCATATATGAACTTGCAATATTTCTTCAAAATTGCTACTGTGCCTCCCTAGTGAAATTTAAGCACTGAAGAGGGAATCAATATGATATCAAGGAAAGAATTATGAAAAGAATGTTTGAAGATCGAATGTGACCTCTGGCTGAATCGCTAACTGATGGTGAATTTAGCCAAGTCACTTGACTCCCTCTAAAACCCTCAGAATCCTCATATCTTTAACTAAAGGTTTTATAAATGAGCCATTACACTGCTTGGGAAATTTTAGCATGCTAAACAAACATGAGGCACAGTGTCTGAGATCCTCAGCATAGCTATTGCCAAAGATCTATTGCAAATTTGAGCTCTGTACAAAAAAGACAAATGGCTGTTACTGCAGTGAGAAGCTCTGTTTATCTCAGTGTTACTAATTGCATAAATACTTTTTATAGCTGGTTACCTGGAATCCTTAAGACCCTAAGAAACCACAGCATTTTCAGGCAGCACATATTTAGTTACAAGCTCTGTTAGGTTATTGCTGGTGATCTCTCTTCCACTGGATATGAACACAGATGCATGCATCCAATAGCCATACTGTCTATGAACATGAAGAGAAGTAGCCTTAGAATGAAGCTATGATTTGACAGAGTGGAAGAAGGAAGAAATCTTGGTCATTCATGACATCATTGATTTGTAAAAACAACCAACTTCATGATTATCCTTACCATTGAACACCTCGTTATATAAAATAATAAATGTCCTTTTTCTTTAAGTCACTCTAAATTGGATATTTTGTTACATGCAACTAAATACACGCTGATACACAATTTGGCTTAGGTTTTTGAAGGTTTATTTCTCATGTAACAACAGGGAAAGAATAATGTCCTTCAAAGCTGTATTCGTAGTTCAGAGCCTATCATTTATTGGTGGAATGACCTTGAGCAAGTCAGTTTCCTTATCTGCAAATGGAAACAGTATTCTTTTTCTCTCCTTAATCTTTTAAATTTTTTGTTAAATGAATGTACTTCGTATGTTTTCTTATTTTTAATTTTTAAAAATTATCTTACAATAGAGAGGTAGAAAAAAATGGCATAGATGATAGAGGCTTTGTTCATCCTTCTTGCAACCAAATCAAAGTTGTGACAGAAACACAGACCAAATAGCAAGTAAAGTCACCTGAGATCTAGATGAACAGAAGCACTACGACTAGAGACAGAAATAATTAATCAACCTGCAATGGTAGAAGGCAGGAAGGGGTGAAGATGTGAGGCTGCTGGTCCCGAACGGCTGAGTGGAACAGAGGTGACGGCATCAGCAGTCGGCAGCAGCAGTTGGCAGTTGCAGATGCCTCTTAAAGAGGCTGTGTCTGCGAGTGGACTTTCGCAATGACAGACCTGCTTGTATGAGCACCAGTGCCAGGTTGGCTGCTCAGGGGGCACCAGGTACACTGAGCTGAAGGAGTGGGGACCGGAGGCGAGGCTCTCTCCTGGGCAGAAGTGTCAATGGTATCCATTTTTCCTATGTTGAGCCCTCCCACTTCCCAGTGTGCAGACACAGTACCACCATATCCAAATGTCATCAAACTGGATAATAGAGGTTGCTCCACCCAGAGGATTCCCTGAAATTCTGCCTCCCCCAACTCACGGCCCCACCCAAGTCATATCCAGTGGTGTCCTTGACAAATCTGGTGGTCCTTGCTGAGCAGCGCCAAGACTCACACCGGAGGCAGCTGGCCTTGGTTTCTGGTGTGGCCTCTTGAGGCAACTATAAGCACAGCATCTGCGCATTGCTTGCCGAATCTTAACAGATGGCCCCAGAAGGGCATAGGCTGGGGCTAATCTTGGCCTGCTGCTGAACCCTCCTCAGGACTGTGCCATTGGACACCTACTTCACAAAGCCACACTAAAGAGACTGGAAGACTTAAGAGCTTTGCTTACTACATAGAAACAGACACAGAAAGACCGCCAAAATGGGAAGACAAAGAAGCAGAAACTATATGAGAGAACAGAACAGAGATCCAGGAGTAATGGAGTCAATCAATCTAACAGATGCAAAGTTCAAAACACTGGCTATAAAGATGCTCAATGAACTTAGGGGAAGTGTAGATGAATTAATTCAGTGAGAACTTTAACAGAGATTTTTAAAAAAACATTAAAATGGAAATGGAAATTATAAAAGAGAACCAGTCAGATATGAAGAACACGTTATCTGAGATGAAGAGTATACTAGATGGAATAAACAAAGTGGATAAACAAGAGGAACGAATCACCGACATAGAGGATGGAGAAGCCAAGGACACCTAATTAGAATGGCAAGAAAAAATAAGCCAAGACTATAATAATAATTTAAGGAACCTATGGGACAAAATTAAGGGTAACAACATTCGTGTCATAGGGGTACCTGAAGGAAAACAAAAAGTTGAATAGCTATTTGAAGAAATAATAATGGAAAAATTCCCTCACCTGGTGAAGGAAATAGACATACAACTCCAGGAAGCTCAGAGAGTCCCAAGAAAGAGAAACCCAAAGAGGTCCACATCAAGACACATTTTAATTAAAATGCCAAAGTTTAAATACAAAGAGAGAATCTTAAAAGCAGCAAGAGAAAAGCAGTTAGTTACCTACAAGAGAGCACCCATAAGACTAGAAGCTGATTTCTCAAAAGAAACTCTGCAGGATCTACGACTATGCCACCCTAAATGTGTCCAACCTTGTCTGATCTCGGAAGCTAAGCAGGGTAGGGCCTGGTTAGTACTTAGATGAGAGACCACCTAGGAAGACCAGGTGCTGTAGGCATTTAAAAAAAAGAAAGAAAGAAAGAAAAAGAAAAAGAAACTCTGTGGGTCAGAAGGGCTTGGCATTAAATATTCAACGTGATGAAAACCCAGAATCTAAAACCAAGAATACTTTGTCCCTCAAAGCTATTATTTAAAGTCAACGGACATATAAAGAGCTTCCCAGACAAAAATAAGCTAAAGGAATTTATCAACATCAAGCCACTATTAGAGGAAATGTTGGAGGAACTTCTTTAAGAAAACCATCTATCAAAAACATGAATAAAGAATGGTAATAACTACATTTTTATCAACGAGTACTTCAAATGGAAAAAAAAAATTAAGTATTCCAACCAAAACACAAGGAAGTTGAATGGATAAGAAAGCAAAACTCCTACAAATACTGCCTACAAGAGATTCACTTCAGATTAAAAGACACACACAGACTAAAAGGGAGGGGATGGAAAAAGATATTGCTTTGATGGACCTAGAGGGTATTGTGCTGAATGAAATAAGTCAGATAAAGACAAATATCGCATGATTTCACATACATGTGTAATCTAAAGAACGAAATAAACAACAACAAAAAGGGAAACAAACTCATAGATACAGAGAATATTTTGAAGGCTACTAGATGAGAGAAGGTTGGCGGGATGGCAAAAAAGGGCAAAAGGATTAAGAAATATAAATGGATAGTTACAAAATAGACATGGAGATACAAAGTGTAGCATAAGGAAAATAGACAACAATGTTGTAAAAAATATGTAAGGCGGAGAGGGGTACTAGATTTAGTGGAATGATCACTTTGTGAATTGTATAGATTTCTAGTCACTATGCTGTATAACCGAAACTAATATATTATTGTATGCCAACTATAATTGAAACAAAAACTCATTGAATTGTATAATGTAAATAGGAACAACTAATTGTCTATTATATTTCAATAAAGCCGAAAAAAATCAAGTATATGTCCATACAAAAAAAATTATCTTACGATAAACTTATTTTTTTTTTTTTGGTGCACAGTACTATGAGTGCAACATATAGATTCGTGTCCCCACCACCACAATCAGAATACAGAACAATTCTATCTCCTCCCAAAACTCCCCATTAAATCTTTTTGTAGTAATACCCTCCTTTCACCACTAATTCTTGATATATTGATCTTTATGCTCTTTTTCTTATACTTTTCCCATTTCCAGAATATAACATAAATGGAATCATACAATATGTAACCTTTTGAGACTGGCTTCTTTCACTCAGTATAATGCCTTGGAGATTCATCTGTATTGCTGTGTTTATCACTAGTTTGTTCCTTTTTATTGCTGAGTAGTATTTCATTGTATGGATATGTCATTGTTTATTCCCCCATTAAAGGGCATTTGGGTTGTTTCCTGGTTTTGATATTTATAAATAGAGCTTATACAAACATTTATGTATAGGTTTTTGTGTGAACGTAAGTTTTATTTCTCTAGGATAAATATTTAGGAGTAGAATGACTGGATTATATGGTAGGTATATGTTTAACTTTAGAAGAAAGTGCCAAAATATTTTCCAGAGTGGCTATACCATTTTGCAGTCTTCCCTCAAATGCATGAGGGCTCCAGTTGCTCTGAGTTCTTGTCATCACATGGAACTGTCAGTAGTTTTCATTGTTACCATCCAGATAGGTATATAGTGGTTTCTAATTGTGGTTTTAGTTTGCGTTACTTTAAAGGCTAATGATTTAAAACGTTTTTCCTTGTCCTTATTTGCCATCCATATATCTTCTTTGGTGAAGTATATGTCAAATCTTTTGCCTACTTTATTGTTTAATTGAGTTGTTTGTTTTCTTATTGTTTAATTTTGAGAGCTCTTTATATATTCTGTATAGAAGACTTTTATTGGATATATGATTTAAAAATATTTTATTCTAGTCTGTAGCTTATCTTTGCATTCTATTGGAGGAGTATTTTTGATCACATTCAACTTACCATTTTTTTCTTTTTATGGATTGTAATGTCGATGCTATATCTGTGAATTCTTTACCTAAGCCAAGGTTACAAATATTTTCTCCTATGTCTTCTGAAAGTTTTATAGCCTTACAAGTTACATTTAGGTCTATGATCCATTTGTTCAAAGTATAGGCTTAGGTTGGGAGTTTTTCTTTGGGGCACATGGATGTCCACTTTTCCTTTTCTTAAGAGCCCTCTATGTCCTAGATCATATACAATTTGCTGAAGAATCCACAAAATTCTTTTGTGTTAATGTCCTAGATCATATACAATTTGCTGAAGAATCCACAAAATTCTTTTGTGTTAATGTCCCTGGAATGCTTCATAAACTGTAAAGCTCTGTCCTATTGTAAGAACGTATTATTATATGGACCTACATGGCAATTGGCAAAAGGAAATAAATGAGAATTATGATAGTGAAGTAAATCACCCAACAGCTGGCTACTATTCCCTTCTCCACTTGTAAATGTGTTACCCACAGAGCCCCTGCTTTACAGATAACGTGAAAATTGCTTTTTAATTAACAGATGGTAATGAGACTTAGTCAAAATATTGATTCAGGGGTGTTTTCTTGCTACATCACTGCTAAGTATTTGTTTAAACATGCAGGTCCTGGGGAAATTGTGAAATCAGTGAAGACTATGTCTGATCCCCTCTCCACCCCTTTTCCCACCATATCACTTTAATTGAGGCATGTGAAAAAGATAAACAGGGTCCTACATGAAGACCAAACTTCTGAACCGGAGCATGAAATACTGATCATCAAATTCAAACACAATCTCTCTTTTCTCTTGCCATATAAACCATATTTTTATTGAAGTCGCTCTTCTGTTAATCATTTACTCTGGCAGTTGTTGATTTTAAGTAGAGCCTAGAATTTTTCAGAACTTAGATAGAGAAAAAAATCTCAATGTTTCATACCTAGTGTTTTTTATTTTGTGATATGGAAATTGGGGCATTGGAAGAGAAGACCAGGAAATGAACACATCATTTATGAGGTAGAAAAAGGGTGCATAAATATGGTTAATGATCTAACCTTTGTGTCAGAGGCAAATGAAATGCAAAAGGTGAGGTTATCTTTCGTGGGTGCCCTTTTATTTTCTCAAGCTCCCACAAAGAATCATAGAGCCATCTCTTTCCTCGTAGGCTGATTCCAGTTCCTCCCCTGGGAAACACAGGGTCAAGCTGTGCATAAAGATTTATTAGTAGACCAAAGGCTATTAAGCATTAAGCAAACAGGGAACTCACAGAGGTTCAAAGTCCCCCAGTGTCTCAACGATCATCCCTGATACTCCCTAGGATTGCCAGGATTCTAGATTATGAGTGCTGTGGGGCCCCTGTGAGGCTTTTGGCATTGCTTCCTACTGCCCAAGGCTTGTCCAAGAAGCACAGTCCCAATAATAATTTCTATAGCAATATTCTCCCTCATGAGTTCAGGACACATATCCTTGATGTCCTTAAAATCACTGCTTGGTCAATGCTTCCCCTGCCTATTTCTAGTTCTTGGAGAAACGTGCAGTCATCTTTATGGTTGGTGCCTCCCACCAGACACTGCTTGGGAAGTTCTCTTGATCTGTCCATGGTCGTTTTATTAGGCCACCTCTGCTAAGCAAGTGCTCTGCCCTCATCTTAAACTACTGGCTAAACACAGCCTTCTTCTCTTAAGGCTATTCCACTGTTAAAAATTCTGTGGCCTATAAAGTTGGGACCTACCCAGGATCCAGAAGATAGACTATGGGAATCGTGTTCCCAAAATGAGAGAGAAACAAGCCTTTCTCTTGGAGTTTTGTTGACTATTTGGAGCCCAAATCATGAAGATTGGGCACTTATGTTTACCAATTTCATCCTCCAGAATTCTTCAGCTGGAGTTCACCACCTATTCTTCCAAAGAACCAAGGAGATAATGGATTGCCAGGTCATCCTCAGTTGTTACCTAGTGTATTGCCATTAAGAAATAAGCAAAGCATCTCGAAGGCATATAAGGAGAATTGATCCAGGGATTTGGGAGTCAAGGTCGGAGAGTTATTACTTAGCCTCTCTAAGCTTCAGTTTCCTCTTCTGTTAACTGGTGGTTATAACAGCTCCTATCATGGCTTTGTTGAAAAGGCGAAATGTGATAATGGATATATAGTACTGTAGCATAGTACCTGGCTCAGTGTTCAGTGTTAGCTTTCATTAGTTACTAGCATCAGTACACATGGTGAGATTCTCCCACCCCTATCTCAGTTGGCTTATTATAGTCAATTTCCTAGAAATAAAAGTGTTGAGGTGCCCCATTTTTTTATCCATTGTCCTCTAAACTAATTAAAAATCAGAAACTAAAACAATGTTTCTCAGTGAGGACCTACAATGTTTTCTTCTCTCTTTTTGTTTTTCCCCTAAATGATGGGAAAACCAGGGACTTTGTTCTCTCTCAGTATTTCAACTGCCTAACTTTTCAAGTTTCTAATCTTTTATTGTCTGATACTATTTTCCTTCTATAACCCTGCCATACTAACTAACCTATCCCATTTGAGATGGCAACGAGATAAAGTAATTAACGATTGTTAAATTCTTTAAAAATACATGGGACTATAAATGCCAAGGGTCATTATTCTCTTCCAGTATAATGAAACAGTATAATAAAAATGAATCATTAAAATCTCTTTGCTACCACGGCCACTACTCTTTTTGCCTGTTAAAATTTACAATTGCAGTCTGTTTGTTTAAAGCAATGAGGGGCATGAAAACAATCCAGTCATTTTCTAAAGTAGGTGTCCCTGATCAATTGAACACAGAATAACTCTGGAGATATCGGCAATATATTTTTAAAAGTTCATATGAGAATAATGAATGTATCATGATCACCTTCAGTTTCTAATGACATCATTGGCTCTCCTCCCATCCACAAGCTCTTTTTCTGCAATAAACGTGTTGTTAATATCTCCTCTGCACATATGTTAGTTTATATTGTTACCAGATGTTTGTTCTTAAGTACCACAGCAGCAGAACACTAGACAAGGAGAATAATCCAGGTAACCCTGAGTTAGGTAGGGGGCAAAGTGTAAATGCGTTACTGAATTTAGAAGAAACTGATCAACTTAAAGTGAAAGCTATTTGTGAGTTTTTCTATTACAATTGTAAATGGGAGAACATTTTAAACTTGCCAGGTATACCTGCCATACCTGGAAGCCCACACTTTTCTTTGTGTTTGAGGAGGCCTGAGGATATTAGTAAGATTCTACAAATGTTTAAGACATATGGAGGGATGCAAAGGATTGGGTTTCCATTGAAGGGTCTGAACATATTCATGACCCAGGATTGTTTTGGAATCAAACTTCTATAAAGGTGTTTAACAATTTTGAAAATGACTACAATTTTCAGAACATTCTATGCTATTTTTTTTCATCCCGACAGTGCCCTTTGATTTGACAAAGTAATTTTGACATCTGACCCTATTCTTTAACTTTATTAAGTGAGTATAATTAAGAGTTATTTGCATTCAATTATTTGCTTATCTGTTTCTTTGATTGTGCCTTCTCCTTTCATCAATACCAATTTTAGCTTCATTTAATCAAAGTGGTGAAATAATTAGATAGATAAGAGATTTAAAGCAAAACTGATGCACCAACCTTGATAAGACCGCAAGGCCTTCTGGAATATTAACTTCCTTAATCACTGTTTTTCTTAAGGTTCACCTTGATTTTTATATGCTTTTTAACTTGGGGGGGTACTGAGAAAGCTATTAAAATCAACATGAACTGTCAAGAGGCATTAAGGTTAAAATGCTTCAAAAGCTAATATTATAGGAGGAACTCCACAAATATGACTTTCTCACATATGAAGAAGTTTCATATACAATGAGAAACTAAGTCGAAATGATCATTTAAAACTATTCATTAGATTTTAGACTGCATTTATTAAACTTTTAATGTAAGCATAGTACCTTCTTTACTAGATTCTAGAGATGTTCGAGATCATGGAATCTTAGATATAGATAGACTCTGCATATTTTGGTCCAACTTTCTCCTCCAGAGGACCAGCAAAGTTTGGCGACTTTCTCAAAATCAGGTAGAGAGGTAGAAAGAGAGAGAAAGCAAGTGAGAGTGAGAAATCGAAAAAGGCTTCTGGACTCCTAGTGAAGGCTCTTTCCATTACTTATTGACAGAAAAGGAGGGGTTTTCACTGCCCACCAACCAAAACCCCTCCAGTTCTCATTGTGTGAGTCTTAGTGTAGCATCTTAATCTTCGAATAAAAATCTTCCCTCCTTCTCTCCACCCACTTCAAAGCCAGGTTATTGGCACATGATTTAGCACATGCTCTCACCTGAGGCTTTGAATCTTGAAGGCCTAAAGAGCCAGTGAGGTAAAATTTACAATGCTGTAATCTACCAGCATTTCTGGCTGTGTCCACTGGCTAGCACACTCTTGTCATAGTGATTAGGCCCCCTGGTGGCTACGGTCTACAGCAAAATCAGCAACAACATTCCTAACCCAGTCTCCTGCCTCATCTCCCTAGTCTTTCCCTCATTGCCCAAGCATTCTTCTCCAGACTTTTTGTTAATTCTATGAGCTTCTTGATGATTTCCTGCTAAATCCTCCCCCACCGCAAAAACTCACACTCATTCGGAAGTTGGTACCACAAGGTGAGCTGCAGGCAACTGACCCTCAAGGAAAAGTGATAAAACCGGGATTGGTTGACTGATATTAACCCCCACCCCCACCCCTTAGAAATGTAGCTGATTAAACAATTGCTTATGGTCACCTGGAATGCTGATAGAAAGTACTATTTAAGGAGACTAGTATAAAGGGCATGAGGAGTTCAATGACAGCCAATGAAGTGGCTGCTTCTTATAATGAATAGCTTAATGGTGAAAAAAGGCCTCTACCTCAGATCTGAGATGGTCAAAGATAAACTCAGCCTTTGGTTTGATCCTGTGTGCTGATGCATTACAATATCAGTGGTATTCACAGCCCTGACAGGTTTCTTGGGTGTATATTGTGGCATTACCTGGGTTAGACTGAAAGCTGGAAAATCGACATGGAAATATATGAGAGGATTTAGAGGACCCTAAGAATGCTGCACCCTTAATTCTCATTGAATCTCCCTTGCCAGCTCAAGAAATCTCTCCTAGCTTGTCTGATTAAACAGTTCTTCCCTTGATTGAAGATGCTCTTTTTACCTAAGGGAGTTACCTTGTAAGATAAAGCAAGTTCTCTTCATCTTCTTCCCCCACCCCCCACCAATTCCCAAGATTGTCAGATTTCCACATGACCCTGGCAATAACAAAGTCAAAAGCCAGAGAAGGCCAAAGAATTCCTGGATTTCTAGTTTATATTGGAAAAACTCTGGGGAAGTGTGTATGAGAATAGAGTATAAGGATGCTTGATCAAAAATGAAAAATGAAATTTTGGATTGGTCTGGATCCAATAATACAAGATTCACTGTGGATTCAGCATCTATATTAAATCTGAGGGGTGAAGAAAGGAAATACTCCCAGTGGACAGAACTTCAAGCAGTACACCTCATTGGCATTACACCTGGAGAGAAACTGCAAGGCATGGTTCTATACCAAGTCACAAGCAATGGTTAGTGGTTTTGCCAGATGATTAAGGACAAAGAAACAAGTTTAAAGACTGGAGACGAAGAGGTTTGGGGGAAAATAAACGTGAATGGACTTCTCAGAGGGTGAGAATATCGATTTCCTTTGTGAATGCACACCAAAAGACACACACTGTGCAAGTGTCTCTTATGTCTGTCTCATTTATTACTCTATTAAAAAATGTTACACTGCATTTTAGGACCATAAATACAAATGTTTCCTATATAAATAGCAGCTGAAAAAAAAAAACCAGCATTGCATTGAGAGAAATACATGTTCAATGAAGTTTAGGTATTAATAGCCTAATACATTTTCTATCAAGAAAACATTGATTAAGGCATTCTATTAGGTGGGCTTATTTTATTTTTGGTTGCCCAGCATTTGAACCCCCAACTATATTTGAGGATCTTAGTCCTGCTCTCTTATACAAAGATCTAAAGAGATAAGTGGACCTTACTAAGATCAGAAAATGCAGGAAAGAAGGAAATGAGGGAGAGAAGACAGAGAACTAGAAGTAAAAACAAATCTCTGTAGTCTTGTCTAGTACTAGTACTCTTACTGTTGCAGATTAATAAAGGAGATTTAGGACATCATCTGTTAATGGAGATTTGTCTTTTTTAGAGACAGAGAACCACCTTTAAAAAGTTATTTTGGAGATAACATTGGTTAATAACATGATATAATTTTCAGGTGTACAACATTATAATTTGTGATCTCTATACTCTATTGGGTGCTTACCACCAAAAGTCTAGTTTCCATCCATTCGACCTGCCTTGTTTTTGAGCTCTTTCTTAATATTTACAAATCCTCAAATTTGTGAGTCTTGAAAGAAGGCAGGAGCCCAGTTCCTACCAGGGAAGCCTGAGGCAATATTCCCTGTTTCTACCCCTTGGCAATGAGGGTGAACTAGTAGATGAAATAGCCTCAGACAATTGAATGATCTCCGCACTCCTCCTCGCCACCCCACCCCCACCCCGCCCTCGCCAAGACCTTACTCCTCAAGAAGGGTCTCAGGAGAGCAGTGGCTACATCCAGCCATGGTGTCCTAGCCAGATTGTTCCTCCTAGGTAGCCTTCCTTGAGCTCTGCTTTTTATTTTTATGAGCTTCATTCCCCAATATTTCCACTCATTCTGTACACTAGCTGATAGTCTCAAATGTTAGATATCTACTCAGGAAAGCTGATTCGTATGGTCTACATTATGAACTCTCGCGTCTTCTAGCTTCTGGTAGGATTTGGCTATTGGAATCTCAGCTGGAGAATGGAGGGAGGGAGTAGGGTGAAGTCAGACTATTCTCATGGTTTCCCATGAGGTCGCCTTGGGTTGGCTATTCCTCAGTAGAAATTCACTATTCCTCTTGAAGTGGCCCACTCTACACACTTCTCTTCCCTTCCATATTCTAATAAAATCTCTATCCCTTCATCTCTTTGGGCCAAGGGATAGTAACTGCTCTACTGCTTTTAGTCCTGGGTCCTTGCACTGTGCCTTGTGGCTGCTCCAATCCCCTTCTAAACCTTTGAAATTTATTTCTTCGTAAGTAAATCCTTCTCAAATTATCCTATCAGGAAGGAGGGTGTCATCTGTTTGTCATAAACCTGACTGATATGCCTTTATTTTCTAGTTAACTTTGTGACAAAGAAACACAACAAGCTTAGCATTCTAAGAGGAAGAGAAATAAACAGAAGCCCAGAGCTGGGATCAAAGGTGAAATTTTCAGTGAATGGTAATAAATGACACTGAATGTAAGAAAGGGACCCTATTAGGAAAAAGTCACCCATGGAAAGATACATAAAAAATAGTTCAAAATTCACTTGCAGAGTCTTCAAGCCTGATTGCCAGTCACAAAAGAGCAGCGGCTACTAGATGATGTGAAAGGGTGCTTCTGTTAACAGATAACAGACATACAATTGCTGAACAGTTGGGCCATTCATTTTCAAGTGTCTGAAGAATCATTAAGTCCTCCTTCACTCCCTCTCACTTTGTATGGTATTTTGCGCAGAGTAAAATGCACATAGGTTCTTCCAAATGTCTCCTCCACAGTTTTCTTTGCTGTTAGGGAGACACAGCTGCACCATGTTTGTAATGCTGGAGCATGAGAAAGCTATTGATCGGGCTCCATCTAGATGCACCAAGTCTAACTGCAGAGCTGCCTCCAGCTTCATTATAGGAGTATATACAAAGTAATACAATTTTTAAAACACAGACCATAAAACAAATAATGGAAATTAAAATTATGAGGGAAAGTAAATAATATGTAAAGAGTTTACCCAAAGCCAGTCACTACAGATTTTATACACATCTCATTTTAGCCATGCAATCCTGCAAATTAGGTGTTATTATCCTGATTTAACAGATGAAGAATCAGAGGCAAAGAGTAAATGACTTGCCAAGAATACTCAGGTAATAAATGGTAAAGCCAGAATTCAAAACCATGGTATCCTAAAGCTATTTACTAAATTGAGGTATGTGTTCCCCAGGGGATGTTCAAGACATCCATCTTGGTGGAGCAAACCAAATATTAGAAATTTAGTTATGTTTATTTTTTAATTTCATCATTTTAAAGTTTTTTGTATATGTTTTACATATAACCATAATATATTAGTACATAGTACATGCATACATATACGTAAATACATATTACGCTTCTGCTGGGCAGCTTTTCTTGATCTCTGCCTTTATTTTTTTCTGAGCCTTGTTCTTCGGTCTTCTCACTGATTCTGTGCACCAGCTGATTGCCTCAAGTGCTAGAAATCTACCCAGGAAGGCCGATATGCATGGGCTACATTAATGAGCTCTCATGTATTCTGGCTTCTGGTCGGTTATGAATAAAGATGTGTAAAATAAAAAGTTCGAAGCCCACTGCTCTGAACTCTTTCAAAGGACAGTATAGTGCAATTGTTAGGAGCATAGATTCTGGAACTAGACTGTATATGTTCAAACCTCAGCCCTAACACATTTTAGCTGAGAGACCCTGGGTAACTTAGTCTCTCTGTACCTCTTCTGTAATATGCAAATTTAAGTAATACATAGAGCCCTTAGACAAATGTCTGGCACATAATAAGAGTCTAATAACCTAAGCCATTATCATCACATTACATGATCCTTCAAAGTAATCGTTCAGGAAATTACCTAGTCATACTACTACTACCATAGATCCCTCATAACTCTTTTTTTTTAATTTATTATTTATTAAAGTATAGTTGACATACGATATCATATTAGTTTCAGGTACACAACAGTGATCTGACATTTAGGTATCTTACAGTGTTTTGTCTACTTATGTTTCAAATCATTCTTCAAAATAAATCTATTTTCTAAAGTCAAATACAAATGCAAAGATTAAGGATGTTCATTTCTGTGACTTTTTACAAAAATATACCCTAAGCTCCGGCATCTCTTCCAAAAGAAGGCAAAGCATGTTATCAGCACTTTCGGCAATGCTAGACTAAGTTACTAACCAAAGAGGAGAAATCTAAGTTATGTCTAGCAAAAAGAATGCTCATATTAATGAAAAAAAAAATAACCATTTTATTAGAGCAATGTAATGCAAGGAATCCAATAATTAGTGTCAAATAAAACTAGAATACCTGGCTCAATATTTGCTAATAGAATCACCTACAGATCATTAACATCTGTAAGGTGATTTAATAATTTCTTGCTTTCAGGTTTGAGGTGGGAGATGAGCTCAGTGAGGTGGAGAACCAGGTGATACAGGGTCATGTAAGCTATTGTTAGGACTTTGGCTTTTTGTTTTGAGTCAGCGGGGAAACCATTGGAGACTCTTGACAAAGGGGAAGCATGTCATGCCTTTAAAAGGATCATTGTGACTCTTGGGTTGTGAATACTATTAAGGTGGAAGCAAGGACACCAATTAAGAACTGATGGCAGCAGTGCAGGTGAAAGGCGATGGTGTTTTGGAACATGGAGGTAATAGTGGAAATGATGAGACATGATGACTTTGCAGATATATTTTGAAACTAAACATATATTTAAAGGGATAATGTAAGTTTCTGAACATATATTTAAAGGGATAATGTAAGTAAAATGCTTCAATCAGATAACTAGTATATGATAAAATCAATAAAGGGACACAATCATTATTACTCTATGCTCAAAATTTGTACAATAATCATGGATAGCCAGTCTGTTCTGGATTGGCATGAACTAGGATCTTCTAACATATTTTTTCCTTTCTAAAATATTTTAATTTTTCCTTAATAGGCAGATGGCATAATCCTAAGAGCTAGGGTTCTGTAGTCAGACATACATGGGTTCAAATCTTGGCTCCACCTCTTAGTAACTGTTTGACCTTGAGCAAGTTACTTAACCTCTCTGTACCACACTGCCTTCATCTGTAAAAAGGGAGACTTGATAAAATATACTCCAAAGAGTTTTGTGAGTATCCAATAAGTTAATCTTTATAAAGTATTTAGAACTGTGCCTGCCACATAGTAAATTCTCATTAAATGTTAGCTATTATTGTCAGCTTCTATGTTTTTTTGCTTTCTTATTTTACATTTTGAACTTTTTTGTTTTGATTGAAAAAGCAAATTGTGTTTGTTGTAAAAGAAAATTTTAAACCATATAGATATGAATGACTTAGAAATTAAAATGCCCCTCTAATTCTATACCCAGAGGGAATTATTAAACAGTATAGTAAATATTGATCCAGATTTTTACCTGTGTGTCTAGCACACCTACCTATGCGTTAATTTACTTTTTAATAAAACAGGTACTTTGCAACTTTTTAAAATTTATTTATGCCTACAGCACCTGGTCTTCCTAAGTGGTCTCCCATCCAAGCACTAACCAGGCATGATCCTGCTTAGCTTCCGAGATCAGACATCAGACTTGTTCAGGGTGGCATGGCCATAGACCATGGACCATGGCTTCACTGAGGTGTAAACACAAGAACTTCTGCATGTAAAGCAGATGTGCTAACCATTACACTATGGAACCACAACCTTTTTTTATCAATTAAAATTTGATCTTAGATATTTTTCCATGTAAGTACACATAAAATGATTATACTGATATTCATAGTTGCATTGTAGTCTAGTGTATGGAAGCCCAATAATTTATTTATTCATTAGTTTATTGAAGTCATTTGGGTGTCCTTCAATTATTTTCACTCTAACAATGCAGCAATTGGTGTCATTTGTATATTTCTGTAGAAAAACATTCTGGAAGAATTTATCTACAGAAGTGGTTATAATGAGTAAGAATTATATGCCTTTCTAAAATATTTATAATCTGTATTGCCAAATTGTCTTTTGAAAAGATCATACCTTTTTGAATTCCCACAAACTGTGAATAAGTGTGAATATTTCTTCTGCTAACTAGACTGGGCAATCTTTTTAATCCTTGCCAATCTTTTTAATCCTTGCCAATCTAATAGGAAAAATAAATATCTAAGTTTTATTGTTTGATTTGCACTTTTTATGGTAGAGTTAATTGTCTTTTCAAATGTTTAAAAATTAGATTTTTTTTTTTTTGGTACAAACTCTGTAGTTTTACTCATTGATTTTTTTCTGGTTGAGTTTTTTAATTATTTATTTTTTTCTTTTCTCCTCTTTAAATTTTGAAAAAGGCAAGCCATAGGGTGAGTGAAAATATTCTTCTTAAACAAAAGTCCCTGGCTTTGGACTTGTGTGTCCTCAGTTCATTTATCTTGGAGCTGCACTACAAAAATTTAGTAATCAAAGAAGCCATTAGAATCTGATTTATAAATTCAAATGATTATGGGATTTTACAGTGGAGTTTTCAAAGTGGAGACACATCTGTTTATCTGATTCCAAATAGAGAAATAAACAGCGATGGCAGCTGCATTGTAATGCAATTCAAAATACAAACCTTGGAAGTTTTTGTCGAATGTTGTATAAAAAGAATCTAGTTCAGCTAAAAAGCATAATCTATCAAATGTCTTCCTTGTTCATGCATACCTCTATTTTCACTTGACACAAAATGCTGAAGAATGAATAACAACTAGAATTAATAAGGGAAATTGCCAAGCATTTTGTACATATTGTCAGATGGGTGGTGACTTCTGTATATCAACATGATTTCCTGAGGAGTATATGAGTGGTCGGTCATGTATGAGGGGAGCACTGAAAGAGCATACAATGGTAAGCAGAGAGTCGTAAAAACATACCTTTGAACTCTGCCTTCTCCAGCACGAGGGAGGTGGCTCCATAGGCTGAAACCATTGGCTACAGGGATTGTGGCAGAGGTATTTACTACTCACTGAATGTCATGGGCACTTCCACATTTCCCAGCACCCCTGAAATATGCAGGGGCACAGAACAGTAAGTCTGGCCAATGGGTTGTGAGAAGGAGACAAATGTCACTTCTGGCCTGAAGCATTGAATGTCTTGCCCCCCTCTCTTGCCCTGTTACAGCAACCAAAGAGGTCAGGATCCCATATGGTGCAGCTGAAAGGCAGCTGAACCTCCATCAGCAGCCTGGGGCCTTGAGGGACCAGTTGAAGCAGGTTTCCTCGCTGACCCACATTGGACCTGTAGCATAAGTGAGAAAGAAACTTTTTGTTTGCGTTAAGCACTGAGAGTGGATTGTCGTTTGCATTGCATCATAGCCCAGGTTAACATAGCTGACTCAGCCTTATTAATAATAGCTAACACTGTTGAGTGCTAATCCATTGCAGGCACCAAGCTGTAAATTCTACATGCATTACCTAATATCTCACAACAACCTTATGAGATAGACAATAGTATTATCATATATGACATATGATATATATCTATATCGTACATATCAATGGTATGTAGATATCATCTATATGCAGATATATGATATATCATATATATATGCGATAGACAATAGTATTATCATATATGCCACGATATATATCTATATCATACATATCAATAGTATGTAGATATCATCTATATGCAGATATATGATATGTCATATATATCAGTAGTATATTGTGAAAGGAAGCTTTCTTCCTTTCTTCTTGTTATGCTAGAAATCATGTCTCTCCTTCAAGGTAAGGTCACTCTCTCCACATGAGATCTGGATGCCATCTCTTCTCCCTTTAGAATATTGATTATTCTTTCAGTCTCCTGAATCTGTGTTTTCTCCTCTTCTATTCAGTTTGCCCCTCAGTGTTCTCAAGTCTCTCCAAGCTTAATAAAAGCCCTCCATCCACCTCTCTTCCTCCTCCAATTACTATCTCCCCATCTCTCCTAGACTATATCTATCTCCTACCTCCAAAGCATTCACCTTCACTTCGTTCCCTTAGCTTCTCCCACTCTTACCACTCCAATATTGTTTATTCTTCCTGCACTCTATCAAACAACTCTTTTCAGCACCACTAATGATCTCTGCATTCTTAAATTCAGTGAGCATTTAGTTTTCACCTTACTTGATTTCTCAGTGTCATGTGATGCAATTGACCACACTCTCCTTATTAAAACTCTATTCTGTAGGATGTCCCCTTCTGGTCACTCTATCTCCTTTTCAGCTTCAGCATCTGTTGCTGGGCCATTAAATGTGGGCCTTTGTCACATCTCATCCTAACTTCTCTTTTGTTCTCATTCTGTAGTTACTTTCCAGTCATTCACCTAGCAGTCTTTCCCAAGGCTACTATCTCCACCTAGACCCAGGCATCTGCCAAAAAATGTGCCTCCATCTGGACCTTCTGCTCAATTGCCTGCTCAGCTCAGCATCTCCACTTTTATATCATAAACTGTCATGCTCTCCCCGCCTGACCTACCTAACTCCAAAGCCACCTGCTCCTTCATCAATGTTCCCTATCTCAGTAAACGGAGCCACCCTCCCCCTGTCTACCTGTCTTGGAAACCTAGGAGTAGGGCTGCACCAATACCTTCAGGACTGTTTGGCGCCAAAATGTGCTTTACTATATTTTGAAATTAAAAAAATAAATAAGGCATATTATAAATATAATGTCTTTAAAAGTTCTGATTTTCCCATAGTAACTACAATGATGCTTTTATTTTTTGTATTTTTTTAATAATGCCTACAGCGCCTGGTCTTCCTTGGTGGTCTCCCATCCAAGTACTAACCAGGCCCGACCCTGCTTAGCTTTCGAGATCAGGCACATTCAGGGCAGCATGGCTATAGATTACAATGATGCTTTTAAAAAGACTATCCAATCCTTTGCCAAATAATTTAGGGCCTTTTTTTGCTATTGCTCTAAGAGCTATAGTAGTCCTGTCCTGCCTAGGAGTTAATAGTCAGACATCACATCTTAATTCTATGTCCTAAAATATTTTCAAATCTGCCTGCTCCTCTCTGGTGCCAATGCCCTGTATTCCAAGCCAGTGTGACTACTTGTCTGAATTAGTGTGAAAACCTCTGAAAACTACTTCCTGCACCAATTTATTCTCCACGAAGCAGACAGGCAGAATGATTCTAGGTATACTCATAATGGATCCTATCAATTCATTGCTTAAAAGCCCTCAATGGCTTCCCATTGTCCTCAGGATAAAATCTTAGATCCTTAACAGGCCCAAGAACCTGCCACCTTGCCATGATCCAGTGTTAACTGTTTGAGCTATGGAAAGAGCCAAGCTCCCTGTGAGCCTTTGCACATGATTTACGCTCTGCCCAGAGCTTTCTTGCCCCCTCCTGGCTTCTTTTTCAGTTCTTACATTTGATGTCCTGTCTTCAGATAAACTTTTAACCCCTCACACCAGGTCAGTGCTCCTTGTTAAACATTTTCATAGTAACTCCTACTTTGCTTTGTAACTAAGTAATTATTTGTGTATTGGAAAAAGTCAGTAACACGTTTCTGTACACACAGAAATTCAGCAATCCTTGAATCCTAACCCTGGAAGATGGCTTTTTGCCTTTCTTTTATAATGGCCAAGTGTTGATGCACTGGACACTAAGGTTTGACTACAGAAAAATGTGACATCTCTGGGCAAATTCTAGAGTAATGATGTTCTGCTGTTGGTGAACCTTTTCCAACATGTTCCTGTCACAGACTGTACACCTTAGCCACCTTCTATGGAAGGAAGGGGGCTGTCCAGCATACAAGCCGGACTAGCCAAACTGGGCCCCAGCAAACCCATTGTATAATCCCCACATCCCTAAACGCGGGGAACATTAATCACTTTACAGGGCTGTAGTAGGGCTGACTCATTTAATAAAGATTTAATGAAAATCTAGTATATGCCAGGTTTTGGGTTAGATACTGGGGATACAAATGTGATTTAGGATGTTTAGCAGAGTACCTATCTCATTTAGTTATAAATGGTCACTATTACTAGTGTATTACAGTTGTGCGTCGACGTTTGCCTGTGTAACACATCTTGAGTGAGAACATGTTTTATCTGTGACGTCCATGACTATCCCAACAGGGTCCCTGTGGGGCCAGGATCTCCACCACAGCAAACGTGCGCTCTTTAAGGAACAACTGTGCGGCGTAGCCGCCCCCGCCTCCGCTCCCGGGCCACCAGAGGGCGCGCGGCCTTCCCCGCCCCACCACTGCGTCTGCGCCTGCGCACCACAGGCCGCCCGGCCTCCTGTCTTCTCCCTCCCCTCCCCCGCGGCGTCCCCGCCGCCGCCCGCCCAGCCCCGCCCAGCCCGCCTCGCCCGCAATAACGCTCCTCCTTCGTTGCCCCTGGTTGCCGTTTGTTGACTTCCGGTAACGCGGTAGTCGCAAATGTCGAGAGTGTCGCCATGGGGGGCAGAGGGGCTTCCGCGGCCCAAGTTGGGGCTGAGGTGCTGCCTTAGGCCTCACCGAGTCTCTCCCGCCGTCTTTCCGGCCCAGACGAACCCACCTCGTTTCGCCCTCGGCATGGGGGAACCTGAGGAGGTGGTGCCCGGTGAGTCGCGTCCGCTGAGGTGGCAGCGGGCCCAGAGGGAGGGTCTGCGGGAGGGCTGGCGGCTAGGCCCCGCCTCCGGGCCAGCCCCGTCGAGGGACAGGCCAGGGCCGCGGTCGCCAGACTGGGGCCGTAGCTCTGGCCGCGCGCCCCGGGAATGATCGAAGGGAGAAGAAAGGAGGGGAGGGACCTGAGAGGAAACAAGGAGGAAGAAGGTGCTTGCCTTTTTGTTGTTGTTTTTAAATGAACTTTTGATGAGTTTCTCGAAAGTTGGGCTGTTTTTACCTCTATAAACTTTCCAAAGTACCTTTTTCGAGGTCCCCAGGATCCAGTTATATATCGAATGCAGTTAAGAGTGGGCGGTGAGGGGACGTGAGGTAAAATGGGGATAAAGACTTGAGGAAAAAGGGGAGGCGGGGGTAAAGCGGGAGCCATTAGAGTGGTTTTTTAAGACTTCTTTTTCCCTGAGTCCCAGAATACATTTGACATTGTGAAGGCATACGTACGTTACTGCATACTTACTGTTTAACAGAAATAGACGTTTCATAAAGCACTTGAGATGCGCTCAGAGATTTTCTATAATACATTCCTTTAAAAATGGTCATCGTGTTTCACCAAATTGATTTTCTGACCCATTAATGCGTTATGACTAAGAGTTTGAAGAAAAAAAAAACTGGATTAGAGCAGAATCATTCATTCACAGAAATAAGTATTCTGCCTTCTGCCATGCTCTTGGTTCTAACAGATTCCTGCCCTCCTTGGGTTCACAGCTTAGTGAAGGATACAAGAAAGTAAACAAAATGGCAATACCCGAACCATTTGACAGTAGCCAGGAGGCCAGAGGAGAGCTACCAAACCCTGATTTGGGTGAGGGTATCAGGGAAGGTTTGCTGGGGAGCCAGAGCAGGACAAAACAGTTAAAATTATTCATTCTAGGGAAATCCAGAGACTGCTCTAGAACCTCACCTCCCAAATCTAAATTATCAGAACTGAGACGCCTCACAGTTGTTCTCAAAAGGTTCTCCATGTGGCTAATCTCATGCATTAACATTTATTATTAATACTCATGTTCACGATGTTTTCCTTTCTGGTACCCATTAGTTTCTTTATGTGTGATCCTCTTCCTTGATATTTCTTCAAAAAGTGAATCTGGCTTCCTATTTGGGGTGTGTGTGTGTGTATTTAAATGATTATCAGGAACTGGTAGGGGTTTGGGGTTTCCAAAATGGTACTGGACCAAACCCCCTGCATCCTGGTGATGCTAATAATGAAACTCAATACTGTCCTGTTTCTGTGTGTGGAGAAAAGTCCCCAGTCGGGGGCTAGGCCATGAGATGTTTACCAGTGTGAGTAGGGCACCAATTGTATCAGCTCATTTAAGGGAACAGATATTTCACCTGGTAATATAGCAAGACTATTAGTAATTGACTGCCCTCCTTGTGATAATGTATTTCTTATTTTGCACGAGTAACTGAATAATACATATTTAATTTAGTAGATTTCATAAATAAAATTGGAATGAAGTCTGAGGAGTAAGACTGAATTAAGGTGGAAGAAGGAGGGCTTAAACAGTTCTACAGTGGAGGCAAAGCTGTCATGAGAAGGACTCAGAATAGA
The DNA here is from genome assembly GCF_902729225.1 of Pteropus medius. Classification (NCBI taxonomy): domain Eukaryota; kingdom Metazoa; phylum Chordata; class Mammalia; order Chiroptera; family Pteropodidae; genus Pteropus; species Pteropus medius. Next base: position 16,129,030 of record NW_024340701.1, on the reverse strand, counting down.
TAAATTACTAAAAAAAAATTTTAGTAACAGACAACATAGTAAAAGTTGTAAAATAGAACCTATCATATTTTTGCAGATTCGGGTGCTGTGTTTACATTTGGAAAAACTAAATTTGCTGAAAATATGCCCAGCAAATTCTGGTTTAAAAATGATATCCCTACATATCTTGCATGTGGAGATGAACATACTGCTATTATTACAGGTTAGTATTAAAATCCTAAATGAGGATAATAATACTTAGAAAACTCTAAATATTATAGATGTGCTGTGTTTTAAACATATTGAAAATTGTGTTTTTTTATTTTGCCAGAGAATTCTTGATAATTAATTCATCAAGAGAATCTTTTAAATTTTAAGTTCCCTTAGTATATTCAAATGTGATTTTCTATACACACAACTTTCTTAGAGTAAATCTATTTTAATATATCTCTATAATTTTTTTTAAAACTGTTATTGTATAATCTTAGAAACTCTTTTACACCTAACAGAATCTGGCTATATGTATATGGACAAGGTAACCTGTGTCAACATGCGAAACAATGTCACCTTTTAAGTATAGCATTTTTATTGCTTTGTGGTTACTTTATCTCACAATATTTTATGTTGAAAATGCTTCAGTTTATTATTCCTTTTTCCTCTTCACCAGGAAATAATAAACTTTACATGTTTGGCAGTAACAACTGGGGCCAGTTAGGACTAGGATCAAGGTCAACTGTTAGCAAGCCAACGTGTGTCAAAGGTTTGGAGTCTTTTCTTTTTTATTACTTTAAATATGTAACAAACTATATAAAGTATTTTTATATTGATTGTGTGGTCCTTTAATGTCATAAGTAATAAAGCCTTTAGTTCTTTATTTTCTGATATTTGCTTGAATATTGTTGGCATTTTACTTTATATGATACTTAGAAATACTTTTATATGTTAGAGTCTGAAAATCACATGGATTTTAAACCCAAAGGCTACAAAAGAAAGTAATAATTCTACACTACTCTACTTGAACATTTCTTCCTTGTTTGTAAATCTGCTTAAATAATATCATTATTCTATATACAGAGAACAAACAATATGTTAGAATTTTGAACTCTGTCTCATTTGTTAGAGTTGTGGACATCATGGTACCGTGTAGTTACTAGTTTTATAAAACACACTTGACCCTGCTATATCTAGTGAGTAGACGTACTAAACAAAACATGAAGACTAGTGGTTGATTAGTACTAGTGTTCTTACAAGAATAACAGTACAAAATATTTTAAATCAGATCTGTCCCAGAAAATAGGGGACATATAATAACTTTACAAAGTTTTTTCACTGTTATGTGCAAAGCTTTTGTTTAGATATAACCTATGAACATCAACTAAACTTGAATGGCTATGGAGATTCCTTGGGATACGACAATAGCAGTATTCTTTATCTTCCTAGCCAAAATTTCAATTTCAACTCAAAATTTCAGTGTAATTGATCATATTTATGCTATTTATAGGTGTTTTTATGAAACTTTTAAAGTACTCCACTTGGTCAAAAAGTATTTATTGGGCATAGTCTATTAAACCATTGGGTGTATTCATGGTGCCTGTGATTCTTACTCTCAAATATCTAATAGACTAGCTAACAGGATTGCCTAGACTGTTACATCCTTGAGACCAGGGACTCTGTCTTAGTGATGTCTGCAGCCGCTATGCCAAGCACTTAGAAGGTGTTCTATAAAGGTTTTTTTGAATGTATAAATGAATAAATGAAGAACTTAACATAGGTACATGCCTATGATTATTTAACTTAACAGTGTTTCATTGAGTGAGGTAGAAGGTCATAGTGATAACAGATTAGGTAATATAACAGGTTGGTGAGGTGACACTGTAGCAGAATGCAGTGGATCTCAGCACATAGTACTTACTTTTGGAGTTTTAAAAAATATATAGATGCCTTAGCCTTAGCTCAGACCTACTGACTCAGATTCTCCAGGGATGGGACTGAGCTATCTGTATTTTTCTCAGAGCTCCACTGGTTATTATGATGCACAACTAGTTCTGAAAACTTTTGGTTTAGTAGTTAAGAACATCAACTTTGGAGTCAGACAGTCCTGGGTTTAAATCACAGTCCTACCACTTCGTTACCATTTGATTGTATTATTTATCATTTTAATAACCATAAAATATTTTAACTGTCATATTTTTAGCTTTAAAACCCGAAAAGGTGAAATTTGCTGCCTGTGGACGGAACCACACCCTGGTTTTAACAGGTATTTTATTTGATCTGTATGATTTCCTGCTTGATTTGAGGACTGAAGTCTCGGTCCAGTACATTTGTGGCTTTGTAAAATTAATAATACTGGTATCTTGGCAACAGTAATATTAGGATTTTTAAAGATGTATCTTGGCAACAGTAATAGGATTTTTAAAGACGTAAGTTTTCAAAGGCAAATGAGATGTAGTATACTCGTTTGCCTTTGAAAATATGCAGATAAATGTTAAGTGACTGAAGGAAAAGCTTATTTTCTTGGATTACATCAAGAGACAGCATCTCAGGGACTGATTGTTCCAGATCTTGCTCTTCCCTCTTCTTTTCTGAAGGAGAGTGGGAATGGCTCCCACCCTTACATCAACCCTTATTGATGTGGGTCACCACAATTTCAATGAAAATCCAAACAGGCTGTGTTTGGCAGGGGGTAGAGGTTGCATGTGTGTGTAGAAATTGACAAGGTGATTCTTAAGTTTCTAACGAAAAGCAAAGGACCTAGAATAGCAAAACAGTTTTGAAAAGAATAATATTGGAGCACTAGCACTACCTGATCTCAAGACTTACTATAAAGCTACTGTAATCAAGACAGTGTGCTATTAGTGAAAAGACAGACAAAGATGAATAGAACAGAATAGAGTCTAGAAATAAACCCATATGTATATACCCAACTAATATTTGACAAAGGTGTCAAGGCAATTCAATGGAGAAAAGGTAGTCTTGTGAACAAATGCTGCGGGAACAGTTAGACATCCAGGTCCTGGCCACTGGCTTTTCTTCCTACCTCCTTTTCTTCCCACACAACTTCTTCTGTCTTCAGACTATTCTCACTGCCTTGGCTCCTCCTCCTCACCTCTCTGCCCTCATTCATACTTCTCCCTTGCTGAAATGTCTTTTACTCAGATTCTTATCTTTTAAGATACAGTGTAAGTCTTATTTCTTTCATGGAGCTTCTTGTGGCTATTCAGATTTTTACTCACATGGTTCTCTGAACTGCTTAAAGTATTTCACCAACTCCAGTTTGTTCTATATGTTAAATTGTGTGGTCCAATTCCATGTGGCCCTGTGATGTCTTCCATTTGATAGCTAATCTTGTTTCCTCAGTTTGATTTCATTTTCTTTAAAAAATATCTAATTTTAAATTTTTACCGATTCAGGCTGATCTTGCCCTCAGTTTCCTTTATAATTTAGTGAGGTTTTAACTTCATATGCATTTTTTTATTTGATTTTTTCAATTTTTTATGTGCATTTTTATGACACGTTTCACTAATTTTTAATATGTATGTGTTTCAAAGGTTTTTATTACTTTAGAGCTTACTGGCCATGTTTATTATCTAGGCATGACATACTTCTTAATTAAGAAAGTAATTAACAAATATTTATATAGTGCTTCCAATGAGCCAATGCTATTTTAAGAATTTTACAAATGTTAACCAATTTAATCTTCATAATAGCTCTATGAAGTAGGCACTATTATTATCCCTGTTTTACAGATGAGGAAAAGGAGACGTTGAGTGGTTAACGGCAGCTCAGCCAAGGTCACACAAGCCAGAATTTATGCCCAGGAAGTTTGGCTGTGGAGTCCTTTTTCCTAAATACAATGCTATACTACCTCATTTTATTTGTTACTTATTATATCATAGCTTTAATTGAGTGTGGAAGTTAAAGTTAAGGAGCCATATCTCTTTTTTAAAATAGCTCAATTTGGATTGTAAACTTATTTGGAAATTGCTTTCTCCTTTTCTGCTCTGAATTAATCGAGTGCTGCATAAGTAAGAAAATACATTCCACACATTCTGTGCATTTCAATTGCTACCAGAGCTATAGAATGATTTTTAAAATCTCACAAAAATGTATAGACTTGCTTGTTTTGCTTTATTTTTTAAAACGGAATGAAGTTGTGTACCAAATTATAGGACAATGTCAGGTTAACAACTTTCTTCACTTGTTAATAGAGGAAATATCTGGTATATACTGGCCTGTCTCATAAAGATGGTGACTGTACTATACTGATGTGTTCTTTTTCATGTGCAGAAGAAGGCAAAGTATATGCAGCTGGAGGAAATAATGAAGGACAGCTAGGACTTGGTGACACTGAAGATAGAAACACTTTTCATCCAATTTGTTTTTTTACATCTCAGCATCAGCTTAAACAGCTCTCTGCTGGATCTAACACTTCAGCTGCACTAACCGGTGAGGCTTTTTTTCCATTTTAAGCTGGGGCATATCCCTTTCCTTTAGACCAGGATATACCAACTTAGTAAATTGAAGACAGCATTGCCCTTTAGTTTTCTTTCATTGACAGTGTGTTTTCAGAATGCATTTAAAATGGAACTTCAAATCATAACATATATTACAATTTTACGCTTATGCCCAGGAAGTTAGAGTTAGATGTAAACATACATTTTGAAGATGTGTTAAATCAATTCTAAGTTATGCTGTTCATCTACTCATTTGATATTCTTAAATATTATCTTCATTGTATGTTCCGAAAGTTATACTTGCAGCTTTAATGAAGTTGCTATCAGAAACATCATAGAAATCTGTTGGATATGTACAGTTAAAATACAGTTTATAATGGTCATTGCATCTCTCTGCCTCCCTATTAGAATCCTATATGAGAAACAACTTTAAAATTTGGAGCCAGCATAAACCTAGTCTCACTGAAGAAGCTGCCAGAGTGCTTCTTTGTCCCAATCTGGAGAGCTGTTTATCATAAGGTGTTGCTCTGGCTGTCAGGAGAGCCAGAGGCGGCTCTGCAGCTCCATCCTTTCAATTCTGTCAGCCGTATAGTTAGCATTTTGACATCCTTCTGTTGGTTCTTATGTTCAATTTTCCTGTTATTTGCCTTATTAAATCACTTCAAAGATTAATTTTTTAAATTAAAAGATAAGTCTTGATGATTTCTTTCTAAAATATTTTTTCCTAGTTTAACTTTTTCTGACATTGAAACCCTGATCAGGAAGAACAGAAATTAACCTGTATTTGAGATGCTATGTATGCTAATATATCTCCTTAGTCTTCGAAGCTAGATTATATGCTTTCAAGTATAAATTATTTTTAAAAAAGGAAAATGCACTCATTTTTTTCTTTCTTTAAATCATCATTTCCACAGTTTCTCAGAGCCGGGTCTTCCAGGCCATTTTAACCTGAGACTTGCCCAAGAGATATCCAGTATGATATCATTCATTTCAGTTGTAGATAGACTGCTCGAAAGGAGGAAACAATTTTCTGTTTAGAGACATTAAAATAAGAAAAAGTTATTATAGGAAAGGATATTCTGTCGTTGCTATTGAGATAAAAATATGGACGTGACTAAAGTGATTTACATCAGGTTATTCTCTGTTCTTTATCATTATAGAAGCATTTCATAATAGAAATTGAACTCTTAGGCAGCTAGCTGGTATAAATATCTTAGTAGTACTTTTCTTTCAAGATGAGTAATTTTTATAAATTAAAAAATAAATGGGCTGTTGGAAATATAATTACTTGATAACCCTGATGCTTTTTAAAATCTTTTTTCCTCATGTTTTCTTTATAGTGGATGGAAACCTTTTTATGTGGGGAGATAATTCTGAAGGGCAAATTGGTTTAAAAAATGTACCCAATGTGTGTGTTCCTCATCAAGTGACCGTTGGGAAACCTATCGCCTGGATCTCTTGTGGATATTACCATTCAGCTTTTGTAACAAGTAAGACAGAATATTTTCGATTACGTTATCTCCCATTTCTAAGTTATTACTAAATTAATAATAAAATGATATAACATTCTACAGTTCCATAGAAGTAACGCCATGGTAGTCCAAGTAATGAAATAATTTGATGTGTTTTAGGCCACAGTATTTATCTACTTCAATAATAAGAGTTTTTTTAATTTCAAACTCTCTCTGACATGTTAACTTTTTAAGTGAATATTAGGTGTATTAGGTATACAAAATTTATGTGTTAGAAACCCTTCTAAGTTTTGATTCTAAAACTTCTTGGACTCTTCTCGCATGAAAAACAAGATCTGTTGGCCACTTTCCTCTAGATCTCCTTGCCTCTGTACTTTGACCTATTCTACTCTTGCCATTATAATTTTCTTTTATTATTTCTATACATGAGGCATACTTTCATTGTGGGAACAGGGGTGAAGACTAGATGGAAAAGAAGAGAGGTCAGTATGGGATATTTCTTTGGTGGGACTTTAATCAGCATCCTTAATGTCTCTCATTCCTGGGCTCACTGGCAATCTTTTCTACCTTAGTTAAAATATTTGAAATGTTGGACTCTATTATAGTCTACATCTATGTTAGTAATAATAGGAGAAGTATGATCATGGCTTTCCATCTTATTGATGGTTTTTCTAACAGTAAAATCACCTAGAGGAAACAGTTTTGCGGCCCCTCTTAGACATCTCTCTAAATCTTTGTTTTATACATTTACTCCTTATTTCATGCACTTCAGATTCAGTTTTAGAAAGTGCCAAATGACTCATCCCGGTGCTCCCCAGATTTACCAGTGAATTTCTAGCAGCTTGGTACCAAGAGAGGGCAAAATCCAGTTTGGTTGGTATTGTTTACCACTGTATCAGTTTGTGTCTTGAACAAACTGATAACCAATTAATATAGTTCACTGGGGGAGTGAGTGAATCAATGACCAGTTGATTGTGTTCCTTGGGGCAATATACCACCCACCAACTTATTAGTACCTTTAGGGCTCCTTGAGTTGGTATAGTCTATGCTCACTTTATTCATAAAACAAAACAAAAAAAAGGGGGAAAAAAACAAAAATTTCAAGTAAAAGCATTGTCTTATACTTGAGTTTTAATAAAACTGCACAAATTATTTTTATGGCTAAACTCTGCTTTATCCAGGAGAGGAGTAAGTGGAATTGTTCATCTTTACCCAACAGGTGTTAAATTGAGCTTTTTTGCTTTGTTTTTTGTTTACATGCCTTTTTTAAAGAAAAACAGCATTATTGAAAGATAGCTCACACACCATACAATTCACCCATGTCAAGGTATGAGGAGCAGCAGGAGTTTATAGACAGAGGTAGAAAGAGACTCATCTGGACTGATTTCATATGAGAGGCAAAAGGCATGGAACAAGGGGGAAGGGTGCTGACTCACTGAGTATCTCTTCTGTGCTGGTGTGTGTTAAATACCAAGTAGAAAACTGTGCTGGGGAAAACTTCACCTTCTGTACAGAAAAATCAAAAAAATCAGCATAGCTATGTTAGCAGTATTTGACCAAGTTTTTTGTTATATTACTATTACTATTACTATTATTATTATTGTTGTTATTATTGTTATTGTTGTTATTATTATTAAAGTGTAGTTGGCATACAATATTATATTAGTTTCAAGTTTGACCAAGTTTAACATACCTTGTTGTTAGATGTCCCACAGCTTCCCTAAGTTTGCTAGAAGGGCTCTTACACTTCAATAGCAGCTTATGCTCATGGCTAAGATTTATTACAGAGCAAAAGCAACTGGAAAAAGATATGTATTGGCGGAGTGCAGAGAGGTCCAGCATAGGCTCCCTAGTCTCTTCTCTTCCCAGGCCACACAGGACATGCTTTCTCTTTGGCAACAAACTTTGGGGACGTATTATGTGTAATGTCTCTGCCCAGAGAAGCCCACTGCAGTCTCAGGGTCTGAGGCTTTTATGTGGAATGTGATCATGTAGGCAACGTCCTGCCAGCAACTGGCCACAGTATCAGAAACTCAGGTCCCTCAACAGAGAAACCAGGTATACCTGATCAGTGTTGATGTTTGTGCAAAGCAATCTTAGGAAGTTAATATGGTATAATTCATTGCTCCAGGGTATATAACAAAATCATTGATCACATAAAGAACACTTCAAGGGCCATATTCCCAGGGGTTGGTCAGTGAGCAATCATGGTTCTCTTGGAGACATGCAATTATAAGCAACAAGACCTGTTTTGTTACCTCTTTCCTCATACCAATGGTGATATATTCTGTGTCATTCTTTACATTAGATTATATATTTACAAAAGTTTTTTAATTGCTGCTTTATAGAACTCAGTTCAGTTTATAGAAATGAATAAAAGAAATTCCTACTTTCAAGAAGCTCATAGTCATAGTGTGATAAGTGTAATAATAGAAACAAGTCAATAGTATTAGTATGGACAAGGTAGTAATTAAATGTCAGTGGTTACTTGATAAGAGAGTCTTTCTGGAGGAAGTACTAACTGAGTAAAATCTGTTACCTTAAGACTGTATAATGTATTTACTCACACATGAATGAGTTTTCTGAAACAAGTTTTATAAAAATCAATTATTCATTTATTCAACAAGTATTCATTAAATGCTCAGTGTACTAGACATTCTGCTGGGTTTTTAGAATGCCATAATGAGCAAAACAAAATCTATGTCCTTGTGGGGGCTTAATGTCTAGTCATTTTGCTATATTAAGAGGAAGTCAAAGAAATATGATAGTCTTCTCTCTTTTGTGAAATAGCTAAAATAATTTTCTAGCTGTTTATCAATAGTGATGGTCATGAATTCTTCATGAAGATTTTGGATTAGAATAATCAAGAGGAAAGGAAAATCTGGTTTTATTTCCTCACCAGACAGTAAAAATATCTCAAGAAAGTTCAAATTTATTAAGACGCCATTTTCTAAATTTTTTATTGAACATGAGAACCTGTACTAAAAAGACCAGTATCTTGTTCATTTTTATGTTGTCATTGACCACTGTTCTTTTCCTTTAATAGTGGAGGGAGAACTATATACATTTGGAGAAACTGAGTGTGGGAAGTTAGGTCTTCCCAGACAGCTGCTGATGAATCATAAAGTGCCCCAGCTGGTGCCTGGAATTCCTGATAAGGTGATCCAAGTAGCTTGTGGTGGAGGGCACACGGTGGTTCTCACAGGTATGTGTGGACCCTGCTGCTCTGTTTCTTGCTTTCTGTGGTGGCTAATGACAAAAAATGTTCTACATTTTTTAAATTGTGGTAAGAACACTTAACATGTGATTTACCCTCTTAAGTGAGTTTTAAGCATACAGTACCATATTATCTATAGGCATAATAGATATGATGAATCTCTAGAAGTTACCTTGCATATCTGAAACTTTATACGCATTGATTAGCAGCTCCTCCTCCCGCCATCCAAGCTCCTGGCAACCATTATTTTAATCTTTGCTTCTATGAGTTTGACTACTTAGGTAGCTCATATAAATTGGCCTTGAATCTTTTTCTGTGAAGATCCCGACTTTTTATTCCTATAGTTAATATACATTTCTGGCCTATGGAAGAATTTCTTAAATAGAAAAAAATGAATCTTGTTGAATGGTTTTCCCTATCATAATTGATATTTTTATGATCTTAACACCTTTACTGGCAGCAAATGACATTGTTTTTAGCTCATTATCAAAGACAAACTGTTTTCAATATTTATATGGAAACATATATGTTTTCCATATATATGCCATATTTATCTAAAATTGTCATTTTTTTCTGAAACATTTTCTTTTGGAGAGGCTCCCTTTCCATACTATTTTCTATAGTCATTGATAATTCTTTTCTTTGTGATATTCACCATGTATAACTCGGTGATTTCTTTGTGATTTTTATATTCCGTTATAGTAATTTATTTAAAAATGTTAAGATTTTAAATTACAGATAATAAAGTCAGAATATTAATTGTAATGTCACTTTAGTTTCTGAATTTTGTATTTAGTATGACGTTATTTCTCAGGATTCTAGTCAATATGTTAAAATATACTTATGTTTGATAATATGCTTACTAAATCGACATTCCCAAATTTGTTAGGCGTTAGCTTTATGTTAGATGAGTACTGTAGAGGTAATGTAGTTAGGTAGTGAATTGTCATTTTCTTGGTTAAAAAGAAATGAAGTTTCTGAAATTGCCATTTAGTCTTCAGTAACCCAAAGTTGCAAGTGTTCTAGACAAATTTTAAATAATATCCAATTCTCAGATGATATGCTTAATGTTCCAAGGTGATTGAGAAATATTTTATCTTTAGATTTTTCTCTCTTACATAGCTTTTCCTTAACTTCTTTTTCTAGTCCCAGTCATGCTTATTAAGCTATGGTTTCCTAGAATTACAATTTCCAGATGGAATCTTTTTCCAAGTTAGAAATAATTTTTTTCAAGGCATCCACTCTAAATTTGGAAATAATTTTGAGGTTTAAGTTCTTTTTGAATTTTTGCTGACAAAATGATTTTTTATATATTTTCCAAAATTTTTATTTTATGAATTAAACTTTAAAATTAACCTTTATAAATTATCTGAATATTCATTCTATAGGCAGAAATGCAACTTATTCTTTGTTATGTATTGTCTCTAGTTTGTATAAAGATTATAGAAATAATTTATAAGGTGATTGAGTGGTATTCTGAAGGATACAAATATTGATTACGTAATAACAATGTCATTTAACCATACATTATAAAATATTTTCATATAAAATGAGCACCAAGATAATCCACAATACTTTTAATTATACTTAAAATAAAAAAAAAATACACTTAAGTATGATATTTTCTTAAAATATTATAGACATTAATCTTCCCGTGGACTTTGTTTTGAGGTTAAAAACCATACTGCCAGAAATTGATTGTTTTCTCCAGAGTTTTGCAGACTTTGGGATCTCACAGACTAGTAAGGTTTTTATATTTTAAGTTTTTTGTTTTGTAGAAATATGAAAACCAACAGATGGTTGCCAAGTTCTGATTTACATTTGGCTAAATATGGACGTTGCAAAAGAAATACCATCTTGTTTTCATCATTATATCATAAAATAAGAGACGTTTTCAAATAAAAAAGAAACTCAATTTTATAATAAATTGTATAAACTTATCTATATGGAAAATTTACTACTTTCCCTATTTTTCACATTTCTTCGTGGACCCATGAGAGCTTTATTATGAGTCAGCCCCGGTGAGAAACTTGTATTCTAGAGCACAGTGTGGACAGAAATATTAAATATTTAGTTCTAGGCGAAGAAGAAATGGATCTGAAGAGTGTATTGAACATAGATTGACTAAGTACTGAGTCGAATACCTAAGAGTTATAGAATATAAGACCTTTTAGGAAAGAATAGCTAACCATCTGTTCTAGATTATTCCCTTTACTAAAGGAAAAGGTTTGTATTAGATGTTTCTATGTGGTCCGTCCCCAGCTTTGTTTTCCCTTGTGTCTGTAAATCTGATCTTAAAATTTATTTGGCTATCATTCATTACAATATTACAAAGATAATTTAAATTAGTTCATTGCTGATGAATTTATTTAAACCGTAACATGATAGATTACAAAATACAACTACTAGTTTTAGTGACGGCAGGATTAGTTTCTCTTTAGAATCAGGGAAACAGTGGACCACTGTTGACAAAATGTCAGACTGGAACTTGGGACACACTAAGTGAGGCAGAGTGATAGATGTCATCTTATATGCCATCCACAGCAGTTACCAAAAGAAAAGAAAGTTTTGGTTATAAGATGGGGTCCATAATGAAATCTAGACCCCAAGGAAAATAATTTATCTTAACGTCTTTAGATTATGTTTGTACAAACTTAAGATCTCTACAGGGCAACAAGTTCCTAGTCATGAAATTAAATGTATTCTGTGAAATTAGAGTACTATTGATCTGAAGCCAACTAATAAAATCTGTTCTCCTAATATAGTATCATTTATTAACTTTGAATTACATTGTTAAATGTTACAAAGGTGACATAGCCAAAAAAGTGTTTTAGTTGTTGTATTTAATGTTCTTAGATGAAAGAGTCTTAGGTCATTTTTTTTTTAAAATAGAAACTATTGTCATCATTAATCATCTAAGCACTTGAAAGTGAACCATACAGGATAAGGAACAAAACTTTTGTAGCATGATTCAGGCTGCCTAAATGGCCTAATTTTACTAGCCAATATCAGACAGTTCAAGAAACAGAGTAATTGTTGGCCAGCTAGAGATAGACAGTTGTTTTAATTTACCTGACATCTTACTCTTAAGCTGAACATTCAGAACTGGAGGTATGCCATATGATTATTAATTAAACTAAGAGATGTAATTTTTTACACTAAAGTAAGGATCTGTTTTGCCTTTGCATCTGTGTGGCTTCATATCCTTAACACAACATATTTTATTTAACAAGTAATATCTATATGTCTTATTTACGAAGTAAACATTTTTATTAGAAAAAATAGAAAGCCGTATGACAATAGATATGTGGTCATCAGTATCCTCCACTGTCAAATTAAGATGACTTGATTACATAATTACTTTTTAGAAAAATGTTCTTTACAACTGAATGTCTTATTATGTTTTAAAATCTGCCTGAATGTTTTCTCATTTAATTTTCAAAGCAACTCTGTTAGAAAGAGATTATAACATCAAAGGGTTTAAATAACTTGCCTACTTGCCACAGCAAATAATAATGAAGGTTTGGGCTTCTGCCTGAATTCAAAGGTCTGGCTCTTCTGTAGCAGCAGAGGCAATGTATTGAACTCTGGAGAAGTAGACTAATGTAAAAAACACTGTGCTTCCTAACACAGAGGCCAGGGAGACTTGTGTGTCTAGAAGGACAATTTTATCATTACTCATTTATTCTGTTTTTGTGCTTTTCCATTTCTAGAGAATATATGTGCATAATATTTACTAAGTTATTGGAGGTCCTTTGGAATCACTTAAAAATATTAATATAAATGAAAGCTTTTTACCTTCCTTTCATTATTATTGCATTTCCAAGTAAAGGAACTTTACCTGTGAATAAATCTAGCATTATCTACTGTAATTTTTAATTCTTATGCAAATTCTCTTCTGAAATTGTTTTATAAAATGGACTATTCTATTAAGCTACTTTTAAAAGTAAGGACTTTATAGGAAACACTTTATTTTTTTATTTAAGGCAGTGAAAGGAATTAGCTTAAAGATAATTGATGCTTTTTAAAGAGCTGGGTGGTAATTATAGGGACATTTAAGGTAGTTCACCAACATATATTTTTAGGAATTCCTTTTATGATTATTATAAAAGATGAAATTAGGCCCATGCCATAATTTGTACAGTTGTGTACCTTGTCATTTTTCTCTTCATCATTGAGAAATGTATACTTAAGTATTAGGTATTCTAATATGGATATTTCTTTCAGAGTTACTTAACCTTCATAAAAGGTTGAATTACAGTTTTTCTAGATATAATGGTGACAGTGTCTGCTTTCCTGCAATCCTTTTCTTGTATTTGTCCCTTCCCTTTCAGAGAAAGCTGTGTACACCTTTGGACTGGGACAATTTGGTCAGCTGGGTCTTGGCACTTTTATCTTTGAAACTGCAGAACCCAAAATCCTTGAGCCTATTAAGGACCAGAAAATAATTTATATTTCCTGTGGAGAAAATCACACAGCTTTGATAACAGGTACAGATCAGATTTCTCTTATATATTTATAGAACTGGGTATATTTTAGTACAAGATAAATACTAATGTAAAATGAATGTATCTAACTTAAACAAAGGAATTAATAACTGAGAAAATGGAGTTCCTTGTTTAATATGCCCAAATATAAAGTGGTAAACTCCTTTTAAATTTTAATTCAATTTAAAATCAATCTAAATGATCCAAAGATTTAGAATCTCAAAATATGTCAGTGGTGTCAGAGTTAAGACCATAGTATTATACTTTGGCAGAAAACTGGAATCTTTTTGAAATTATACCAATTCAAAGGCTCTTAACTCTACTTAAGCCAGAGGGAAAATCTTACAAGAAAGAACTTATTTATATATATGACATACTGTTGAATTGTACACTTGAAATTTATTTGATTTTATTAATCAATGTCACCCCAATAATTTTTAATAAAGATTTTAAATGAAAAAAAGTAATTATCCCTGTTCAATCTGACAGAGCTGCTCTCAAGCTAAGTAAATTCTTATGATGCTTTTGCCACTAAGAGGCGTTTTCAGAAGTGACTCTCCTAATTTCTCCACAGTGATAGAAAGACACCTCAAAGACCACTAAGTGAATACCTGGATCCTCTAGGCCTTTCACACTTTAGTTTCTCCTTTATCCATGGAGATGCTGAACTGGGGCGACTTCTCAACCTCAGAAACTAGGTGTTGCTAGTGTAGGACTCAATAAAGATCCTTCCCTAAAATGACTAACTCAGTTATTTGTAGGCAATTGATATACTCCACAACTTTAATTGCTTTGGAACAAAAGGCTCTGCAATTTCACTGTTTCTAACTCACATTTCTACCTAAAAGTGAAATAAAGCATTAAGAAGTTAGAAATCATAAGTATTTTAAAATAATCCAGATAGTGATATTTCTACATTTTTCCCCTTCTTTTAAAAAAGTCACTGCTACGGTGGAGCTCATCTAATGGTAGCTGGTCAGGGAAACTAGAAGTCGGTAAATACAAGGCACTGCCATGCACTGTCCCTTCTTCCCCAAGGAATCTTTGAGGGAGACCTACCTGCCCATTTTCAAGTATTGATGTCTTTGTTAATATTGTGTGAACTAGAACTATATACAATGTAAAGAATTATTATTCATTCATAGTCCTCGAAGGGTTGTTGATATGTATACTTTACTGCAGGATCTTAATCTGTTTCTCTGTCTTTACTGCCACTTTTTCATCAACTCTAAATTGCCATTAATGGTAAATATACAATATTTATTGATCATCTAACATACATTGAGATTACTTGGTTAAACTTTCATAATACCTTTCCTCCTGATGAAAGAAGTTTTAGTACAAATAATTGAACATTAGCTTTGTTTGCCTTTTTGCTCATGAATCCTCCACAGGGGACGGATGTTAGGAATATTTTTTTCTCCAGGATTAATGAGAGATATGTAGTGAGTATGTAAGTTTTTGTCAGTTCCCCATTATAGCCACTGGCTGATGTCTTTAAAAAGCTCTCTGAGTTTGGAAGTGCAATCAGGTGGCTTGGAGCAGAGTTTATTTTTTCTGGATAAAGGTAATCAAATTAAAAAGGCAAACCTTAAAAAGCATTTTGGATAAAGAAGTCGGCATCAAAAAAGAGGAGGAGGAAGGCAAAACGAAGATAAGGAATAGATATGAAGAAAAGAAATAAGTACCTAATAATAACAATTATAACAGTCTAAATTTAGAGTCTAAACACTGGTTATTGCTGATTTGTAGGCAATCTATTTTTGTATGTTGATTTTTGAACTTAACACTTTACTGAATTATGTTATTATTTCTAATCATTTTTCAGTCAATTCTCTTGGATTTTCTTAGAATGCAATTATTTTGCAATCTTAAGCTAGAAGCCCCCAAATGTGATCATATCATTTCTCAGCTTAAAAACTATTCATTTAGCTTATCATTGCCCTTAAGAAAGAGTTCAGAAATTCTTAATGTGAACTAACAGGATCTTCTGTGTTGTGGTTCCTTCTTACTTCTTCAGACTCATCTCATGCGACTCTCTCCTTTGTTCTAGAGGCACGTTGGTTGTCATTCAGCTTCTTGACTATGCTGTTTTCTCTTGATTCAGAGCCTTTGTCTGTACTGCTGACTCTGCCTGGAAGATTCTTTTTTTTTTTTTTAATTAACTTATTTACTTATTTTTGTTGACATTGGTTAACGAAATCCAATAAGTTTCATCTGTACACTTTAACAGTAAGGCAATATATATATATATATATGGCAATATATATATGTGTGTGTATATA
>NW_024340701.1:16103548-16109887 GCF_902729225.1 Pteropus medius | reverse complement strand
GTGTATGTGTGTGTGTGTGTTTGTATATAGATGTAGATATAGATAGACATTTACTACAGCTAAGTAAATGTTTTGTAGCTGAAAACTGTTAAAAATCCCTTTGTGTTTGAAGCCAATGTCAATTTATCTGTGGATTTATGCTGCAGGTTGCCTGTGGTGGATGTCACATGATGGTTTTTGCCACTCCACGACTTGGTATAGCAGAAGAAATTGAGTTTGATGAAATGTATAGTCCTCACATACCTGCAGCGGCTTCTCTGCCCATCAGCCATCTGACCTCAGGAAATGTACTGCGTAGAACTTTATCTGCACGAGTGCGACGAAGAGAAAGGGTACAGTTGTGGCCTATTCTAAATAATAATATTGTCTAGTACTGCAAAAAAAACTGGAAGAAAAAAATCCATATTTTTTTTAATCCAAGAAGGGTCTTGTCAGATAAAGTTACTAAATAAAATGATTAGCATCCAGGGCTTACAAACTTCTAAAGGGAACTCAGAGTTAAGCTGTTAACAAACACACAAATTTGAAAATTCAAATGATTATGGATAACCTTGGCTTATAGACAGTAAAACTTATCACTGTCTTATCACCTCAGATTGAATGCTGAGTTGTTTTTATAACTGTATATGGATTTACTTCTACTTTGCTTTTATCTGTTAGTTATACCTCATGAACAGTAGTAGAAGGTTATACACTGTAAAGAATGAAACATGGAAAGTAAAATAATAAGGACTTCAGTTTGTGAGAGGGAATGTTATTTTCTCAATTAAACTTAAAGATTCTCACTCTGCGCTTTAAAACTATTTTAATAATACTTATATTTTTTAAAAATGAAATACTTTTTTCAGCTTCTTTTTCTTATCACATGATATCATTTATATGTGGGATATAAACCTAAAAGCAACAAATAAACATGGCAAACAAACAGAGACTCATGGACATGGACAATAGACTAGTGGTTACCAGAGGGTAGGGGTGAGGTAGATGGGGTAAAAAGGGTCAAATATGTGGTGACAGAAATCTAACTAAGGCCAGTGAACATACAATGCAAAATATATATGACTTACTGTTGAATTGTACACTTGAAACTTACTGGATTTCATTGGCCAATGTCACATAATAATAAAAAATAAATAAATTAATAAATAAAAAATACCAAAATTTTAAAGGAGATACTCCATTTTAACAAAATTACTTTAAGTTCCAAAACATACTTTTGAGGTAAAAGGTTAAGTTTGGCTTTTTAATGAAAAATTATGTATGGAAAGATTGAGAAATATAAATATTTTGTAGTTGTTGCTTGTTTATGCCTCATGAATAATTTTTTTGTTTCTCAGGGAAGGCAGAGAAAATACACACATACTTTTCCCCATTGTGTGAAAAACAGGTTTCCAAATGGGCAATTTAGAGCAACTTAGATACAGCGCCAACAGAACAAAACATTTTTGAGCCCTTGGTGATTATTAAAAAGTGAATGGTATGGAACGTTGGCCAACTTTGAAGTCTCTCTTAAATATTTTTAGCAACCACAGGGTAGTTGGTGTCTATATTAAATATATAACATCATCTAACAGTTTATTTAACCTTTAATTTTAAAGGAGAAATCCCCAGATTCTATTCAAATGACACAAACACTACCTCCAACTGAAGGGACTCTCGAGCCACCTGTTCATTTTGACCGCGGTTCAGTTCCTTTGTGCATATCTACCAGTAAGCTGCCAGAAAAAACAATAACTAAAGAGGAAGACTCCGTGATGCCCATGAAACCAGGTAACATCTGATGCTCTGCCTGCTCTCACAAAAATCATACGTTTTATTCCTATTGTTTTCATGTTTATCTTAAGATGTTTTCTCCAATTAACTTGTTTTCTTCCTAGTTAGAGATTGACATCTCTCATTTGAACTTAAATACAAATAGAAAGCATTTTCTGTGATCCTAAAAATCCCATGTAACAACAGCATCATATCTTTATGGGACATTGTTTAGTATACATAGTACTTTAGCTTACATTATCTCCTTTAAACCCTGAAGCAATTCCATGAATTAGGTGGGAGTTATATTCTTCATTTTCTTTTTTTTCATTTTCTTAAATGGCTTTCCCCACCCCCCCAGACTTTATTGAAATATAATAGACAATTAGTTTGCCTGTTCATATGAATGAAGCTGTTGTTATCTCATCAGTGTCAAAATCTCCAAACTTTCAAAAAGATATTTTAAAACCTTTTAGCAGTGTGAATGAATTCTGCTCAATTCGCTTAACATGAGGTTAAAGGACCTTCAGTAAAATTATATCTACACTTTATATTACAGAATAATTTCCGTTTATTGTTCAGCTGTCTTTCACTTTTCCTTTGAAATCTGGTTTTCTCTTTTCCCTTTTAATCCTTCAGATTATTTTCAAGATAAAATGAGTGAAGGGAAAGAGGCAGACAGTTCTTCAACAGTAGATTCAGAAAGCCTTGGAGAAACTACTGATGTCTTAAATATGGTAATGGTTTTCTTATTTATGTATCTAGATATAAGTTTGATTTTTGGTTCATTATGTATTTTTGTGTGTCTGTGTATTTGTATACTTCCTATACTGTTATATGCATAGAAAGCTTTTTGTTTTGGTTTCATTTTGTTTTTAAATCAACTTTATTGAGGTGTAGGTTACATACAATAAAAGTCATCTAGATCTTCACATCATAAGTACGCAATTGAGAATTGATATTACTGTTTTGTATTTACATATATTTTAGGATGTATAAATATGTAATCATATATATAGTCTTTATTATTTTTAGAACATATACTTTTTTTTATTTATTTCAGACACATATGATGAGCCTAAATTCCAATGAAAAGTCTTTAAAATTATCACCAATTCAGAAACAAAAGGTATAATATAGAGAGTTACTTTTATTATGGTGGGTAAGAACAGTTTAAATTTTTTTTCTTAAAAGGTTTCTGGAAAGAACACAAGAAAGGTAAGTATTCATTTACTTTAGTATTTAAAAGACAAAGGAATACAATGTAGACAGCCTCAATTTGGGCTTATTGGTATGCATTTTCTGTGATGCAACAAGAGTGACAATTTCATTGCTGAAATTTGCTCTTTGAAGTCACTAACAAATCATAATAGCCATATTTTCTTGCCATCAAGGCAAAAGATTATCGTTGTAGTTCTTAAGTATTGGAAGAGGCTACTGTCTTTAAGGGTGGTTCTCAGACTTTAATTGAGTATGACTTTGGGTGAGTTACTATGCTACCTCACAGAATGATATTAACATCTTTTCTTGCTCTAAAATGTTGTGGTTTTAGCAAAAATATTTGATAATTGCTTTTCCAGTATTTGGAATGGACTTTAATTTATCAAGGAATTGATAGCGTAAAAACAAGATTAAACATTTGGAAATTAGTCAGAAACTGTGGCGGGGGGAGGGGAACATGATAAAAAACAGACCTATAATGAATAACAATAGCATGAGGAAGGAATAGTTTGGTTTTCACAACTCTAGAGATAAAGGCCTACCCTAAAATCCTTTGCTTTTCCTGGCTTTAAGGACTAATGGGGCGAAAGGATGAGTAGTTTGGGAATTTGAAGAATAAATTAGAAAAATGTAAATTGAGGGAAGAAGGCTATAGAATACATTGAATTTATATTTCTAGTGCCTTTGCCACATTGTTAAGCTGAAATGTCTTAAAATCAAAGTCACTGAAAACAAAAGAATCTTGCTACATTATAAACATTTAGTGCCAATTCTCATTAGTCTTATCTATATTTAACTGAGAGGCATGGTGAATAACAGCATTTTTTAAATATGAGAGAGCTGTTCTCCTAACACAGTTGTGGAAGCTCAGTGAGTGTTGAGTGACTTACTGACCAACTATACTTCCAAGTAGAGAGCTTTCCTGTGTCTTTCCTTCCTCTCGTCTTAAACTCTGGGCTCTGCCTCTTCTGTGCTGCTTTATTTTGCTAGGGAAATAAAGGCACATTTGAAAATTCTGGCACC
This sequence comes from Pteropus medius, assembly GCF_902729225.1. Taxonomy (NCBI): domain Eukaryota; kingdom Metazoa; phylum Chordata; class Mammalia; order Chiroptera; family Pteropodidae; genus Pteropus; species Pteropus medius. The sequence goes on along the minus strand of NW_024340701.1, from coordinate 16,105,891 downwards.
TGAGCCTCTGTCTCTCTCAGGGCTCTTGAAAGAATCATGACTTTTTAAAGAATAAGACCTAAAACAAATAGAAAAAGAAGGCACTTCCTCTTAAACTGATATATATTTTATACTTTATATACTTCTTTTTAGTAGAGGCCCTATCAGCCCTACTTTAGTGAATAAAAATGATTTATTATAGTATTTCTATAAAATTTTAATTTGTGCTTTCTTAATAATTTCTTTAGCAACAAAAATAACCTCTTCCTGGGCCTGACACTCATCACAATTTATAAAATTTGATTTAGTGAAGTTTTATTGTTTAGAGACCCAAATTCATCAAATATTTCAATCCATTACCTTGTAGAAATTAGGTCAACAATTTGACTTTTGCCTTATTCTTGTTCAGCAGGAAATTAATTTCATGCTCTTACTGTATCATTCCAATTTCAATGTTTAATTTGATAGTTTTTATAAAATCTTATACATTTTACCTTAAGTATTTTACTTGTAGTTTTTAATTAATATGTGCAAATTATTATAAAGAACATAGTAGATAAGAGAGTAAAAAATTTGAAACCCAAGATTTTGTTTTGAAAAGAAAAATATATTCATTATTATTTAGTATATCGATACAGATTTCATTTGCAGTTTTTAGTTCAGTTATTTTTTTATAGAAATCAGCTATTTATTTTTTCAATTTTTAAAAATTTCATATTTACATTTGTTTTCTTTAATTTTGTAAATTTCATAGAATCAAAAGACCAATCAAAATTTGACAATTAAGACAATGGGGAAAGTAGACAAAATTAAACTGAACTTCACTGCATGCAAGAGAAGTATACATTTTAAACATTTTATAAATTCAGTCTGGAAATGTATTACATTTAAGAATTGACTCAGAGTAAGAAAATGGTCAGAAAATAAATATTGATGATACTGTGAGTAATGGCAAAATTAAGGCAGGTGGTAAGAACTCGAAAGTTAAACATAGACACATGTTACTAAATCAAAATTAAATGTTGCATAGACTTAGAGGCATAAATTATCCCCAGAGAAAACAAAGCTGAGCAAAATGTCTGGTAAAACAATGTTTTTGTTTTCCTAATGAAACTGATAACAATACAAAATCTTGGCAGTTTTTGTAGTATATAAGTTACCATTGTGAACTGATAGTAGTGTGACGATTACTTCAACAAATTTACAGAAACAAGAAACAGTTGAGGAACTGAAGCAGCGTACAGATCATACTGAAAATGATGATAGCAGTGAATATGAAAGTGAAGAGATGTCCAAAAACTTGAAAGAAGGGAAAGTATATAAACAACATTTGGCTAAAGGAACATACATGATACAAACATCTATGTATGTGGAAGCATTTTCAGATGAGGACGTAGGTCATGACTCAGACCAGCCTGGGCCTCAGGCTGACACCAATGAGGAGAGCTCGCAAAAACAGATATTTAGATTTAAAAGCAAGCCTGATATTTATCCACTTGATGATAAGGAAATAGAAAAGAAAAGTGATGGAGGACACAGTCAGAAAGATTCAGAAGCAGAAGAAATAGTCTCTGAGAAGGAAACTAAGCTAGCAGAAATGGCAGGTCTGAAGGATATAAGAAAAAGTGAAGAGGCTATAAAAAATGTTAATACATTATTTGACAACTCATCAAATAGAGACATGATAATTGAGGATATTGAAGACGATGATTTTATTAAGGAGAGTCAAAAGAACGAGCAAGATGGGATCCCTGGCAGTGAAAGAGAATCTATACAGGAGCCAGAAAGTCACTTGGAAGGTGAAAGTGAAAGTCAGCAGGGTACAAGTGATGGTTTCCAGCCTCCTGAGTCAGTGGAATTTAGTAGTGGAGAAAAAGATGATGATGACGTGGAAGTTTGCCAAAACTTATGGTATGACAGAAAATGTATTAAACAAGGACATGAGGAAGAGACTGAGCACAAAATCTCTGAATTCATGGCAAAATATGATTTTAAGTGTGACCGCTTGTCAGAGATACCAGAGGAAGAGGAAGGAGCAGAGGAAGAGGAAGGAAGTGGAATAGAGGAGCAAGAGATAGAGGAAAATGTGGAGATGCCTGGAGGAAAGGAGGAGGAGGAAGCAGAAATCCTATCAGATGACCTTACAGACAGAGCAGAGGTGAGTGAAAGTGATGGAAAGTCAGGGGGAGAGGCAGAAGATGTGCCTGAAGGTGGTGAGGGAATCTGGAAGGAGGGTAATTCAAGAACGGAACAGAGGCAAAGTGAGGAGGGAGAGGAGGAAAGAGACAAGGGAGAAGGAGAAATAGAGAGCCAGGGTAAGGAAGAGAAAGATTTAGAAGAGAAGAAGAAACAGGAGCTAAAGGA
>NW_024340701.1:16088100-16103249 GCF_902729225.1 Pteropus medius | reverse complement strand
GGGAGAAGGAGAGGAAGGAGATGGGGAAGAAAGGGAAGAGGAAGAAAACAGGAGTAGAGAAAATGAGGAAGAAGAGGGAAAATACCGAGAGACAGGAGATGAAGAGAGTGAAAGGCTAGGAAGACAGGATGAAGGAAAAGACTGTAGAAAAGTGAGCAAAATCAAAGGATCTGTGAAATATGACAAAGATAAAACATGTCAAAAAAAGTTTATTACTAACACAGAGGGAAAGGGGAAAGGGCATGAAGTACAGAGGTTTAGAATGCCAGTGCAGTCAAAACAGCCTTTAGAAAATGGACCACCAGGTTCTAAAAAATTCTGGAATAATGTATTGCCACATTATTTGGAACTGAAGTAACAAACTTTAAATTTAACCTGATTATGTCCATCCAAAAAATTTGATCACATTACATGTAATAGGCACTCAATACATTTTATTAAATTGATTTTATGTCATGGTTACTTCACCTGTGGTACAGTATGACTGATAAAGACAGTATAAGGCACTGGCATATTTTGGCTCCTCTTAAACTAATATCTTGGTGTATTTTTCCCCAGAATTATTAAACTATAACTAAAAATTACCAAAAGACCATAACATAATTAATATTATATATTCCTCATTAAAGACAGATTTAAGAAATAGTGTACTATAAGAGTGTTTTGTTTGTGTATACAACAATAGCACAGATCCTTAAGGGCTATAAAGACATCTGATTTCTTATAAATATGTTAGCACAGTTATTTTTAGTCTGATTAGTTTACCTACCACATAGAATAATTTTATAAGAACAAATGGTATTCTAAAGCTAACATGAGGAATTCACATTTTAAAGAAATAGTACTGTCTTTTCTATCTTTTATGTGTTCTTTTTGCAAAAATCTACCAAGTGACAGTTGGATTCAGAGCTCAGATCTTAATAATGTGATCTCTTTTAATTACTCTCTAGGCAAATGGCAGTATATCTAATGAAATAGAGATTAAGTTAAATGTGTAATTTGGAGCTATGTAAAACTTTAAGTATTTATCGGCCAGGCAAAGCTATACATTGCACCTCAGTGTCCTCATCTGTAAAATGGAGTGGATTAGATGATATACTGTACTTCTGACTCTTAATGTCTCACCTTCTGTAATTCTGTATTCCTAAACTCTTATAATTTCCATGCTTGACTGTACTCTCAGAGCCTTCATTTCCAGTATATGTTATGTATTCTCAATGTATTCTTCATTGATTATTCTGTAATTTTGTTTGTTGTTTGTCAGAATGTTTCAAGAGTAATAAAACTTAAATGTATACAGTCAGTAATTGTTTGTGAAAAAAGAAACTAACCTTAGATATTGAATTTTAGAGAGGTTAGATTGCCACTAGAGTAATTTCAGTCTTTCCTTAACATTTTCAAGGTATATAATGCACCTAGTTTGTTTGATTGTTCTTTATTCATAGTTCCCTTTTCAACTGATTTCCTTCCCATATCTTGGACATGAGGGATTTCTTATACTTTCTTTTATCAAGGAGGATTTTGATGGTAAACTTCCTGTGAATTTTGTGTACTTGAATTCTCTGCACATTTGATTCTCCTTGAGAAAGAATATGAGGAGAAAAACTAGAATATGAAGTGAAGAAATTCTTAGAAGCAACTGTAAATTTTGTCTTAGCTGCAAGGATCTCTGGTAGCCTCCCCTAACTAACCAACGTGCTGACTTGGCATTGCAGGGTTCTACCAAATTCTGTCACATCCATTAATTGTTAGTAGAATAGAATTAATACTTTGATAAAGATGTATGTGCTGTGTTGTTAATTCTAGTGAAAAGCATGGCTATTTAAAAATAGACTTAAGATGATTAAATAAGATAGATGACAAAAATAGAGTTCATAAAGGAAAAACCTTCAGGGATATGAGAGACTCTTAAACTCAATTTATTAATGTTAAAGATATAGGCATTCATCTTCCACTGAAGTGATAATCAGCAATACTGAAATGATATTCATAAAATGTGTCCACCTCAATATTTGAACTGATCTAGATAACCATTTTTTTTTAACAGCATTTCTTACCCATTTCTTCATATTTCCCTGGCCAAAAAATTTTTGTGCACTTTTAGAAGCAGGAATCCATGCAGGCATAGTGTTCTGGTCAAAAGAATACTGGCCTAGTCATTTTATTAACTGAATTAATACTTGGTTAAATAGACTGGAATAACTGGTTCCTTCTTTATTGCTCCCATCTGCTGGTTGATCAAGCTTTTACTATAGTGTATCAGTGATCATTTCTGAGGCAAGTATGAGTTGTGTATATAGAATCCATTGAGTTACAGTTTCAAATGAGGACTCTGGCAGAACAATACTTTAAGGTAAGCTACAAAGGAGTACCACAAAAGGATCTGCTGCTGCTAAAAAGCAGCATATGAGGTGAGTGCAATTAAAATGTTTGTAATTATTTCACTATAGAGATAAAACTTGCTGTACACATGTTTACTGAAAATAAAATGCTACCATGGAGGAAGGCGCTCTAATTCCTTCCTTCATTCTTTCAATTGTAAAAATTAAATGTGGTATTATATGCCCAGTACTTAACACAGAACTTAATATTTGGTACATATTATTTACTTAACAAATATTTATATACCAAGCACCAAAAAGAGAACAGAAGCTTCCCCAAACCTGGTGGATCTCAAGAAGTGAGGGCTGCTTACAGTTAACCTCCTGAGGCCCTCTTCCCTGTCAGGGATATTAGGTAGGTATAGATTTCTTGAATGAACACCAGACAGGTGAAAGGAGTTCCTGTGACTCTGCCTTAACTATTGGTAAACAATGCCCTTTTGTTTCCTGATACCCTCATGTTCTTAGGACTGCACAAAGATAAAAATATGTTCTGAAAACAGATATATGGCTTTCCTCCATTCAATCCTTTAATAAGAAGAAAATGGTTTTGTGCCTCGGATATGCAGAAAGGAAGATATAGCTCCTGATCTCAAGGAACTATTGGCTATTTGGGCTGACCAGAAAAATTTACAAGTACAGTAGAGTGCTTCAGGAGTGGCACTTCAGCTAGGAAAGGGTTTCCAAGGAGCAGTGGTGAAACATGAACGAAGTCATGAAACGTAAAACCTAATCAGTCACAAGTGGTCAGGGAGAGAACAGCTTTCCAGCCATGAGAGTGTTTTGGAGTCAGTGCAGCCTAGAGTTTCGTTGGTCCTGGACAGAGAGGCAAAGGACCTTATGTGTTTGTAAAAGATGTTAAACAACAAGAGTAAGATGATCACACTTGGGCTTCTATAACATCATTCTGGCAGCAACATGGAGGATGGATTGTAAGGGAACAGGCCCAGAGGCAGGGATGCCAGTTAGGAGGCAGTTATAGTAGAGCAGGCAGAGACTGGGACAGTGGAGATGGAGAGTTTGGTATGTATATATTATCAAAGGAGGTTTAGGGATAGAATTGGCAGAGTCCAGAGGAGCTGGACTGGGACAGTGGAGATGGAGAGTTTGGTATGTATATATTATCAAAGGAGGTTTAGGGATAGAATTGGAGGCCTTAGTAAAGAGATGTAGCTTGGAGGTAGGGAAAATGCCAAGCTTTTCTTGTTTCTGGCCTGCAGAACTGGGTAAAAAGAGTGCCATTCACCAGGGCTGAGAACAAAGGAGTAGAGGCAGGTTTGGAAGATGTCTTGGAGCTTGTTGATCCAGTAGATGCTCAACAGTCAGATACATGTCTGGGTCTGGAACTCAGGGGAGATTGCTGAGTATCACCAGCACGTATATGTAGTTAAAACTGTGGAGTTGAATGAGAGGCAGCATTCATAGTGCGGAAGGAGAACTGAAGACAAAATTCAGGGAAACATCAGTAGATAAGGGAAGGTTGAGAAAGGGAAGTCTGAGAAGGAGGCGAGGTTGGAACATTTACTAGGAAAGAGAGGTGCTGCCCAAACCAAGGAAGAGGAGGGGTGGAGGACTGCAGAGAGGCCCAGAGGAGAGCCAAGCAGAGCCCACATTGCCAGCAAAGAGTGATCTCCAGCAAGTCTGCTTTTTAGAGAAAAAGAATCAGAACTAGACTTTGAAAAATATCAGACAGAGAGTGCTACTAGAATATTTCTCAATTTAGTAAGAGAGATGTATATTCCAGAGACTTTGGTGCTCTGGGAAAAGAAAATCCTAAATGTTTAGTTACTATTACTATATACAATGGTATATAAGAATAGAATATTATTGAAATGGACTATCTACAAAATGGGAAGAGTCTGCAATGCTTTAAATATCAGTGGTAGCAGGGAACTCTAAGGGCAGCCATTATGGTCTTCAATTTATTTGAGCAGAGTTGGGAAAGAGCATGGGTTCTGAAGTCCAGTAGACCTAAGTTCAAATCTTAGCCCTTGCCTGATTAGCTCTTCTGGACACTTGGAAAAGTTGTTGTTGTTTTTTTAACCTTTCTGAGTATTCGTCCCTCTTTTAGTAAAGGGGGGGGTGGTCTTTTGATAATTAAATTAGTTAACATGAAACATGTTGAGGTGCAAATGGTGACCTGAACCACTCTAATTATCCTTTCTAATTACATCAAGTCAGATAGAGTGCTACCCTCCTGAATCCTATGAGCTTTTCTCTATGAATCTCACTTTTGTTTAAATATAACAACTCCCAAAAAAATTGGCTTATGTGAATAGATCTGTGGACATGAAATAGATTACAATAATGATAACCACACATGGGTCAAATACTGCCCCTCAACATTTGAAGCATGATGAAAGGCTGATTGCACTCACATGGTTAGCCTAAACTTTAGATGTTAGTGCTGTCATAGGGACCATAGATTTATCTCTGTGTCCTAATGTTTTTTTTTTAATTAAAATACTTAAAAAATAATTCACACATAAAGTGTAATCGATATCATGCATTTGTTTAAGCTAAAAGAGAAACTAAATTTTCTAAAAAAAAAAAAAAAAAACAAGTGGAAAATAAAAATGAAAGTGAAAATGAGAGTAAAAATGTGTACCAGCAAGATATTCTGTACCCTGAGCATTAGGCTCATTTTTGCAGGGCTGCTCATCAGAGTCAAACTGTAATGTATTTGGTGGCGAAAATACAGGATTATGAATTAAGTAAAGGATTGGTACATAGAAGGAAAAGTTTAGAGATTATAAAGTACTGTCTTTTGAAGCCAACAATTGGGAAGTCACAACTGGCAGCACATGGGTACAATCTGGCCTGCAGATTTACTTTGGTATATACAGTGATTCTTTGAACTTGTGAGTTTATCTGCTATCGGGAGATTTTACATTGAACAAAAGCGAACATTTTAAATGAACCATTTTTTAGTAATAAGATCTGGGACATTATGGCAAAATGTATCCATGCTTCTTGGTTTTCAACAATCCTCAGTCTGCACTAGGGATCTTATCTTACTTTTTATGGAGAGGCCTTTACAAAATTACTCAATTTACATACAAATGCTGTTTGCTCATGTTATTTTCTCTGTAAATAATCCTTTTAATCTTTATACAAACCCTCCAAGGTAGGCATTGCTAATATCATTTTCCCATTTTACAGATACACTGTAAAGTACATTAATTAGGCACCTCGTTCAGGCCATGATTGATAGAGAAAGGCTTGAAAAGCAGTGCTTAGGTCTTTGTATTTAATTCCCTTCCTACTCTTTACTCCTGCCTCAGTGATTTCTACTGTAATTAAAACATGAACTTAAGTGTTAACTCTTCTTGTCCTAAAGAAACCTTGAAATTGAGATTAAAATATATACTTTCCCACTTGATATGACTTAGATATAAAGTTTTATGTTCTATTAGCCTTTTTGGAAAACATTTTCTACCCTATATGACATTGAATCATGCCATAAATCCAGAATTGTATCATAAAATTTTATGCTTTTTAGTCCTCTTTTAAAACTTAAAAGAAAAACTTTTGAAGTTAATACATGCACAGGAAAGTATATATTTCATACATGTATAGCTCAATGTATATTCCACAAGCTGCACACACCCATATAGTTAACATTCCAGATCAAGGAAAAGCAGTGTCAGCTCCCTAGAAGCTCCCCTTCAACTCTCTTCCAGCCATTTCCCATCCCCCATCCCAGTGTGACCACTAGGCATACTTCCGATAGCAATCTCTAGTTTATAAAGCATGCGATGCTATTGTATTCTTAAAGAAACTGAAACCCCATGAGTAACATTTGGTTTCTTGATATTTCCCATAAGAAATGTAAAAAGCAGTGCCCTGGGCCATACCAAAGACTGCAGCTCCCTGTGCTGTGTCTGACCAATGAAACAAGGGTCCTTTTGTGGGACTCGGGCCCATTCACTTAACACAAGATGAATTTCCACTGACCACTCCAGACTGCCTTTGGAGTGATTCTGGTGACAAAAATGTATTTAAACTTTATCCTTTCTTTTATAAAATGACAGTATTCTGCCAATCTCTCCTAAATTGTTTCATTTTGAAGGTAAGTGCTATATGTAATTTAAAGTAGTTGCGCAGATGTGTATAGATTGATTTTAAATGCGCTAATAAGTGCAAAGTGCTACGATTGATGATGTGATTTCTAGTGAAAATGTCATTTTCTAAGAGCTTTTCTCAAATTTAGGAAATGATATAGTTCCAACAGTTTTTCATTGTTATAGATTTTTATAAAGTTAATGAGTAAAATTATTGTTCATTATAAAAGAGATAAGTGTTTTGTTTATTTCTAAAATAAGGTAAAATTCCATGTTTCTTTTTATAAGATCATGATAGCCTATGGTTACACTAATATGTTAGTTAACTAGTACAATTGGAGTTGACCCAGGTGTTAGATTAGCCAAACTCTCCAAGGAATGAGGACTTTGCCAGAACACAATTAACTAACCCTCCCTCTGGGAGATAGAAGGGTAGAGTCTGAAATTCTCTGTGTCAGGAGCACTTTTCTTTCTAGTGGCCCTCATTTATATACATTTATGACTATATCTATTTTTCAGCCAAAAGTCTTAAATCTAGTTATCTTTGTTTTCCATTCCCTTCCAAAGTCAAGCTGTCTCTGTTCATTTTAGCTACCCATAATGTATACCTGGCTAGGCCTAATATATAATATAAGACACTTAGAGGAGAAATCATGTAGAAAAAAAGAAAGCCTTAGAAGTTCTTGGTAAACAGTAGCTACCTTGTAGTTAACTCGACCCAACCTAAGCATGTCTATCCTGGTACCCTGTTCCCCGCTCCTGCGTTCTCCTCTTTTGAGTGCACTGCCTTGTGCCTTTTAATTAACCTATGTGAAGCCCTCCCAGGGTAACTTCTGAAACTTTTTTTTAAATCTCAAGGCTTCACTTCTGGATTGCTTTGTCTTCAGTGGAAACACTATTAGGCCTCACCCTTAGTGCTACTGACTTGAGAGTGTCACTCAAATCTGTTACTGAGGTGTGAAATATAAACATATCCTCTCCCTAGCCTGAACTCTCTCATATTTTTCTTTTTGCCAGAAGAAAGATGAGATAATTATTAGAGGCATTGTTTTCAAACCACCCACTAAAGATTCTGTTGGGAGTCAGGGTTATCCTTAGCCAAACAGCACTGAGAACTTGGCCACAAGAAGGTAGTTACAGTGTTGAAGGAATATAAAGGACATATATGGTCTGAGGCAAATAGGGCCAAGGTGAACTTTTTAAAACATTCTTCAAGGCAGTGGTTACTACTGCCTCACCTATTCTAGGGATCATTTTACCTTTAGTGAAGGGCATAAATGAAAAGTATAGGACAATATCCAATAAGGAATCTAATCCCTTAATGATATAAATAAGCAGTATTCCACCCCAAATATAAAATTGCAAAAAAAAAAAAATCTCAATATAGAATTTATGATAAAACTAATGTTTTCTGCCTATACTTAATAAGCATCACATGATTTACTCTCAGCCTATCAAATCCATAGATGGGCCATGTTATAATTTGGGGTAGCTGGACAGGAGTCAGATGGACTCGGTTTGGTTTTCCCTCTGCTATAAATAACTAAGAGCAAACCATTTAAACTGCCTATGTCCTTTTATCTTTTTCCTGGAATGTAAGTAATTGTGCTTACCTCTCAGTGAATTGTACTTCTGAAGTGATTTTAAATCCCTATGTTTTGGAAAATGAACATAATGAATATATAGATAGGTATGATTGTGTTATAATGTGACAATAGAAAGAAAGCTTTTTAACTTCTCTAGTTTAAAAGCATTCTTTTGAGACAGCCCTGAAAGCATTTTTTTCTATTTTAGCCTTTATATGGGTGCTAATAAACTTTTAGGAATCTAAGTCATTAAAAATGAAATAGAGCAGCATGCACAAAATCCTTGGTAACATGTTAACTTGACATGTAGCATGGGTTTTACAGTATTTTATTTCTTTGACTTCAGTATTTGAATTCATATCTGTGTGTTCTTTGAGACAGTATAAATTATTTATGATAGCAATATCAAATCTCTTAAAAAGAAAATCTAACTCTTCTTTGATTATCAATTTTGTCATAGGATCACAAACTTTCAGAAAATGAAGAACCAGAAGACAAGGATGAGGAAATTGATGAATATCTGGAAGGCGAGAAGCAAGCTGTGGAAGACAATAAAAATGTTCCTGCAGATGGCAACAGTGAAACCAGTGACAACTCAGGTGAAAAGGTATTAACAACCATTGAAAAGGTATGATGATATGTGCTTAAATTTAAGATCCTGCCTAAGAGAAAGCATATGGGTTCCCTGGTCTCTGGGTAGAGGGTAGATTTCACCTTTCTTCGGGATCAGAAATACTTCCATGAACAACTTTGCATGCTATAGGAAAAGCTTTGGCAAATTTATGAATGAGGCACACTTTGTTTCTAGCCCTCATTCTATACCTCTTGGTAGCATTCTATTCAGTGCATGAATAGAAATTAACTGATATGGGCCAGTATAGTATACTGTTGAGAAATTAACAATGAAGTTCAGCACTGGGTCCTTGAAATGATGAAATTACAAAGTTAGGAGCCCTATACTGGTGGTGGCAGAAATGGGATGTGTGTGTGCCCACATACATGTGTGTATTTACATGTGTAGGTACAAATGAAAATTGTTCACAGCAGTATTTGAGATTGTGATCAGTTCTGCAGAGATGCAGTCTAGAAGGAAGTATTTATAGGAGGAATAGGAGGAGGTATCACTGAGGAAGAAAAAGCCATCCTGAAAGTGGAGCTAGGGGTGCCAAAAGCATCTCTTCCATTTGGCAGTTTTGCTAGGAGATAATTGGTAGGTTTTAAATCATTCATTTGCTAATACTACCCTGGATTAATTTCGGAGGTATGGAATTCAAAAACCCAAACCGAAGGACACTGTATTGATTCACTTATTTTCATTTTCCAACCTCTTATGCAGAACACTGAGTTAATAATGCCTTCTCATTGATGAAACACTATTATCATTGGTCTGGTCAAGGCTCCTCTCCCTCTATTTAAACTGATCTTCTCTTAGCCCCATTCCCTTTCTTCCTATCATAGACAACCATTGAAACATGCTCAGCCTTCTATTTGAATGTGTACTTGTAAAACAGGTATTGTCATTTTTGTGCATGTATTTTTAATTTACAAAATGGTATTGTGCCATAGAGGTCATTCTCTTTCTTGATTCCTTCTTTCTCCAAGATTCTTTCCTCTTACTGAGGAAAAAAATGTGTTGGCAGTTAATTATTTATTTTCAGAGGGAGGGAACAATTCTTTTTATAAAGAATATTTATGAGTTCTACTTAGGATGGTCCCTAACATTTTTTAATGTAGAATTTATTAAACTCCAATTTGACATTATAAAATGCTGAGCTAATTCATATATTGATTAATGTTCCTAAATCTTCTTTTAGTAAATTTTTAAAGCATACAATTTTTTTTATCATACACTTTCAAGCTAGGAGTGACATTAGCAATCACTCAGCATCTAAGGCAAGAGCCCAGCAAAATGAAGTAATTGTCACATGTGTATGTTGTTAGCTAGAGGCTGACTGAAACCCTGCTTAAAAAGCAAGACTAGGTTTTCTAGCACAGCACAAATATGTTTATTATATTGTTTCTTGATTGTTTATAGGACAAAAAAAACAACCAAGAGGAACGGGCCATTTGTGAATACAATGAAAATCCAAAAGGTGTGAGCACATTTAACTTCAGAAGTATATTTTTAAAAAGACTAGGTACATAACATACATACATATGTACATGCACATTTTTATGCATATATGTGCCATTGCTGAGTAATTATAGCTTACACACATGTATTCTATTTTATACTTTTTACTGTCACGTTGCCCTCATAACAAGCTATGAAATATGTGACATAGGCTTAGTTGTTCTCATTCATAACCACCATAGCTCCTTCACATAAAAATATTCATATCACTCCTAGTTGTTCATGTGTCAGTGTCAAGTGGTTTAGGACAGCCTTTTTACTACCTTTTTTTTTTTCTTTTTAATCAGTAGTATTAAGTTGAGCTTTTGCCCCAAATTTTGATTTGTATCTCTGGTGAGCACTGCCGGACCCCATTGCTGTTGACCAAGCTGGCCTAGAGCCACAGCAGGCCATCTAGTTAATTCCCCCAGAGCCAAGACCTGAGTCTTTGATCTTACATGAACATTTAAGAGGAATCTTTTCCCAGGCCTAGCTGCTGATGCCATAGAACATAAAGACTGTGATCGCCTTTGAGACCTACATATCCACACCAAAATTATTTGTAATTTTGTTTTACGACCCCTATTTTATGTTTCCACACCATCACATAACATCAGTATGCTTTTTACTGTGTACTCATTAAAAATAACTGTCATAATAGTAGATATTTGATATGAACTTAAGCATTGAAGGAATATTTCCCCTAATACCTTTTCCCTTCCAACTTCTGTAGAAAGTGTAATAAGTTTTAGAGTATTTTCAAGAAAAATGTTAAAATATTTATCATCTCTAAGCATTCTTAATATATAGCCTAAAGTGTTAAAAAGAAGTTAAATGTGAGATTTAAGTAGTTGATAATATAAAAGAATGTGTATGCCTCATGCATATACTTTAAAAGTCATTATTCAACTACATAACATATGGATTATTGGGAATGCAAAAAAATAATGTCCACTTGAGTAAAAAGAATTTAATTATAACTAGGCTAATTTTTAAAAACGTAATTTATATTTTACAGAAGTCTTCCCTAACATTTACTGTTACCTTTGTAGCTACATTTGGGTACTGGTCATTGACTTTATCGGTCAGGCCATTCTGGGCTTTTTGCCTTAACTCAGCTTTTCAGGAAATAAGCAGTGTAGACTTTGTCCACTATTCCAGTGGTACACTCTTTTAGTATTACCTCATAATTCAGGGTTGATAGAGTTTCTCTGAAAGCATTAGGACTTTTTCTCATCAGTTAGAAAAAAAATTTCTAAATATATTCTATTATAGGAAACACGTCTGATCATGCAAAGAGCAGTTCTTCAGAAATCCTGGAAGATAGTGAATCCGCACCAGGCAAAGAAATAAAAATAACAAAGAAGGTAAGTGAAATGAACTTTTCATTTTAATGTTAAGACTAAAGTATTAAATTGCCCCTTCTACTTTTTATATGCTGATCCACATAATTTAACTCCCTTAATATGAGTTTTTTATGCCCAGAATCATGAAGAATTTCAGGTGATGTTTCACATTTTTATCATGCATATTTTTTTCTTTATTGGACTGTAGATTGAGTCAGGTTGTTCTGCCAGAATTTAATAGCACATTTCTTTCTATCATCCCACCTATGCTGATTTATCATACAATAAAAGATTCATAAAAGAACTGTATTGCTTAAATTATAAGAGTATAATAATCATGACAGTCTATAAGAGAGTAAGACAAAGCCAAGAAATAGAAAAGATAAATGCAAAAATAAAGATAATCGTGCTTAGAAAACATTACAACATGCTACTTCAGTCTCTCAGGAGATCACGAATACCTCTTCTCCTTTTAAGTAAGTTACTCTTTCACTTCCAGAAGAACTTTCTTTAATCACGAGCCTACATTTCAGGGTAGAAGAGGAAACATGGAAGAAAAGAAAAATGAAAGGCCTTGTTAATTCTTACTATTCAACCTTCAGGTCTCAGCTTAAGTGTCATTTCCATATAGAGGCCTTTTGTGACCAGCAGCACTTACCTAAATTATTATGTCTCACTATTATTCTCTCACATAACACGTTTTTCTTATCTGTCTTAGTATTTACCACAATTTCCAATTATATAGTCATTTGTATATCTGCTTTATGTTTCTCTCTCCCCACTGACCTTCAGCTCCATGAGGACAGAAATGATTTTCTGCTTTGCTTTCCAGTGTATCCTTAGCACTTAGTACAGTTCCTGGTACATGGTAAATGTTCAGTAAATATTTTTAGTTGACACTGAATTGTAAAATATAAGGGAGTAAGAAAGAGGAAAGCATGATGGTGTAAAACCAGGAAATGCCCTTAGGGTAGTAAACAGCCTATCTTTTGCCATTTTTGGAGGCATATGCCACTCTGAAATTCCTTTCAGAATTACTTCAGAAAATTTCAAAAGTTATTTTGGTCCTGATCTCTATATCTTTTACTAAAAATTACTTCATGACCATTTTCATCTTTATAAAAATTGTCTTATAAATTTGGATTATTATGCCCAAAAGATAGTTGTGACCTGGCTCAAATGACACTTTAGAATTATCCTTAGAATTACAACAGATGTATCATCAGAACATTTGGTCGAGGTTTATATTCCCTGTCTCGTAGACCAGAACATTTAACAGATACTCTATTACTTCATAGTGTTCCTGTAAATATTTTTTTCCAATTACGAGAGCTTGGGAAAAGACTATGAAAAGAAAATCAAAATCGGGAGGAAGATGAAAAGTAAAGGAGTCAGGAGACATAAAAACCTAAGGAGAGGAAAAGTGAAGTGAAGCAGCAGAAAAAAATATTGGAAAACATATCTCGGACCAAATAAAAGTTTATTCTAGATCTAGAACACGTGGTCAAGTTTCAGGAACTTTTCAGGCTCTCTAGTCTTCAGCATTGCCCGTAGGTGGTAGGATTTGGATGCACAGGACAAGAGAGAGGGCTGAGCGAGGGAAGGAAGGCTATGTGGGAGACAGAGTGGCACGCGCCTGTAGGAGTAGACCAAGCAGGGTGCCCGAGCACCAGCACCAGTGAATGGGACAAAGGTTAGGCCGGCCCAGGATACAGAGGGCTGAAAGTGCCAGGCCGAAGAATTCGGTCTTAAACTTTGATTATGCTTAAATTCTCATTTATACCTAATGGAAAAATATATTTCAGTAAATATATATTTCCTTGGTTAAAGGAAAGAAACAGTAATGAAAATTATATTTTAAAAATCAAGCAGTAATAAGTGTATTCCCTACATAAGAAATATGCTGTTATTCTACATATTTTAAAGAGGAAATAGATAATTCAGGTAAGATTTTTTTCAATCATTCCTGCATGACATTTTTTATCTACAGTGTCTCTATCCTATTTACACCATCCAAGCCAAACAAATCAGACTTTTGAAAACTTAGAAAATAAATGATGCATTAACTCATATCAAAATAAATACATGTTTGAGATTTTGCTTCTCCCCCCACCCCCCAATTAGACAGACACTCCAAACATACTCTGAAAAAAAGAAATTTAATAGTGACACTCTTGGTGTCTACAAGACAGAATTCACCATTAAATTTCATTTTGATGATTTTAAATGTTTCAGATAGCCAGAATAAGACCTATGATTTTAATTGGTAGCAGAGATATTTTGGTGTAGGTGATCGTTACATCTGGAAATTACCAAATATTGTTTTTCCAAAGTGTAGTCAATGTTCATTATTTAGATCCACTGAGAAAATTGTGTTATTGACTTAATTTCCTTGCACTCAAGTAAGCTAATGAAAAAAGCAGTAAGCTTTTCATCTATTAAAAAGAATTTCTTTCCATCATGGAATTAGTTCATTTGTCTATTTCTTTAGCATATATTAATTGGGTGTCTTTTATGTGCCAGGCCAAAGGCACATGCAGAGGTTAAAGATCGAGTGCCTTCCCTCAGAAACTAGCTGGAACATGGCAGATTCCCTGGATAAGTTCCTCATGCCAGTTCACAGTCAATAGATTTCTTATGTATTGTCACTACCATAAATAAAAGAGTCTGAGAGGAGAATTTCTCCACCAAAATTATGCCTGTGGATTCTTGCCTTTCCTGGCAACTACCTTTTCTCTGATGTTATGTCTTGTTCACTCACCATCACAGCTATAGCTCAGTATGTTAACCTCAAGTACACAATTAGCTTTACTCTATCTTGTGAGGGAAATCTGAGGTAAATTATACATATGGTCTATCATTGTCAGTTTATATCAGGTCTCTTTCAGGTCTACCCAATAATTTCTCTGCTTTTTAAAAATAGCTTTATTGAGGTATAATTTATAAAAAATAAACTGTACATACGTAAAGTATGTAATTTGATTAGTTTTGACATACGTATATACTATGAAACCATAATCACAATCAGGAGAGTGATCAGTGTCATTTTAGGCAGAAGGTTCTTTGTGACTCTTTGTGATCCCTGTCTATACCCTCCACCCTCTGCCATCTTCAACAAACCACTCATTTGCTTTCTGTAATCATACATTATTTTAAAGTTCTAGATATTTATATAAATGAAATACTACCCTATGTACTCTTCTTTTTTGGTTTGGCTTCCTTAATTTAGCATAACTGTTTTGAGTTTCATCCATGCATGTATCAATAATTAATTCCTTTATATTTATTGCTGAGTTGTCTTCTATTTTGAATTAATTTTTATGTGGTGAAGGTATGGATTGAAGTTCTTTTTTTTTTTTTGCATATGGACATCTAACTGTTCTAGCACTATTTGTTGAAAAAGAGACTAGCCTTTCTCTACTGAATTGCCTTTGCACCTTTGTCAGAAATCAGTTGACTTTTTATATGTGGGCCTATTTCTGGACTTTGTGTTCTGTTCCTTCAATCTGTTTATCTTATGCCTGTACCACACTGTTTTGATTACCGTAGCTTTGTAATAAGTCTTGAAATCAGCAAGTTTTAGTTCTCTAACTTTGTTCTCTTCCAAACTTGATTTAGCTGTTCTATACCCTTTGCATTTCCATGTGTATTTTTAGAAT
>NW_024340701.1:16062595-16087908 GCF_902729225.1 Pteropus medius | reverse complement strand
CATCTTAACAATATAGTCTCCTAACTCATGAAGATGATATTTCTCTCTGTTTACTGGTCTTAAATTTCTTTTAGCAATGTTTTATAGTTTTCAGTGTATAGGTCTTGCACATATTTCATCAGATTTATTTATGTCTTCTGTGTTTATTTCCTCATTAACTGGTTAGAATTTTTTCAATTGTATTGATCTTTTCAAAGAACCAGTTTTAGGTTTTATTGATTTTTCTGTATTTTTTATTTTATTGATATCCACTATGGTCTTTATTATTTCCTTTCACTTTGAATTTAATTTGCTCTTCTTTTTATGATTTCTTAACACGAAAATTGGAGTTACCGATTTTTATTTTCATTCAGTTCAAAATACTTTCCCATATGATTTCTTCTTTGACTCATAGGTTATTTAATTTCAACATATTCGGGAATTTTCCAAAGGTCTTTGTTATTAATTTCTAACTTAACTATATTGTGATTGGAGAACATACTTAGTATGACTTGAGTCCTTTTAAACTTATTTAGACGTGTTTTATGGCCCAGAATCAGGTCTCTCTTGATAAGTGTTCCATGTGCACTTAAGAAGATTAAGAAGAATGCTGTTGTTGGGTGGAGTGTCCTGTCAATGTTAATTAGTTCAAATTGGTTGATAGTGTTGTTCAGGTCTTTTCTATCATTCTTGATTTTCTGTGTACTTGTTCTATCTATTATTGAGAGAGAAGTATTAAATCCCTGACTAGAATTGTAGATTCATCTATCCTATATTTCTGTTAGTTTTTGCTTTATGTATTTTACAGCCGTTATTAGGTTCTGTAATGTTTATGATTATTATATTATCTTAATTAATTGACCCCTTTATCATTATAAAGTGGCCTTCTTTACCTCCAATAATATTCTTTGCTCTGAAATCTACTTGGTCTGATATTATACCGCCACTCTAGCTTTCTTTTGATTAGAGTATCATGGTATATCTTTTTTCATCCTTTTGCTTTCAACCTATTTGTGATTTTATATTTGAAGTGCATTTGATATAGGCAGTATATTGATTGGTCTTGCTTTTTATCTAATTTGAAAAACCTCTGATTATTGATGCAGTTAGGTTTAAATCTATTATCTTACTACTTGTACTGTTCTTCATCCCTAAAAATGCTAACATTTATTTCATCTGATATTAATATAGCTGTACTAGCTTTCCTTTGGTTAGCATTTGCCTGATATATCTTTTCTTATTCATTCTTTTACTGGTGTTGTGGGTGTGTCTCTTATAAATGGCCTATAGGCTAGATTTCGTCTTTTAAATTTTTAATATGCATACCTAAAATCTAAAGTTAATCAATGTTCCTAGCTTTTCCCCAAATAATACCAGGATCTTAGAAGAGTTTTCTCTCCTATCACCCCTACCTTCCTATTTTATGTTACTGTATCCAGTATTTTAATTTTTTTAATATCACAAATCCAATGTTATTATTATTTGTTATACTAATTTCTTTACTTGCCATTCCTTTTTACAACCCAGATGTCCTTTTTGGGATCCTTGTTTTTTTTCTTCTTGAAATCTTTTGGAAGTTCCCGTCATAGATTTCTTTTGTAGTTAACTTTTTCAGTTTCTGTTCACTTGAAGATGAATGATAGTATGAAAGGTCTTGTTTTAGAGAGGAATCATGGTTGTCATTGGTAATAGAAAAAAGGCTGCTGGATGCTAAGAATGTACATGTGTTGCCCCATAAAGATATGTTGAAATAATGTTAAGACATTTTTGAAAATTATATCCCCAAAATAATAGTAAGTGAATATTTCACTTACTGAAATGAATTCTCTGTGTTTTTTTGTAGATTTTCCTCTTTAAAAGGCTGTCATTGATGAGTTCGAAAAGTATGCAGAATGAGCCACTCCCAGAAATAAAACCAACAGCAGATCAAATAGCTTTTAAAAGCAGTAAGAAAGATACCAACCAGAACCACAAGGGGCAAAATCATCAGGATACTCCACCCCCAAATACAGAGAGAACATCAAAATCTTGTACAATTCTTTAAATATATATTTATGTGGTCACCAAGCACATTGTAATTTATCCTTGAAAAAACATAACTTCTGAAGAAATATTTCTGATAACAAACTTTTAAAGATATAAGTTAATAATATGTTTTATTTGGTTTGACTATACAACCAGTTTTGATATTTATTTATGCTAATATTTTTGACAAGCAATTTCAAAATATGTGTATCTCAAACTCTCAAGTGTTTTGGCCTTAACTATTCAGTGTTGCATAAAAAATATATTTTCATATCTGAAGGTCGAATTAAGATATTTCATAGTTTTTACTAAAGAGTTTTACTTCTTATAATTTCATAAGGCCATTATTTACTATCTCATGACACTGTAACAGTTTTTCATGTATTTGCAATTTTTTAAAACTGAGTCAAAATTGTTTTTAATGAGCATTTGTTTTTACTAAACTATGGTTGGTTCCACTGTTTTAATGGGTTAATATGAATAAAATTTGGAGGTACTGGGAGTTATCAGTTGATAAAACGGGCAAAAAATATCTAATTTTAAAATATTGAAAAATGCATATACCTCTAAATAAAGGAAATATTAGTACAACTGTGTGAACAGTACATCTTTATGGAGAAACTTTGTTGAAATTTCTTTGCTTCCCCCTCCTTTCTTCAGGGAGGTGATTTGGCATGAAGACATTGCAGATTATGTGGGGTGACTTGAGTGTTTGACCATGCCACAGATCACTACCACAGTAGAACCGAACATAACCAGGCTTGCTATTTCACCTGTCTCTAGCATTGACAGAGGTTACCAAGATTGGCTACATCACACAATGCTCTGCCCTAGGAATAAAAAGAATAAAGCTGTTAAGTCTACTCTGATAGAGACATTGCTTTCTTGTGCTCACAGATGGTGCTTATTTAATGGAGCAAACTACCTTCATTTTCCCCATTCTAGCTTCTGAACATTTTCTTCATCAATCACAGTGACCATTGTCTCATTTAAACAAAGAAAAAGAAACTCCATCCTTGTGTTTCATGCACAAAAGTCGTGAAGATGTTAGTCTAGAGCAGACATGGCTTTGAAATCTTACAAAATAGTCTTCTGTGTAAATATTAGATTTAGTGGAATTCTAATTTTATTAAAGGTAAATTTAGTAAACCGTTTTTGCTATTGCCACTATAGTATTAGTATATGATTGAAAAAATACTTTGCCAAAATTTAAACTATAGGAGCCAAGTAGAAGCAAGGCTCACAAATAGTACTAAGACATGCCAGTTGCAGTAGGCAGGATTCCAAGATGGCCCCCAACTTTCCTGCCCTCTGATTTACTTGCCCTGAATAATCCCTTCCCCTGGAGTGTGAGCAGGACCAGTGAATATGGTGAGATACCACTCCATTGCTTAGGTTACATTATATGGGAAAAGTGGGTTTTACAGAGATAATTAAAATTCCAAATCAGCTAATTTCAAGCAAAAGGAAAATAACTCAAGAGGGGCCTGAACTAATCAGGTAAGCCCTTTCAAAGATCTAGAGAGCAGAGCCAGAAGAAGTCAGAGCAATTCAAAGCAGTAGAGATGCTCTCCTACTGGCCTTCAAGAAGCAAACTGCTGCATTATGGAGAGGAGAGGGCCATGTGCCAGGGAAAGGTGGGAAGCCTCTGGGATCCGAGAGCCTCCATCCTACAAATGCAAGGCTCTGATTGAATTCTGCCAACAACCAGCGAGCCTGGAAGAGGAACCCAGTCCTCACATTAGACCACAGCCCTGGCTGACACCTCGATTGCAACCTTGTGAGGCCCCGAGCAGAAGGCCCAGTTAAGCAGTGCCCAGACACCTGACCTATGAACACTATGAGATAATAAATATATATATTTTTGATCCACTAAGTTTATGGTACTTGTTATTCAGCAATAGAAACTAATAACAGTTTTATTTTGCGAAAGGTCTCTATATGGCAGCTTCCTTCATCAAAGCCAGCAAGGGAAAGAGTCAATAGAGTCTGCTAACAAGACAGGGGTCACAGTCTTAGGTAACATAATCATGGAAGTAACATCACCTTTACATATTCTGTTGGTTACAAACAAGTCACAGGCCGCACCCAAACTCAAGATGAGGACATAACACAAGGGAATAAAAACTAGAGGCAAGAATCACAGGGGCCATCTTAGAGCCTACTTGCCATACCTGTCATTTGGATGCTCATCAGAAGGGAGAAAGGAACAGGTTATAGAACAAAGAGGATTAAGTCAAAGCACTTGCAAAAGGTGAACATGAGACAAGCATAACCAAACTAACAAAGTATCCCTGTTTTGTCAGATGTGTCAGAACAGTTCAGACTTTTTAATACGGTGGTTTGTTGAGCATCATCAATGCCAAGTCAGTTTTAGTAGTATGAGTAAATACTTTTATAAAAAACATTATAAAAACACTAGCCATTAGCCCCTTGGATTGTAATGCTTGTGTTTTGTTTATTTTTCAAATTTGGTTTCGTATTTGGCTTGTACATTGAAGAAATATTTACTGAGCACTTCCTATGTGCCATGTATTATGCCAGAAACTAAGAAAATAGAAGTCACAGTTACGTGAGAGTAAAATAAAGAAAATGCATTATTGATTGGAAAGATTAGGGCAATTTAAAACCTAACTTTACTAATTGGATGGAAAAGAGATTAGTGGACACCAAACTTCAAACAAACAAAAAACTAAGCTAACATATGTTAGATCTCTTTAAAAATAAAAATAAGAAAAAAACAGAAAAGATCATTGATAGAATTGAATGATCAGTTTATACTAGTTTCGAAAGTAAAAGGAGTTACATTTGCTGATAACCTTACAGTTTTAATAAAAAGTGAAATAGTTTATTTTAATCCCCAAACTATTCATCTTCATTATCTTTGCCATTAATTCCTCTTTCCTCTCTGTAATACTGTTGCTTTGGACATTTTTTTACTGATCTTTTTAGAATCTCTTGACTTAAGGGCTCATTGACATTGTTCAGATTATTTTGGATCATATATTAAATTGATATTAATTTACAAAATGTCAACAGTGATAGGATTTTAAGGTATTATAAAAGAGCATGGAAATCCATGTCAAAACATTAAAGATAAAGAAAAAACTAGTAGTCGCTAAGTCCCTCCTTTGTATGAAAAAGAAACTATACACTTCTGGAAAGGTGCTTGTATTCATTTTCTAGGGCTGCTTTAACAAAGCACCATTAAACAATAGCACCTTAAAAACAATAGAAATGTATTGACTCACAGTTCTGGAGGCCAGAAGTCCAGAATCAAAGTGTTGGCAGTCTCAGGCATTCTTTGGCTTGTAGATACCCCAATCCTGTGTTCTCACATGGCATTCTCATGTTTCTTCACATTGTCTTCTTTCTGTGTCTGTTTCCATTTCCAAATTTCCTCTTTTTATAAGGACACCAGTCATATTGAATTAGAACCCACTGTAATAACCTCATTTTAATTTGATTACTTCCTTAAAGACCCCATTTCCAAATAATATCATATTCTGAAGTACTAAGGGTTAGGATTTCAACATATCTTTTAGGGGAGACACAATTCAACCCATAACAGTGCTTCAGTTAGTAAGAATATAAGAGACTAGAGACTATAAACAATAGAGGATATTTTTTTGTGCGATCTGTAGCTCTCAAGATAAAGCACTGTTATGGGTAGAATCATTTTCTAGCACTTAAAAGCTGAGTGAAGAATGGGATAAGGGATATTCCATGTATGCATTCTTCTTGGAGTATCTTGTAATGCCCATCCCACTGACCACATCCAATTTATCATATGTGCTAAAACAGAAGGTATACCTGTTATGGCTGTGGATATTTTTATACACTATAAAATTTTTATAAGATGCAACTCTATGATTTTTTAAATGTGTCATTAAAGACTTTTCTTATTTTGCATAAAAAATTGGAAAGACTCAGCCATATCTAGGTTACAAAAAAGAGATGGTTCTATTATAAACTTCTTTAACCAATTTTGTCTTACGCAATCGTGGCTGCCCAGGCCGACCCCCAAAAAAGACACTGAATGTTTTAAAGTAACAATCAGCCAAACTAGTTGTGAAAATCTACGAAATACAAACAGATTTGGTAACAGCCTCTCGAATACACACATGTACACATGCACATACACATGTGCACACACATGCACATATTCTAATGAAAATCATCCCAGATTCAGAATTGAGTTCGATAAACCACAATTGCACTTGCTTGAACACCTTGGCTTTATTTATCCAAGAAGAAGTCTTCATTGATCATACAGGGCAGAATTTAGAAGAGTTTTTAAAATGTAAAAAGGTTTTACTTTCTCTGTGATTATTCATGGAATATAAATAATATCATTTTTCTAGAAGTCTAGTATTGATGAGACATATGAATATATAAAAGTGCTGATAATTTATGTTAATGAGGTATATATTGATTCAGATACTTTCTTGAATAGGAAGCATTCAGAAAGGGAGACTGCAGACTTGGTTTTCCCCATTCTGGTCACCAGAATCTTGCCTACAACCAACAGGCGGAGACATATAATACATGGAAGAAGCATTTCATCCAGAACTTTATGATGACAGCCTAGAAATTTACTGAGAATCATAAATGTATATATTTTACTATCAAGTTAAAACAGGATTATATATAATAATTATATTATGAAGATTTAATAAGCATTTATACACCACACACTGTTCTAAGTGCTCTCTCTTTATTAACTCATTTAATCTTCACAACAAGTCTTTGAGAAAAGTTTAATTATCCCCATTTTCAGATATAAAAATGAGTCACAGAGAAAATAATTAACTTGCATAATGACATACAGTTTGTAAATGGATTTCTGACTTTATAAAACCTGTGTTCTTAACCACTGCACTTAAATTGTGTAGAGCACTGTAATTATTTAATTTCCTACATTCATTTCCATATTTTCCTCTCCGAAGAACTGATGAATATCCTTAGTCAGGTGTGGCTAAGAAAATGGTCTTCATTTTGATCTTGTTTTTGTTTACTTTGCTCAAGTTCTGTTGATAAGTACTCTTCTGGGTGTCACATTGTGATCTCCATTGAGATCTGTATTAAGTTAAGCTACATTTGTACTGTGTCTACTTAGCTAATCCAGAACTATGTTTCCCAGAATTTCCTTGTGTGGTTCTGGTTTCTGATTGGCCACAATAGATTTTAGAAGGTAAAAATTAAGTAGTAGTCATTATCTTCTGAAGGTCAGTGTAAGGTGCCAGGCAATACTGCAGAGTGCACACATTGCTTCTGACATGTTGGCTTACCTTGTTAGCAGGGGACAGCAGTTGGGCCCACAGATTTTTATCTTTGTGGGTTCCCGTCTGCTCTCATGGGTTCCTGTTTGTCTTTGCTCTCCCCTACTTCATATTCAGCTTTGCTTTTCTGATTGTTAGCCCTGTTGCCTACAGTGACTTCGAGCTCATCAACATATGTAGAGACAATAACTCCTTGTAGAGTTCCTCACCAGCTTCCACGATTGCCTAAGATCTAATTCTTATCATAAATTCCAAATTCCAAATCACATATTCAATGCGAGTCAACAAGGCGAGCGTTGCACATGGCTCTGATCCACATAATCACTCAGGGACACAGGCCAATGGAGATGCTGGCATTTCAACACATGGGCTTTAGTATTGCTGAGAGAGAAAAAGAGGGACTGAATGACTTTTAAATGGTTTGGCTCAAAAATAACAAACGTTATTTCCTCAAGCTCTTTGACCACATGACCCCATTTAACTATAAAGGGGACTTGGAAACATAGATAAATATATTCAATGTCCCTGCCACAGTCCACACTTCTGTTCACCAAATACACCTTTGCTTTCACCTTCCCTGTAGTAGATGCTATTGGTACCTCACCTTGATTCTTTTCATCAAGCACGTGCATACATCCCCAACTGATGTGTTGGCCAACAGCTCACAGCTGCTCCCTTTTCTGGGAAGTTGCCCTTGGCCAAAGGGAAGCCTTCTTGAACAAAAGGTGTTGCCTCTATCCCAGGGGTGTAAACCTAAGCCAATGACTGATGACATAAAGTTCCAAAGGCCAATCTCCCTTGCTTCAAGGTGGGACTAATTCTAGAGCTCCAGAACTATTCCACAGTATAAGACTGAATTTATTCTACAACAGCGGTCCCCAACCTTTTTGACAGCAGGGACAGGTGCTCCTATGAGAATCTAATGCCTGATGATCTGAGGTGGTGATGCTGGCACTGGGGAGTGGCTGCAAATATAAATTAAACTTTTCTCTCCTGCTGCTCACCTCCTCCTGTGTGGCCCAGGTCCTAACAAGTCGGCAGCTCGGAGGTGGGGGACCCCTGCTATACCTAATACCACATATTTGCTTAGATTTTTCTCCTGCTCTATTTTCCTTCCTTAAATTTCTTTATCCTGAGAACATGCACCCACCGAATCACTTGAACAAGAATCTTAGACTCTACCTCTAGGAAATCTGCACATACAACACCTCCACCCTTCTCCAAGGGAGACCACTAAAGTCCCATCTAATCAATGAATCTATCTCACAGTCCTGCATCTCTGGGTAATAAATGGTAGTCACATCAGGACCGATCTTGGTTCTATTGGTCTAGAAGACTTACAAAAAAGACATTATCCGGCCCGCCCTCCAACGAACACCTAACGTATAAAGGCAGAAATAAACACTCCTATTTGAAAAAGGGAAGGAGACATACTGGAATGAGCAATTTTAAAACCCTGCTTTGAAGATAATTGCAGGCCCCTATGCCAAGAGTGAATGACATTCTGAATCAGGCCCTGATTTTCTCTCTGAGAGTAACTCCACTGTCCAGTGTTCTTTATGGTGTCTGGATCTGCCCTCTGGAGGTTCTTTCTTTTCTATTATGTTCCTTGTCATATCTAAAGTAGTTATCGAAGAAAATATATGCCATCCTTGAGTCTACATAGCTTTTTCAGCTGCCCTAAGCACTTTGAGGATTAAAAATAAAATTAGAAGATTAGTTTTAAGTCTTGAAAGGCTTGTTTTTTTTTCTTTTCTTTTAGTGGGGGGCGGGGGGTTGCTCAGGCTTGTAGCCCCTCTTGCAGTACAAAACTCTTAAAGCCTTATTAGACTTATCAATGAATGAATGGATAAGTAAAATGTGATATATCCATATAATGAAATACTATTCAGCCATAAGAAGTAATGAAGTAGAGGCACATGCTACAATGTGGATGAACCTTAAAAGCATTATGCTAAGCGACAGAAGTCAGATACAAAAGATCACAGAGTATATGATTCTACTTTTATGAAATATCCAGAATAAGCAAATCTGTAGAGACATAAAGTAGATTAGTGGTTTCTAGGGTCTAGAAGGAGAAGAGAATGGAAGCGACTACTAATTGGAGCAATGAAAAGTTTCTAAAATTAGATAGAGTGGTGGTTGTACAACTTTGTGAACATCATTGAATTATGCATTAAAAATAAACGATAAAAATGTACTAGATTTCTTAATATATTATTATAGTCAATTTCATGTAGCAATCACACCCATAATTCATTCTAGAACATAGTCAACAGATCTGGCCCATTTTCTGTTGTTTTCTAAATCCCATACCTTTCTCCTGATTTAAGGGGTAAGGGAATCTAAAAGAGGTCAGAGAAGGCCATAATCTTAATCAGATGTTTGCTCTGAGTAATTTTATACAAGTAATTTTATTGAGGGCCATGCCCTTAATCTGATCTTTACCCTACAGCACTTTTGAAAAAATAGCTTTCAATTGAAGTATAATTGAAATTTAATAAACTGTATATATTTTAAAATATACAATTTGACAAATATATATGTATATCATATCATATCATATATCTCAACACACTCAATGAACGTATCTATCACTCCCAAAAGTTTACTTATGCCCTTTTGTAACCTCTCTTTTCACCCCTCCCCATCCCCTCCCCCAGGCAATCACTGATACGTTTTCTGTCGCTATAGATTAGTTTACATTTTCTAGAATTTATCTTAATGGAATAATTCATTATGTACTCTTTTTTATCTGACTGAATTCCCTCAATGTAAGTATTCTAAGTGGAATGGCTGAGTTTTCCAAAGTAACCCATTATACCTTTCTACATTCCCACCAGCAGTATAGAAGAGTTCCAGTTTCTCCACATCTTAACCAACACTTGGTATATATGGTCAGTCTTTTAAATTTTAGCTGTCCTAAAGGGTATGTAGTGATCTCATTATGGTTTTAATTTGAATTTTTCTAATGATGTTGAGCATTTTTTCTGTATTTATTTACCATCTATATATCTACTTTGGTAATTTTTTTTCCAAATTTCAGGGTTTTTTTCCTTATTATTGAGTTTTCAAAGTTCTTTATAAATGATGGACTTGCGATTTGCAAATATTTTCTCTCCATCCGTGGCCTGTCTTTTAATTTTCCTAACACTATCTTTGAAAGAGCAAATGTTTTTAATTTTGATGAAGTCCATTTGACATTTTTTTTTCCTTTTAAGGTGTCATATCTATGAAATCTTTCTCTATCCCAAGATCACAAAAATTTTCTTCTATGTTTCCTTCTAAATATTTAATAGTTTTATGTTTTGCAATCAGAACTATGACTCTTTTATTTAATTAGTGAATTCAAAATTCATTATTCATTATCAAAAGAAATGAATTTTGAATTAATCTTTGTCTTTAGTGTGAAGTTTGGATTCAAGTTTTTTTTATCAGCATAGGACTGTTTAATTTTTACAGCGCCATTTGTTGAAATGGCTTTCTTTTCTTGGCTGCATTGCTTTTGCACCTTTGTCAGAAATCAATTGATCTTATATGTGTGGGTCTATTTTGGACTTTCTATTCTGTTTCATTGATCTGTCTACCTTTATGCCAATACCCCAGTATCTTCATTAATGTATTTTTTTTAATTTATTTATTTTAGTTAGTTTTAAATATACAATACATTGGTTAGACATCTAAATAGTTCGTAAAACAATCCCCCCAATTGCTCCCTCCCTCCCCTGGCCCTCCACCTAGCCAATGTATTAATGCTAACTGCATTCTCTATGCCACGCTCCCCATCCCTGTGACCATCCATCAGCTACTAATTTGTACTTCTTTAACCCTTCACTCCATTCTCCCAGCCCCCCAAACCCTTCTCCCTTCTGTCCATCACCAAATTGTCCACTATATTTGTTAGTTTGTTTTTGATTAGTTTGTTCTTTTTATTCCTTAGATTCCACATATAAGTGAAATATAGTGTTTATTTTTCTCTGTCTGACTTAAATACCTTCCAGGTCCATCAAAACTATATCCTTTTCCATCCTCTTCCTTTTCATACGTAGGGATCTTGTCTTCTTATCCTTTCAGCCACTCTATCTTTTGATTAGAGCACTTAATTATTTTCTATTTAAGGTACTTATTGATAGGAATGTAGTTGACACCATTTTTTATTCCTGTTTCTGATATATGTTTTTCCTTCTTAAAGAAGTCCCTCCAACATTTTCTGTAATACTGTCTTGGTGGTGATAAATTCATTTAAGTTTTTTTTGTCAGGGAAGCTCTTTATCTATCCTTCAACTCTAAATGATAGCTCTGCTGGATAAACTATTCTTTGTTGTAGATCCTGGGTCTTCATCCTGTCGAATATTCTTTGCCGAGTCCTTCTGTCTTGCACAGTTTCTTTTGAGAAATCAACCGCCAGTCTTATGGGTGTTCTCTTATAGGTAATCTGTACTTCTCTTGCTGCTTTTAATATTCTTTCTTTGTATTTAACCTTTGGCATTTTAATTATGATGTGTCTTGGTGTGCACCTCTTTGGATCCCTGAGTTTTGGAATTCTCTGAGCTTCCTGGGTTTTTATGTCCATTTCCTTCACTAGGCGAGGGAAGTTTTCCATCATTATTTCTTCAAACAGCTCTTCAACATCTTGATTTTCTTCAGTTACACCGATTAGATGGATATTTGGACCCTTAATAGTATCCCATATGCTCCTTAAATCATTTTTTTAGTTTTAGCTCCTTATCTCTTGGCATTCTGATTACATGTCCTTCACTTTCCCATCCTCTAGATAGGGCATTTGATCCTTTTCTTTATTTACTTCATTTATTCCTTTGTTTATTCCAATTAATAAACTTCTCATCTCAGATAATGTGTTCTTCATTTCAGACTGGTTCTCTTTTATAATTTCCATTTCCATTTTTATGTTTTTTTATCTTTGTTGAAGTTCTCACTGAATTTATCTACACTCTCCAAAAGTTCATTGAGCATCTTTATAACCAATGTTTTGAACTCTGCATCTGTTAGATTACTTCACTCCATTATTTCTGGATCTCTGTTTGTTCTCTCGTATGGTTTCTGCTCCTTTGTCTTCCCATTTTGGCTGCCTTTTCATGTTTGTTTCTATGTACGAAGCAAAGCTCCTAAGTCTCCTGGTCTTATTAGTGTGGATTTGTGAAGTAGGTGTCCAGTGGCACAGTCCTGAGAGGGGTTCAACTCTAGGCCAAATTTAGCCTAAGCCTCTACCCCCACGGGCCACCTGTTAGAAGTAAGATTCAGGAAGCAATCTATAGATGCTGTGCTTATAGTTGCCTCAAAAGTCCACGCCAGAAACCAAGGCCAGCTATCACCAGGGTGGGTCTTGGAACTGCTCGGTAAGAGGCACAAGACTCGCTGAAAACACAGCTGAATGTGGCTTGGATGGGGCCACAAGTTGGGGGAGGCAGAGTTTCAGAGAATCCTCTGGGCAAAGCAATCTGTTATCCAGTTTGATGATGTCTCAGCTATTGTGGCACTGCGTCTGCACACTGGGAGGAGGGAGGGCTCAACAAAGGAACAATGGATACCGCTAGCACTTCTACCTGGTAGAAAGTCTTGCCTCTGGCCCTCATTCCGACAACTCAGTGTCCTCTTTAAGTCCCCAGTGTCCCTTAAGCAGCCAACCCAGAGCTGGTGCTCAGAGCAAGCAGGTCCAGCACCACAAAAGTCCGATTGTGGACACAGACCCTTTAAGAGGCATCTGCAACTGCTGACTGCCACAGCCTCCGTCCCACTCAGCCGCTGGAGACCCATCAGCCTTATGTCTTTACTCCCTCCTATCTCCAACAATTGCAGGGTGATTTCTTATTTCTCTCCCTGGTTGTAGGGCTTGTTCATCTAGACCCCCAGGTGACTCTGCTTGCTGTTTGCTCCTTGTTTCTGTCTCAACTTTGATGTGGTCGCAAGAGGGGAGGGGCGAAGCTTCTATCATCTATGGCATTTTTGAAAATAAATAATACTCTTCATTGAATTCAAGAAGTTTTTTTTTTTTTTCTAGTCTCAGTTTGCTAAAAGTTTTCACCAGGCATGGATGTTGAATTTTGTCAAATACTTTTTCTTTTTAGATTATCATATAGGTTTTTTAATGATCTGTTAATGTGGTAAAATACATTAATTGAATTTTGAATGTTAAAACTATTTTTTATTCCTATGATAAACTCCATATTATACTTTTTATATTATATATTTTTATTCAATTTGCTAAACTTAAAAAGATTATATCTATATTCATGAGAAAAATTGGTCTGTAGGGTTTTTTTTTTGTAATATCTTTGTCTGCTTTTGCTATCAGAGCAATTATATTGGCCTCATGGAATGAGTCGGGACTCATTAAATTCTTTCGTCTTCAATTTTCTCTCTAAGATTTTATGAGAATTGGTATTATTTCTTCCTTAAATATTGGGTAGAATTCAGCAATGAAGTCAACTGGACCTGGAATATTCTTTGTGGGAAGGTTTTTACTACACATGTTGGCTCTTAAATGCTAAAGCCTAGGAATGATGCGTCACACTTTTCATAGCCAGAACCTGCCACATGGTTCCACCTAATTGCAAGAATGCTAGGAAATGTAGGGGAGCACATAGATATTTGGTGGTCAGTAAATGTCCGTGTCATAGGGTCTTTCAGAAAATTTATAGAAAATTATGTCTACATGAATAGTTACTCAAAGTTTACTTTAAAGTCCTAAGATATAGCAACTATATTACTAGGCAGGTTCATTCCTTCTAACACTCTGCAAAAAGCCCATTGCTTTTATCGTACAATGCTGGAAATAAGATCACATTCTCTGCGCTGTGGCTCTGTTCTCTGTTCAGTGGAAACTCAGTATTCTCCTCCTATGGCTTCTGCTCCACATTGGTGAAGGAGAGTATTTTATCCAAGTTAGGCTTTGGCAGGAAAAATAATTTCTAAATTGGATCCAAGATGAAAATGGTTCTTTAGCCTTATGGAAACACAAATACCATGACTCTTCCTGTTTTACACTATAAATGTTCCAGTGTCAGCAGCAGCTTCTCTTGACTGCAGAACTGTCTAAACCTTTCATGCCCACCAATATTTGGACTTCAAAATCCCACAAAAGTTTTAATTTTATTAATATTTTTATATTATTAACATTAATTTATTACATATATTAGATAAGTTTGATCATAAATTAAGAACTTATTGGAAATTATATAATTCAGGCACATGACATGATGCTGTGACAGAGACTCATTATTTAGTAGTTTATTCAAGGTATATGTTTCTCTTTAAGATCACAATTTAAAAATGTACAGTCCAAGACTAGTAAAGCTGTTTTGTAATGCTCAATATGGAGCTTCCATTTATTTCATGGATCATGATGGCTTGTGTCCAGTTCTCATAACCTCCCAGCCAAGATTAAAGGGAAAGACTCAGAAGAACACATGAACCTTCCATTGTAGGGAGACAAATTGGAAATAGCATACATTACTTCTACTTACAACCAATGACCAGAACTTAGTCTCCTAACCATATGAAATTGGAAAAGAGGCTGAAATATCACCCAGAGCTGGGAATCCAAGTACCTAGCTAACGTTCAGGAACTCTATTGTTAAAGAGAAAGACTGGGTATTTGTGGAAAGTAAGATGGATGTCAGGAGTACACTATATTGGCAGGAAGGCAGAAGAAAAAGATTTGAAAACAAGCAAAAGGAAGGCAGCTTTGGGTGGGGTTGGAGTGCACAGGCACTATAGAAACAGTCAAGGCGCTGCTATTGGGTTAAAAACAACTTCGACCATTTTGTCATTTTCTGTCACTTGTCCTAGATTTGAGGTCCAAATGACCAAGAAAAGATGTGCTTGCCTTACACTGTATTGGGCAAATAAGGAAGAATCAA
This sequence comes from Pteropus medius, assembly GCF_902729225.1. Lineage (NCBI taxonomy): Eukaryota > Metazoa > Chordata > Mammalia > Chiroptera > Pteropodidae > Pteropus > Pteropus medius. Next base: position 16,072,742 of record NW_024340701.1, on the reverse strand, counting down.
ATGGATGTCACCTCCTAAAATCCTCTTGGGTGTCCAGAGTTGGAAAGGGAGCCATTTGAATTTCTAATATCACCAGATTTTTCACAATAGGGAGAGGTAGCTCCCCAGAAAGAAATTGGGGTACCATTTGGAAGGGGTATTGGGCTATCACAAAACACATATCTATCACATCAGTAACTTAAAATATTTGCCAGAATATTGGTCCCAACTAATTTATTTGGCCATTCTAAAAACAAGGTTGTGGCGACCATAAAATAAGAAGTCACCATCGTATCCCATAATGCTGCCAGGATCTAGGTTTTGTTAATGCTTTCTTTGTGTTTGCTTGTACCTATGCCTTGTTGTCTGTTGCTTCAACTACCCCTCCTTGGCTAGGATGCTTAGGATGCAAGTAAGAAGAAACCCTAGGAAGTCTAGGAAAGCTTCCATGAAATGTCATTTAAAATAAGATTTGAAAATAAGGAGATGTTACCTAGAATAAGGAGTAGGAAAAATAAGCAGAAGGAAGAGTATGTGCAAGACCCTGAAACAGAAAGGAACAGGTACAGACACACACACACACACACACACACACACACACACACACACACACACACACACAAAGGCAGTGTGACTGCAGTACAAGGAGTGATGGGAAGGGTAGTGAGAGTTGAGGGTGCAGATCAATAGAACCTTGTATGCTATGCTCAAAATCTTATTCCTTCATCTACCTGTACCAGTAATCAATCAAAGGATTTTAAGCTGGTGAGTGAGAATTTGTTCCAGCTGCAAGTGGTGAGTATACTGAGGTTGCAGGAGAGACAGGAGTGAATGTAGGAGACTGCTAAGAAAGTCATTGAAAAGAATCCAATGGGTGGCAATGAAGATGGAGCAGCATGACAGAATTCAAGCAGCATAATAAAGAAAATCAACTGGAATTAGGGTTTGGGTTGGGTGAAATGGAAGGAAGGAGTCAATGATGAATAGTGGTGCCAGTCACAGAGACAGAGAATATTAGAGGATAATTAGGTTTGCATGTTAGAGGTCCTGAATCTATTCAGCATATGTGGAGTTAGAGATGCATTTGAACAGTCAAGACAAGTTATATAGTAAGGTTAAGAACACAAAGGAGAGCCTAAAGATACAGATTCTCAGTGTTTAGCTGGTAATTAAAGTTCTGTGTGTGAACGAGGCCACCTAGGGAGAGAGTATAGATTCTCATGGAATTCAAATCTCAGTGGTTTCCCAGAGACTGATGGGTGGCCAAAGAGACTAAGCAGCATTCAGAGAGATTGGAGGCATGGTAGTGTGATGTTCTAGAAGGTAAAGATTGTTAACGTTACTAGAAGTGACAAGTAGTCACTAGTGTTGAGTGCTTCTGAGAAGTGTATAAAGATGACAACTGAAATATATCTGTTGGTGCAAATGACATGCAGATTATGACGGCAAGAATTGCTTCAGAGGAGCAATGCAGGGAGAACCTGGATTGGAGTAGGTTGATGGAGGCAGAGAGCTTAGACAGCATTTTTGGAAGGGGAAAGAAGAGTTGGAAGAAAATTATATAATATGTCCATCATACAATAGCATCTATTTGAGAATGAGCTATGCCAAACATTGGGTTTCATTGAATGAGATTATACACTCAGGAGACACGTCATTGTGTATTTTTTTAAAAGAGAAGGGAGCATGAGGCAAAAGGGGAAAGCGCTTGTATCTTATCTGTTCAGATAAACAGAAATCGGACCCACTCCAGCATAGAGAAGGACCAGAGCGATGCAGGAAAGCTTCAAGCAGCTGCCTGAAAAATATTACTGTAGAATCCCAATGCTGATAGCTCAGAATCTTTATTCAGCTCAGATGCATTCAACTCTTGTGGGCCTTTGTGCAAGTCTTGTAACTTTTCCATGCATCAACTTTTCTTTGGCCATTTGCCGGGGTCAGAGAAAGGCTGATCCTTGAAAAGCGCTTGGAACAAAAAAAACCAACAGGATTTTACTAAATGAAGCATTTGATTAGTTATCTCTAACAGCATGATGCAACCCAGGAAGGACTATTAACTCATTGTTTCTAAACTTGGCTTGTTTTTGTACTTGGATGGAGCCCTCAGAGCTCTGGCCAAACAGCAGGTTTTCTGCATGTGCTCTGGCCTCCCTGAGGACCTCACAATGAGCCAGAAACTCTCAAGATCCAAGAGAGGTCTTTAGGAAAAAAGAGGAGAAAGGGCATGGGTACAACTACAGGGAGAGGCAGCCTATACTTTGCACGCACAGAGAGAAGATGCATGTTAGCTGTTCTTCTTGCAGCTGGAAGCCCTTCTTTTGCCTCCAGGACTAATTTTCCAGCCTACGTTCTCACAGTGATGCTGACCTTCGGGTTGCTTACAAGAGAGTAAATGAAAGCTTTCTCTCTCCTCTAACACATCCTTCTTTGACTTGAAATATGTGACAACGCTGTTACCTCCAGTAGATGCTTTCTGGATGAATCAGCGTTCTAAAAGACAGAGGCCCTAGGATGTGCCAATATCAACAGAATCAGCAGGAATTAAGAACAGAGTGGGGAGACACTTCAATGGATGCAGCCTTCTGCAGGGTGTCAGTTGTACCATCTTCAAAGTTGGCCTCCCAGGAATAAAATGAGAAAGGGCCAGACCTACCTCTGCAGGGCTCTGAGTGGACCCCACTGTGCCAAGGACCGGGGCTTTCTTTGGGAAATCAATATTATAATAGTTTGATTGGAGGCATATCTCTGAGGATAGTTTTTATGCAAAAATATCTCATTCCCTGGAAAACAGTATGGAGATTCCTCAAAAAACTAAGAATTGATCTACCATATGATCCAGCAATCCCTCTACTGGGTATTTACCCCAAAGACTTGAAAACCCATATCCGAAAAGATATTTGCACACCGATGTTCATAGCAGCATTATTCACTGTGGCCAGGACATGGAAGCAACTGAAATGTCCTATGTTAGATGATTGGCTAAAGAAGCTGTGGTACATATATACAATGGAATATTACTCAACCATTAGAAGAGATGAAATACTGCCATTTGCAACAACACGGATGGACCTTGAGATAATCATGGTAAGCGAAATAAGCCAGACAGAAAAAGTTGAAAATCACGTGATATCACTTACATGTTGGATATAAACCTAAAAGCAACAAATGAGCAGGGCAAACAGAGACTTATGGACATGGACAATGAACTAGTGGTTACCAGAGGATAGGGGGGAGGGGAAGAGGTGGGAGAGAGGGAAGGGGAGAGGTAGACGGCGGGGGGCGGATTTTATTTTCTTTCTCATTGAAAAAATAATAATAAAAGTGAAATTAAGAAAACAAAACAAAACAAAACAAAAAAATCTCAGTCCCACACTAGCTATACTCCTTTTCAAATGCATAGTCTCTGGGATACAAATGGACTCTTTCCTCATTATTACATTAAAGAATTCCTGTCTCGGAAGTGTCCTGGGCTCCTGCTTCTCTGCTCCTCTGTTAGTCTGGGAGATTAGTGTCACAAATCACATTATAACCCAAGATGAGGGTTTTGAAATTTTGGGCTCAATCCTTATAGGAAAGAGATTACAGGATCTAACTTACAGGATCTAACTGATGTGTCCTCACTGTTGTATTTTCCATCAGCCTCTAGTCCTGGGTCATGTTCCCTTGTATATATTTCGACAGGTTTTATTAGGCAAAAAAAAAAAAAAAAATGTCCTTGGGGCTCAGATGACTCCTGTCAAGATCCAGAAGCTGATGTTTGCTAAGGCTTCCTTCATTTTTCCCTGTTTGAATTGTTTATCCTTTTTTTTTCCCCCTTTTATTCCCTTTTCTCCAATGTCTTCGAGGATCTCATTAATTGAAGTGACTTCAGCTTTCATCTCTTTGTAAACATTTCAAATCTATACCCATTTCATCATCTTTCCTACTGAATTTCAAATTATCTTAGCACTAGGCAACTCCACATTGTTGTTTCACCTGCATCACAATCTTGACATGTTCAAAACTAAACTCATTTTCTCCCCATACTGGCTCCTTGCCTGTATCAGTCCAAGTTCAACCAGAGAAGGGGATATATACTACATAAGGCCAATATGGATTTGTTATAGGGGATAGCTCTTATGCAATTGTGGGAGCTTGCTAAGCAATTCCTTTTTGTCTGTTGTCTCTGAGTCTATGCTAGAGCTTGAAGTTCATAGGGCAGGCAGTAAGGAAGGAAAAAATGTAAAGCAGAGGGGGGGCAATCAAGGGCAAGCTGGACTCAACAAGCACAAGCTAGAACTCCATGAAAAAGAACTGGAACTCATATTCTTGTTGCTGCTAACCTTGGTGATGAGGGTATGCAGCAGAAGTGGGGCTCTCTGTCATAGAACTAAACACACACACCTGGCCTAGGAGTCTAAGAAATTGAAGGAGGATCAGGGAAAGTAGATCACTTTCAGACCCAGCTGCTGCTTCATACCAACGAGGTAAGTCAGCAAATCAGCACCATGTGTGAGCTACAAAATGGCCACTGCTTCCCTTCCAGCCTCAAAATCTCCCAAGAATCTCCCTGTGGCCCATCTTAACTGGAAACAAACAAGAGATTGAATTCTGGGAAATACAGCTCAGCCTAGCCAAGTTGACACATTATAATGCCGTTAAAATCCACCCCTAGTCAACTTGGCATCCATACACATCTCCTTAAAGCATACTTAATCTCTGAATAAAGACAATACCACAGTCCTGCTTCTGCCTAGTATGATACAAGTATCCCTCATACAAGTCAAAAAATGCTAACCCTTTCCCCAGAAGAGAATGAAAAGTTCCTTTTTTGTCCTTGGGTGATGTTTATTCTTTTCCAAGCAGATTTACATACTTTCTTTGATCTATTATAACTTAAATACTGAGATATAAAATTAAGTATTATTAATACATCTGTGTTTGATGATAAAAGGATGAGAAAGGAAAGAAAAAATATCTGAGATATATATATATATAAACATATTTGTATTAAAATGAGGAAGAAATATATCCATTACAATCTTTGTCTCTGCAATAATCACATGGTCATAGCTGATATTTATAATACCTTCTTCCCATATTCTACCATTACGTATTCTTTTTGCTGTCAGCAAGCACCTCAGCTGCTGGTCATGGTTCTTTGCTTGGTGGGTGACACAAATTTTCATTCTCAAAGGCTCTGGGATATTAGCAGCCCTGCCTGAATTGGGCTGTTGTAGTTTTCTGTTGATTTTAATTCTAGGACATGGGAGTATTAAGAGGCAACCTTGAAGATTTCCTGCTTTCCAGATATTCTCATTCTTACCCTATTGTGTGGTAGTAGCAGCACTATTCCTCTCCGATAGTTGGAATTAATAACCCCAGCCAGACATTAACCCCCTTCTCAACCTGTTCATTCAATGGCGCAAGGTACCCAGATTGTCCAGGCAGCAATCTCAACTTCCATTTCAGTAGAATAATTGTTGGGTCTCTGGTGAAAGCATTCTTCCCTTTGGCACCAAGACCTCTAGACCAGCAGAGCATATGCATCACAGGGATGAGAAGTAACTGTTTGCTAATAAATCATTTGAGGTTATAGTAAAGAGTGCCACTCCCATTTTCACCACTGTACTCATGGATCTGTAAATATTGGCTGTGGTAGAAACAGCACTATATATTGGATGCTGACTCAAAAGCATATACAGTATCCAGGACGACCTTGCTCAGCCCTGCAAGGTGTTGCCTCTTAGCTGGTGTCATAACTATGTCTTCAAAAGGCCACTCCACTTCTATTAACCTGCTTCAGGATGATGGGGAACATGGTAAGACCAGTGAATTCCATGATCATAGGCTCATTGCCTCACTTCATTTGCTGTGAAGTGAGTTCCTTGATTTGAAGCAATGCTGTATGGAATACCATGATGGTGGATAAGGTATTCCGTAAGACCATGGGTGGTAATTTTGGCAGAAACATGTGGATAGGGAAGGGAAATTCATAACCAGTGTAAGTGTCTATTCAAGTAACCAGATAGATTATTCAAAGTCCTGTCTACTGGGAGAATTTCCCCTCACTGCTACCCTTCTGGGCTGTCATAGGGTAGGGCTGTAGCGCTACTACTCTCTACTTTCACGTGGTACCTGCATGCTATGCAGAACTATCCATAAACCAGGTTTGAGGTGTTTTTTTCCTCAAAGGATCATAGCAAACACTCCATCAGGCCAGAGATCTAGGCTGGAAGAGAGAAAGCAATGTAGTGGAATTAGGGGCCATGGACCTTTGGGCCATTTCCTAATGCAACTTACTTGTGCCTTCAGGGCCTGCTCAAGCCTGATTACATGTGTATCCCTTCCATTTGATAATGGAGTGCTGCTATGCACATCCAACTTTATGGCTGGGCCTGTTGGACAACACTCAATTCATGATGGGCAGCTCAGGTTACATGGCAATGTGGTGACCCATGGTTAAGTGTTCAGTCTCTATTAAGGCCCAGTGGCAAGCCAAAAGTTGTTTCTGAAAAGAAGAGTAGTTATCCACAAATGATGGCAGGGGTTCGCTACAAAATTCTAAGGGTTGGGTTTTGCTTCACTTATAGGAGCTTGCCAAAGACTTCAAAATGTATCTCTATCTGCCACTGATACTTTCAGCATCACTAGATCACCTGGATCATATGGTTCAAGTGGCAGAGCAGCTTGCACAGGAGCCTAGACATATTGCAGTCTTCTCGTGTTCTGACTCCACTCAAAACTACCATTTCTTAGGTTACCTTCATACAATGCCTAACCAAAGAGGAAAGAAAATAAGAGAGATTCTTCAACCAGCCTCTTTTTGAAAATTTCTGAGCAAGCCTCTGATTGGCCCACCTGGGATCTGTGCTTACCCCTCTAATTACAGTGGCTTGGGAACAAAGTTCTGCTATTGACCCAGCCTTATTCAGGTAACCATACATATTACCAAGATTTGGAGTGTCTGTGGTTGGCAGGCCCCCTCCAAAACCTCAGGAGCAATTCCTTAAATGATGTTTTTCTGGAAATTCATCATCAAGACAAGTAAGGAAAATGATTACTCTTCATGTCTCCCTGCCAGAGAAAGAGGGGTCTTTATTGGACCTTTAACATGAAAACCTGGTAGGGTTCTTGGAGGCAGAGCCCATAGCAGTGTGAAGGGGGGCTGCTATGACTTTAGCCTCAGGAGTTTCTCACTTTCATATTAGTCTACATTCAGCTTCCAGCAGTTTTTTTAAATTGCCTTTTAAATGTTCCTACCATTGTATGCTCCTGTATGTCTTCTGCTTTAGGTAAGCAGATCTTGGCTGTGACTTCCTGGACGTGACTAGCTTTCCAGATAGTGATGAGTGGCTATTTGCCCTGAAAACTCAGTTCTTTGTTGAGTCTGAGAAAAGCAACTTTTTTTTCTGTTTGCCCAGCTTTTTCTTGTAGTCAGGATAGAAATGATGACTTCCAAGCATGTGGCAATTGAAACTGAAAGTTGTTTAATTTTATTTTTAATTTCTGCATTCTTATACAGGCATACCTCATTTTATTGTACTTCACTTTATTGTGCTTCACAGATGTTGCCTTTTCTTTTTTTTTTCTTTTTACAAATTAAAGGCAATACCCTCCACCAGCAAATGATATGACTCACTTTATTGCAGTGGTCTAGAACTCTACCCGCAATATCTCTGAGGTTTACCTGCATTTTTCAATTCTTTGTATGACCTCCTATTCCTACTTTACCAAAGCATTTTCCTTGACTCTTTAACTGAATACCAAATTGATATTTTCTAAAATTGCTTTCCTTTTTTGTAGTTTATTACTTTCATGAAAGAGATGTTTTTCTTTGAATCTTTAAAGTAAAAATATTCTCTTTTCCTTATGCTGCAGAATGTTTCATCCCCTAGAGCTTGTGTTGTTTCGTTCTGAATATTTATGCTAGAAAGAGAAGAAATCTCTTTAAGCCAGGGGATTGTAAACAGATACCATTCTTGGACTGTCCTTAGCTTTTTTGATCTTGACCTTGAGCAGTCCAACCTTAACCTTCTCATATCTAGATTTTTAATAGATACCAGTGAGCGAAAGTACCAGCCCAGCTCACCTTACCCTTCTGAAATTCATTCAGCATGATTCCAATAGACTGAGGTCAAATCTCCTTGTCCATTTAGTCTTGAGTTCTTGGAAACCTGGAGAGTCTAGTATAGTCTGTAGTTTGTATAGGTGCAGTATGTCAAAGACTCAATCCACAATAACTGTGCTGGTCCCTGGAGCTGTGCTGTTCGCTGACATTTTTTCCATTTTATTTTTCTAGTGAGTCATGTTTATTAATTTTACAAAAGCATTGATTAATGATGGATTGGAAAATTTGAAGTAATAGTTCTTTACCAGAGATAGTTTGAGAAACATTGTCCTGTGTTGCATTGTTGTAGCCACCAGCCCCCAAAAGACACATGGACCACCAGAAATCAGTGAGTTATAGGAAACACACTCTTTATTCAGCCAGCTGGGTCTGCCAGGGGTACGCAGACCCCAAATTAAGCAGCCCCGAAATGTAGAGGTACAGGGTTCTTAAGCCCTAAATCCCATTCCTCATTCTGTCTTAAACTCAAAGGTCTATTTTTCTCATATTCACTACCTGTCAACCCACAGGTCGGTTGTGCAAGCGGGGGTACAGAAGCAGAAAGCTTATTATTGGAATGTTATGTTCCCATGGGCGATAGCCTATGTTCCCATGGGCGATAGCCAAGCAGTAATTTTCCAGCCAGCACAGCATAACTCCCGAGTGTCTCCTTGACTTTGGGAAATGCCAACCCATTTCCCAAGGGACAGAGTCACCAGTTTCCCCCTTAAACTTCAGGTCCTTTACTCTGAAAGTATGTGGAAAGAGAAGAACTGGTTTGAAAGGGTGAGAAAATGAGATGTGGGAAGATGGTAGAGATACAGGGAGAGAAGGGCCTTGACTGATTCTCCGTGAAAATTTCCTGCAGTACGTAGGTGGCTGCCAGGTTCTCCTTCAATAGCATCTCTGATTCGACAAGCTCAAAGAAGTGGGGGTGAATCCTGAGAATCTTTTTCCTTCCTTCTCTACTGCTCTGACACGCGGGGCAAGACGTGTTTAATCCAACCTCCTCCACACAGCACAGACTGGAAAGATATTTCCACTCCTTCTGCCAGGCTTTGATGTCTGTGTTCTCTTCTCCTCACCTCTGGCACTTTACCTAGCACACAGGAATGCCTCAGAGCAGAGAACAAGCACTGTCAGCACGGCCCTGAGGTGCCTGGGAAGGCTTCCTTAGCTTGTGGGAAACTAGGCTGCCCCCTCACAGTTACTACTGTGCAGCCATGTTTCCCCTACTCTGTATCTGTGTGCTTGGTTTTGGTTTTTGAGATCTAATACAGGACATCATATGAATCCTTATTTACTATTCAGAGTCAATACAGCATTCTTACCTATAGAGATGTTTGGAACCCTTTCTTGCCTGCCTATCTTTGTGTCTCATGCCAACAAATGTCTTTTTTCAATTTATGAATAGTTATTTCAAGCAGCACAGGAATGATATCATACCTCTGTGGCGCTTCTTGAGTGACTTCTCTTCCTGTCTCCATCAACTCATTACCCCATCTTCTGGGTTCAGTTGTTTAATAGATTATTAATCTACTTAACTATCCTATTGTCTACCAAGATATTGTGGGATGAATTGATAACCTCGCCTTCCTTCTGCCCTGATTCTATCAGAGAGAGGCCTGGAATAATAATTAATAATAATAATAATAATAATATAGTAAATCGAATCAGAGTTTAAGGTAGCAAAGAGAGCAACACAACATTGAGAGTGGTGTTTCTTGTATTTCAGCAAGACTCAGGTGCCAGAAGAAAACCAGGTATTCTTTCTCAGCCCAGTAATAGAATTTATGTTGGTTTTTGTAAGGAGAGCTTGTTTCAGAAGTGGCATAGGAAAAAACGGCCACTGGACAGATTACCTGTACCTGGAATTTGGGGTGCACATTAATCTTTGGTCATGGGCCTAGAATGGTGGTTCTCAAGGGGGGTAAATTTTCCCCTAGGGAATATCTGACAACATCTGGAGACATTTTTTGATTGTTACAACTTGGAAAATAAGGGGTTGCTATTGGCATCTGGTACATAGAGGCCAGGGATGCTGCTAACCATCCTTCAGTGCATAGGGCAGCCATTCCC
>NW_024340701.1:16006900-16058461 GCF_902729225.1 Pteropus medius | reverse complement strand
CCCAGATAGTGTTCTAGGGAGATGTAGGGATAGCTGCTGGAAATATTCTGCACATTCCCGAATGAATGAGTCAAACAAATGTGTAGTGATAAACAGGAACATTTGTGTTTTGAGCTGTCTCTTGCAAGATTAAGCTGTTAGGTAGGAACTGATTCAGGGTAAAGTGGAAAGGAGACTTTTTATCCTCAGTGTCAGGCAAGTGCCATTCCCATGGCATGTTAATGTCCCCCACCCCCTTTAGCAGGAGTCAGGTTAAAATGAATCTGAAGGTGAAAGAGAAGTCAGTATTAGACAAAGAGCAGCTCTGGGGGAGCAGTGGGAGAATTGAGAAGCTAGTGGCAGCGCTGTTCTCTGAATTAGGAGGTATCGCTGAGCTGCCTGTATGTCTAGTGGAGCCTTTCTCATCCAATGGGGCCTCTTCTCTTTTTCCATCTGACCTCCATCCCTTCCTTACCCTGCCCTCCACTCTCCTTTCTCTCATCTTCTACCCTTCTATAGTATGTATAGCTTGCCAGGCCCCAGCCACCCACAGAATCCTGGGTTTGCCAGTTTGGGGACACTCAATACTCCATTTTTAGAGACCTACTCCTGGCTGGCCTGGTTCCTCCACCAGCCTGCAGGCTACCACCAACTGGAGGCCACCACCCTCATCCTTACCACCCATTCCATTGATTCTTAACCTGCCCTCTGGCTCTGCTCTGACCACAAATGAGCAGACAGAAGCTGACTGGAGTGGCTTTCAAAGCACTGCTCTTGAGCCCTCTCTTGGTACATCTCAATGGGTTCTCTCAGGAAAAATGCTCTGCTGGGGCTATTGGATTCAAAGTGGGATTTCACTCCAAGCCAGAGGCTTTGGAAGTCTGGAGAGGGGAGATACTCTAGGCCAGTGGGTCCTGAGGCAAATCATGTCAACTGAGTTCACTCTAAGTGCTGGGTGACAGATTTTGAAGATCATTTCAGAGACACCCTCTTAGCAAGTGGGCATCATGTTTCTAGCAAGAGAAAAGGTAAGAAGAGGCCTGGAGCCAGTAATCTCCGAAAGAGGGAGGCGGGGATCTAGGCCACATCAGCCTCCTGGTTATATAACTGGCTGAGATTTAACAGCAAATGTCAGATCCCGCCCGGGATGACACTGGTTAATAAAATCCAGTAAGTTTCAAGTGTACGGTTCAACAATATGTAATATATACATTGCATTGTGTGTTCACCATCCAAAGTTAAATTTTCTTCCATCACCAAATATTTGACCTCTTTTACCCATATCTATCTCCCCCATCCCCTTCCCTCTGGTAACCACTAATGTCTGTGACCATGAGTCTCTGTTTGTCAGAAGATGTGGTACATATGTACAATGGAATATTACTTGGCCATAAGAAAAGATGAAGTACTGCCATTTGTGACGACATGGGTGGATCTTGAGATTATCATGCCAAGTGAAATAAGTCAGACAGAAAAAGTTGAAAACCATATATTTTCACTCATATGTGGGATTTAAAACTGAAAGCAACAAACAAACATGACAAACCATTTCCACTTCTAGAAGGTTTCTAGAGTTCTTCCCCTTCGAATTTGATGCAGCTTTTCTGGTCCTTTGACTTAGTCTTTGCAGCCCAAGAAAGACAGTGTCTGAAAAAAAACCCACATGAAATGTGTGGAAAGTTCACAGCCAACTTGTCTGCATTTGATTGTGTTAGTATGCCTATAAGGGGTAGGAATTTTGATTATATTTTTAAATAAACTCTTGAAACCTTATTTACATCTTAGATTTTGGAGGGTTGCTGCACCTCCTTCTGTAAGCAAGGCTGAAGATGGAAAATTAGTATTATGGCCACTAAGAAAGGCTCTGTGTACCTTACACCTGGAGAAAACTAGTTAAAGCAGTGTGGTTTGGCCAGTCAGTAAAGCTGAGTGAGGGCTGCTAAAAGCCACACCAAACCACATCAGCCAAAGCAGTCTTCTGAAATGCCACATGTGGAGATAAGTATTAGGAAGTGAACACCTGGCTCAGGATATACAATTAAAGTCTCAGACTAGGCTAGAAATTTCTATTTGAATTTAAAACATGTAATAAGCTGACAAAATTACTCTGCATTAACAAGGAGAATGCTGGGGAGAGCACGACATTTTCATCTAGCATTTTCTTCACTGATGACACTTTCAGGATAGTATGTCGGTGTTAATGCTTCCTACTTCACAGACCCCTGAGCTCAAAGAGACACCAGAAACCATTATTAAAGCCCCATTCTCAAACCTTCCCACCTCATCAGTACTCACACCACAATTGAAATACAGCCCCTGTCTTTTCGATTATTACTATAACATGTTCACTTTTAGTCTCTGTTATTCTAACTCATTCTACTTTCTCTGGCCCAGATACTGGTCTTTTAAGTACAATTTTAGTACCATTGTTGTCACTTTACTCTCCAACTCAAAGACATAGAACAGCAGTTCCCTAACCTCTCTAAAGTGAACTAGAAAGTTCTCAGCTATTTTCAGGGGACTATGCGATTGGCTTCCAGCCTAATTTTCAGTCCTTTCCTGGTTTCCTAAAATCTTGCCAAAATAGAGTACATGTTTTTACAGAGTTTGAGTGACATTTCTCCCTTTTTGGTGATTACTGTTTCCGGCAACTGTATTGCTTCCTCCCATCCCCTGGTCTGTCCAAGTTCTGCCCATTGTCCAGCGACACCTGCACTTTGAAGAAACTTCGCCTCGATCCCTCGAATGGAAAGCTTCTGCCCCCTTTGAGGACATAGTGCTTCATGTCTTTCTTGTGGTATTTTTCTTACCTGCTGTACATTACAATAATTTATGCACTTCTCTATACAGGCAGACCTCAGAGACATTGAGGGTTCAATTCCAGACCACCGCAATGTAGCGAGGATCCCAATAAAGCAAGTCGTAATATTTTTGCTGATGGAGGGTCTTGCTTTCAATTTACAAAATCAAACATACAAACAAACAGAAAAATACAACATCTGTGAAGTGTAATAAAGCAAATCAAAATAAAATGAGGTATGCCTGTACTTAGATTCTGAGCTCTTGAAGGCAGGGTGCCTCTATGTCTTACCTTTCTTTGTATTTCCCATGGTACCTAGCTGAACACGTTGAGCCAAGTGGATATTCAAGTTAACGGTTCCCTAAAATTTCAGACGATGGACCATTGGACAGCAAAGGAGCTGAGAGAAACTCGTGTGCAGGTTAACAGGGCTTTGTGCCACCATGAATCTACTACATACATAGGGACTACGGCTTGCTAGCTATAGAGGTTGCTTTTAGATCCAGGAACACCCTCTGTTGAAGCAATAACCTTCTCTGTTGGGGGCTGTAAGATGAGAGACTGACTACAGCCACAAGCTGAAGTTTGCATTTATTATTTTTGTTGGCCACTTCTCTACAGCCCCTTCCAAAGCAGTTGAATAGTTTCCTTAGTAAACGCAAATATGTGTGCTACATCAATTCCCCTTTCAGAGAACACAACTAAAATGGGTAATTGAAAGTGAAGATTGAGTTTAAACAGAAGATTTACTTTTGCCAGACTATGGAAAAAGATGAAATTGTAGCAGCCAAGTTCTGATTAATACCCAGGATAAAGATTTACTTCCAAAAGAGCAGTGTGAATAATAACCTTTCCCGAGTTCTAGTTCATAAGGAGTTTCTCAAGCCAGCCCCTCGGTTCTCAATTATGTGATTTCTCGACTGTCAACTTTTACGGGCCATTGTTTCGGGGATTTTAAGCTTGAATCTTTCTCTTGGACATTTGAATTTAGTCCTGAAACACAATCAGTTTCTTCCTTCTCTAATGAAACCTGGGCTCTACCCAGAGACTTACTTTTCAAAGTGGACACTGCATGAGGAAGTACTTGGGATACCGGGATGAAGGAGGGAGGAAATTCCTTCTGTTAGTAGCTTTCTATCTTATTGGGAAGTAGCTTTCTTATCTTATCTGAGGTGGTAAATGTTATAACATGGGTGGGTTGACAGGCCTGGGAGTGCAGAGTGAAGCCATTCAGGGACACTGGGCCTTGAAGAATGATGCTGATAGATTCTGATCCAGGAAAGGTTAAAGTAGGGGGTCTGTGGGCTTCTCTAAGAACACATTGAAATTGAAAATAAAAATCTGTGTGAGAGTTCTTTTTCTGGGGAGAAGGCCCCATCTCAATTCAAAACCACTGCTCACTAGTTCATCTTCGTGAATTCTGAGAGAATGTGCACTTAATGGGTACGAAAACCAACATGCAAAATAAGATGACATTGCCAGAGTAGGTAAACTTTGATTGAACCAATGAGCAAGTAGCCTCTTGAGTTATAACTAATGGTACAATTACCCATTCTACTCATTTAAAAAGCAACAGCAAACAAAGCAGGCATAATCATAGACTAGAATTCCCTTCAGGTCTGGGCTGGCAATTGATTGTTCCCTTCACTTAGCATAGTGTGTGGGACCTGGGGGTAGATCTTGAGTTAATATTTGTGGATTGATTGAAGTAAATGTGACAGGGAATCAACACATTTTATTTCAAATAGCCCTGCATGATTTAACCAGAATTTCCAAGAGCATAATTTCCAAAGAAAAAGGAACGCAAGATAGCAGAATGTCAGAGGAAATTTGCAGTATCTGGACAAGCAACAAGTCAGCACACAGTTAATCGCTGAGGCTTTTGGATTTCCAGTCTATCCTAGAACACTATTCTAGGAGACTTACAGACCCCAGGCGGTTCCAGGGGCAGGATTTTCAGATAAAGACTTAAGGATAAGCCTTGTGCAAGGATAAAGCTTGTGCAAGAGAGAAGTCATTGGTAGCATTGCTAAACTCCCAAGTTTTCCAGATGATAATTGATTGCACCTGGATCTTACTGTTGCATGGCGAACTGTGGCTTCAGAAACCTCTGGATTGCTCATTCTCGGGCTGAGTGATTCACTCACCCATAATCCTCAGCTCATACTGGATGCCTCTTTATGTATTGTTCTCCAGGGAGACGATAAATGGGTTTGGACATAATGGCTTGGATTATCCCAGAGGTTGGGGGTTGTAAATTGAGTATATTGAGTTTAAAACTATTTTTATGAGTAATAGTCAAGACAGATCCAAACATAGAATTTGGAGGCAGATTTTCTGCCTTAGCCTTGAAATATCACCACACTATTTCTTCTTCTCTGCTCTTATGGTGACCTGCAGTGTGATGGCTCACATGCATCAACAACTTGTTTCCTGCTCTGTCACTGGCTCTTTGCAGTGTCTGTCCAGTTGTGCCTAGTGGGCATTCTATCTCTTCAATGCTGATTGCACCCCCCGGACCCTTACTGTGTGGGTGGCTGAGCTGAATGACCCTGCCAATTCCAGGATCCAAGAATGTTCAAAACACTGGTTAAATTAAGGCCACAGGGTGAGAATTGAGCCAAGGTTTGGCAGACCCATTGTGGAGTGGTGAGGAAGTGGTGATGTGGCCCACCTTTTGAGACTGCCCCCAGAGTGGCCATCTGTGTAGGAACTCTGACTTGTTACCACTGACTCAGCGTTTGTCTTACAAAGACTGATTTTTTTAAATAACCAATGTTGAAATTCTGTTTCTACTTAGATTTTAACTCAGCTTTCCAAGAAGTAGAAACATATTATGTTGTTTCGCCATAAGCTACTCATGGATCTGATGCCCCCAGTCTTGTTAATTTTGTGTCCTCATGGCCTAGTGGGGACCTGGCTCCCTGGAGGCTCTCAGTGGATCTGTGGAATGAAATCTGCTGGGGATCATGACTCTGGCTAGTCCTGACCTGCTGGGTGGGTGTCTCAGACTCTAATGTCCCACAGGAGTTACTCACCCACATCCAGGCTCCTCAACATGGAACTGTGGAACTTCAGACTGGGAGGAGCACCAGAGATGTAACACCTTGCGTCTTAGTGATGACTCTCTGAAGCAAAGCCAGTTAGAGGGATTTGTCTGGAGTCACACAGGGAGTTAGAAGAGCTGGGTTTAAAAGTCAGTGTAGTGACTCCAGAATTCTCTTCACTCCACCATAGGCATATACTGATCTCAACTTTTGAGTGTCTGCTACATGTTAGGCACTGTGCCAGTCACCAGGGATAGGCAGACAAGAATCAATCACACTGTGTGCACTCACCGAACCCCTGTGCAGGGTATATTTCAGCATGGTTGTTCAAATTAAGACTTGGTGGCAATCTCAGGGTCTCGGCCTGGGGCTGCTTGGATGTTCCTCAAGGTTTCTGAGAAATTGCTGTGCCATGGCCAGTTCTTGCCCCTTTTTGCTGAGGTTCCAAGTGTTGCCACTCTATGCCACTTTGAGCTCCCCAAGTGATATGTGATGACATTTTAACAGCTTTATAGAGATATAATTCACATACCATTTAAACCAATTCAGTGGTTTTTAGTGTATTCACAGAGCTGTGTATCATTCACCACAATTTTAGAGCATTTTCATTACCATCAAAAGAAACTCCACAGCCCTTAGCCGTCACTTCCTACCCCCCACCCAGCCCTAGACAACCACTAATCTATTTTTGTCTCTCTAGATTTGCCTTTCCTTAACATTGTATATAAATGGGATCATACAATATTTGTCCTTTCCTGTATGGCTTCTTTCACTTAGCCTAATGTTTTCAAGATTCATTTGTTCCATAGCAGATATCAGTACTTGATTACTTTTTATAGTCAAAATATATTTCATTATATGGATAGACCACATTTTATCTATCCATTCATCAGTTGATGGACATTTGAATTGTTTCCACTTTATGCTTATTATGAGTAATGCTGCAATGAATATTCATGTACAAGTCTCTGTGTAGACATATGTTTTCATTTCTCTTAGATATATACCTAGGAGTGGAATTGCTGGGTCATATGTTAACTCTATGTTTAACCATTTGAGGAATTGCCAGACTGTTTTCCAAAGTGACTGCACACCATTTTGCATTCCTACCAGCAGTGTATGAAGGTTTTAATTTCTGTACATCCTCACAAACTCTTGATGATATCTCTTTTCGATTAAATGATGTCATTTTATCTCAGCTCATTAACAGCTTCCACTCAAGCTTTGAATGACAA
The DNA here is from genome assembly GCF_902729225.1 of Pteropus medius. Classification (NCBI taxonomy): domain Eukaryota; kingdom Metazoa; phylum Chordata; class Mammalia; order Chiroptera; family Pteropodidae; genus Pteropus; species Pteropus medius. The sequence continues at coordinate 16,051,400 of NW_024340701.1, read as the reverse complement.
AGCAGTGTCTGTTCTGCCAACTGTGGCACGATACTGGCAAGAGTCACCTAAGGATGCCTGCCACCCGCTTACTGCTGGCTGCATGGTCATTGCTAGCCCATAAGGAAACTTTGAGTGAATTAGAAAAAAAATGCCCCGTCTGGGCACATGTAATTTTGTGGGCACACGAATTCATCAGGAGACAGACTTCCAGTCATTAGGAAAAGGATAGAGGCAGGCCCAGGTCTCCACATTTGGAGAGTGGAGGGAGGATGATTTGAGACCCTGCTTGCTCTTTTGGTATGTCAGTGGGTGCTATAGGGAACTCCCTGAACAACCATATGTGTAGCAGTCCTGCATTAGCTCCAGGTGGGACAGAACTATGGATCTCATCTTCTTTTACAGCTTGTGACTCTTTAAATGGAAAACAAAACAAAAAGTTGTGCATGCATGTCAGCAGCATCCTTGCATGCTTGAATCCTTAGATCATCTGGGAGCAAGTCAGAAATGCAGATACTCAGGCTCCACCCAAGACCTACTAGGTCAGTATGTGCATTTTAACAAGATCCCTTCGATGATTCTTATACACAGTGAAATTCCAGAAATACTGGTCTGATAAACAGGTGGCTTACCTGTTTATAACTGCCACACAATAGATCCTTTCCCCTCCTCTCTCCCTTTTTCTCTTGGCTTTGCTTTTATCACCGCATCCTCTAGACTTCCTTTCCTGTCTCCGACATTCCTGAGATAAGCATATAAAGCCCTTAGGTTCCTACTCCCTCCTCTAACTTAACAAAACAAACCCAAACCTTAGGGGGCCCCTGACTTCATCTCATGTTAAGTCCTCTTGCCAGGAGTGGGGCGCCTGCCTGGCCTAACCTCTAGCTGCAGCCAAGCACGTCTTAAGTGATTGGTAACAGAGTCCTTGCATGGCTTTGCTCTGCAGCTAAGCTGTACCTCAGAAAAAACTTCAGTTCTTAAGAAAGCCACACTAGTGTGATCAGGGCCACTCCTGCCTCTCTTAACAAGACCTAGCTAGTCCTGGGACTGAGAATCACTGGAATGGACCAACCCTTAAAGACCCAGAGCTATACACCTTTGTACCAGATACTGCTGCTGCTGGGCAGCACCTTGGAGGATGGGTGAGATAGACACCAATGGGGAAGTCAGGAGAGCACACCCAGTATCTTCACCTTAAGTCCCACCCCAAGCCCCATGAATGGGGCATATCAGGAAGATTGAACTGTTAATAGCACTAAAGTGTGCCTCTCACATTTGGAAGTGGGGAAGGGGGAGTATCGGTGCATAAGTGTTTCCCAACCCAACAATGGTATTTGGACAGCCGAATTAAGATGACCTGGGAAGTCTGATTAAATGAAGATTCTCTGACCCCACCTTTATGTATTCTGCTTTGGCCGATTTGGAATGGGGACCTGTCATCTAGGGCAGGGGTCTGCAAACTGAGTCTAGGCAGGCCAAATATGGCCCACTGCTTGGTTTTGTATGACCAGTCAGCTAAGAATGTTTTTTAAATTTTAAAATGGTTGAAAAATGAAAAGGAGAATATTTCATGATGCATGAAAATTATATGAAATTCAAATGTCTGTGTCATTGGCATACAGCTATGCTCAATTATTTGGATATTGTCTATGGCTACTTGGTAATACAATGGCAGAGTTGAGTAGCTGTGACAGAGACTGGATGGCTTGCAAAGCTGAAAGTATTTGCTATCTGGCCCTTTACAGAAAACGTTTGCCAACTCCTAAACCAGAGCCTTGCTACTCAAAGTATAGATGGAGAACCAGCCTCACCTGGGAGCATTATAGAACTGCAGAATCTTGAACTTCAGACTAATGAAATCAGAGCCTACATTTTAACAAGATCCCTAAGTATTTAGGGCTGCTTCTCCTTCACCCTGAGGCCTGGCCCAGGACTCACTTTGGCTTCAGCCAGGAGTCTTTAAAGGTACCTGTAACTAGCAGTGTACACCATACTGTTAATTTATCTGACAAATAAGTGAGTGTCTTGTTCTGTGTTTGAGGCTTGGTACCTCTGGATACCTCAGCCCCTCTAGAAATGAGGGCCCTGTTTTATTCTTGCCAATTCTTGGCCAAGGCCTGGTGTCCTAATTCAGAGCTGGAGGTGTACTGGCCTTTGCTACCTGCTGACACACTTCCTTGATGCTGCCTGACTTTTGAGCAGCAGGCTCGGATCTCTCCAGATCTGCTGTCCTGCCAGGATCCTGCTTGGTAGTATGGCCCACAGCCCTCTACTGTCCCTTACCCCTAATTGCTGCTGAGGGTTTGACTTGGACATCTGTCTTTTGCCAGTTGCTGTTTTTCAAGAGCCTGTAATCTTGCTGCTGGTCAGGACCATCCCTAGGAGAACATTTCTAAAAGTGGCTTCCTTGAAGCACTGATTCCCAGAGAGGTTCATAGATGTTCTATGGGCAGCAGAATGTATTGTAAGTAAATTGAGAAATGCTGGTTTAAGTAGGTTTCTTGATGGCAGGACTTAAAGGTCATTGGTATGCTACTGCGCCTTGTTACCCTCTGGGAGAGGAAAGAGAGTAATTGTGACTACCACAAACGAAGTGTGGTCCCCAGACCAGCAGCAGCAGTACCTGGGAACTTGTTAGATATATAAATTCTCAGGCCTCATCCCAGAGCTACTGAATCTGGGTGTGAGGGAATGTGGGCTGAGCAATCTCTGTTTTATCAAACCCTCCAGGTGATTCCGGTGCATGCTCAAGTGTGATATTTCTCAATTTTCTCAGTATCTCATTAGACTAGTGTTTCTCATTTGTTGTTTTTAATGAAAACTGTGTTTTTGGTTCCAAGACAAGACATTTGGGAAGATGACATTGAATTTCCTGAAGCATTTATTGGTGGCAGTGACCACTGCAGGCTCAAGGGGGAAAGAAGGAAAGAAAAAAAAAAACCAATAACCTTGTGGTAGCATCATCATCTGTCTCACGTCTGTCCTGCTAACCAGTTGTGGGCACACTTGGTCAGAAGTTTCCTCTAGTTCAAAACCACAAACTTTTGGCTGTTGCCAACATGTATTCTTTAAACTATGTTTTTTGTATTATATTAAGAAAGCCTTTGAGATGCATTTCTCTCCCCCTCTGCCCATCACCTCCATTCAGAATACTCTTCTTTCCTCCTCCACGAAATTTCTTCATCCGAATCCCTAAAATATCTTTCCAGACTAGTCAAGTCCAAATGGCTTTTTCTAGTGCTCTCACCATGGGAAAGCCTCTGGAAACTTTCAGATCTGAGACTGTGGCCTGTCCCCAGGCAGCACCTCTCAGCACAGGACAGCTGTGCATTCCCTCTCAGAGTTTAGCTCACTCCCTCTCATTCCAGAGCCTCCTCCTTTGCCGTTCCATATTGGTGCCAGTGGTGTCATAGCCGTGGGTCTGCATATGAACAGTTTTTATTCTTTGCTATCAGAGAATTCGTAAATGCTATGTTGTCACTTAGTTTGAAAATCCTAGTGACATTGAGGCTGTGGGTGAGGTAAGAGGAACCGTTAAGTTTCCTTGCCCAGGTCTTTGCTCTGTTTAAATGTAGGTGAGGCCCTAACACCTCAAGAGCTGATGCGGGTGGTTGGGTTCTTGATTTGTTTTTTTCCTTCTGAACAGAATTGTAATAGAAGCAGAATCAGCTCATTTACCAGAAAACAGAGGCAATTTGATGGTCGCCAAAGGTGAATGTGGTGTAAGAGCTTACAAGCTCTTATCCACCTCACTGTCTCCCTCGCATGCTCTGTAGCTCTCTGATGCCACATGGTCTCAGTTAGTGCCTGGATCTGGAACCTTCTGCGGAAGGCCTTGATGCAGCCTCACTCCTTCCTTGGATTTTGACTGTGTCTCAGTTGACCTCTGTGGAGGACAGTCAAGCCTTCAGAAGACCATATGGCAATGCTTTGGTTCTCTTGTCTGTTTTTGCTTTGAACGCAAGACCTCTTTTTGTCTATCTGTTGAATTTGAGCAGTCAGACTCCAGTGCTTTGGGTATGCCCCTTGGTGGGAACAGGAGTTGGCATTTGTTGAGGGTTCTGCTTTGGGATGACCTCCTCAGAGTAAGTTGCCTGTTTCCCATTTCTCCTCTTTTTCAACTGTAGGCCATGGGCAGGGACACATTTTGGCCTTTCATAATATTAAACAATGGAAGGAGACTAGATTGGAAAAAAAAAGTTCTTTTTCCCTTGAACGAGAGTAATGCCTTCATTTACAAAGTTATCCTTCTAACTTTCTTTTGTTAGCTGTGTAAAATATGACCACAATTAAAATTTCACAAGCCACATGCTGTCTTCATTGTCTTTGCTAGTTAAAGGCTGAGTGCTTGGGGACTGTGGATGTCATCAGCTCTGCCTGAAGTTCCCTTTGGGGTCTTGTGCAAAAAAGTTTGAATAGAGGAAAGAATATTCTCTCAGGGGAAGCAGCTGTAGAAGCACGGCTGTCTGAGAGCTCATGTCTGGCAAAGATCGTCCTCTCACCAGCCCCCTACCTTATCAACATTATTATTATTTTTTTTTTTGGATAAAATAAAGTTAAAATGGACATTTAAGAATAACTTTAATGGGAAAAGAACTTACATAAGAGTGCTGCTGTTGGCATGCAAGTGAGGGAGGAACAATCCTTAGCAGGATGGACCTCAGTTGCCCACAGCAGTACACTTATTGCCTTTCTTCCCTTCCCTGTCTCTCTGCTCCAGTCCATCATCGTGCTTCCTGGGGTCTCCTCCCAGATAGCTACATGTACCTTGTCTCAGAATCTCCATTTGGGAAAACTCACACAAACAATGGCTAAGCTGGAACTCAATCCAGGTTTTCGATTTTTGATTCAGAGTTCTTCCTACTACTGAACTGATTCCTGCTATATAGAGCTATCTAGGTTAGTAGGTGAACCATAAGGCTGACTTCTATGATGGAAGCTTGAGGAGTGTTTCAGTTATCTATTGCCGTGTAAGAAACCATCCTAAAACTTAATGGCTTAAAACAGCAACCGCTATTTATTTGTTCATGATTCTGCAGTTTGTGCAGGGCTCAGTGGAGATGGCCCATCTCTGTTCAATGTGGTGTTGGCTGGGGCAGCTCATATGGGGATGAAAGAGCCAAGATGGCTCCACCAGCATGTCTGGTGGTTCATCTGGGATGACTGGAATAACTGGGATGCCTGGGCCTCTCTACCTCTTTGCAGTCTCATGTTGTCTATGTCTTCTCTATATCTCCATGTTGTTCTTTTCTCCAGCAGAATAACTTTACATACATATGGCATCCTAGAAGATGAAAGCCAGAGCTGCCTGTACGCTTACGGCCTAGGCACCTGAGTGTCACAGCATCACTTCTGTCACATTCTATTCATTAAAGCAAATCATAAAGCAGGCCGAGATTCAGGATGGTGGTAGTAGGGGATAGACTCCCTCTTAAGATGGGGAGAGTGGTATGCATGTGCAGGGTGGGAGTAATTGTTTGTGGCCAACTTTGCAAGCAATCCATTACAAGGCTGGTTGGAAGAGCATGTTGGAAATGCGAGTTTAATTTCTTAGGATGTTTTCTAGATGCATTCTGATTAAATGCTGGGCCACAGGTTAGCTATCCAAGTCCATTACGCTGTTTAGCTATAGAATGGAGCATGCCCAGAGTCATTGCAAATGCATAGAACTGAGTAAATCTGTAGTCCTGGGAAGATCCAAGGGATATGTTTCCCACTGCTTACTGGTACTAGCACCACCTCCTTCCTTTACTCTTTCACACTTCTCTCTCTTATTTTCATCAAAAGAAAAGACTTTTATTAAAGAAAAGGTCATTCAAAATCGATCATAGACCTAAATATAAAGCCTGTAATTATAAAGGTTTTTTTGGTGATAATCTGGGAGAAAATCTTTGTGAGCCTGAGTTAGACAAGATGCTCAACATCATTATCCACCTACTAAGTTGGATGAACTTGGTCAACTTCTGCTTTCGTCTGCCAAATGCCAAATGCCACCTGCTCTCCTAGGAAAGTGATTTGTAATGTATAAGATATGGTTATAACTGCCCCCAAAACAACTTGAACACATTTCTCTTTCTTGTAGAGGGCTGACTAGCCATTTTCTCTGTCTCCCTCACTGGACTTTATTGACAGACACCCACAAATTGCTAGCTATGACTTTAGGTAACCACTGGCCACTAGCAATTTGAGGCAGATCATTTACTGTAAGTGCAAGTGGACGTGGGTGTCTCCTACTATGATTTTCCAAGCCAGTTTGGTTTTTAAGGTTCCATTAAAAAAAAAAAAAACTCCCTGCCTACTTCTTCTGCCCTCAAGTGTCCTAATGTCCTTTCAGTTCAAGGAACTTGTATCATTTGTGCCCCATAGCAAAGGGCTTTAGTGTTCTTTGGTACTATCAATATCAAAGATTTACTTTGACCTTGATTTTTTTTCTTTGAATTCATTTGTAATTAATGGTAAAGTCTAAAATATATGATTTGGTATTCTCATAGATTATTTTTTTCTCCAGGACCTAATGTTAAATTCAGTGCTGAATACTTAATAAGGACACTGATTACATGACGAATAAGTAACAGAACATTTTTCATCTAGCTTCTAAATTTGGAAAAAAGAACTTTGGATGAACAGCTGTAGTGTCCCAAATAATTTTCCATTTCTGCGAATCCCAAAGGCCCCTCTTCATGCATTTAACATTCCTGAAATTTCTGAAATTAAAAAAAAAAAACTGAGAGGAACACACAGGGATTGTTTGTGTGTGTTTTTTTTTAAAACAGTTTCATTTAGGTATACTTGACATACAATAAACTCCACTGAATTACCACTTATTTTCAGATATTAATTGGCAGGTTTTTTTGGAAGGCCTGTTTCTGTGTTTTATTCTGATCCATTGACCTATGTGTCTATGCCTTCACCAATACCCCATTATTTTGATTACTATAGTTTTGTAAATAATTAAAATTGGGTAGTATGCTTCCTCCAACTTTATTCCTCTTTTCCAAAATCGCTTTGGCTATAGTGTCCATATAAAATTTAAACTAAGCTTGCTTACAACTACCAAAAAAGCCTGCTGGGATTCTGATTGTAACTATTTAAATCTATTGATCAATTTAGGGCGAGTTGGCATCTTTACCATTTTACATCTCTAATCCACAAACATGATATATCTCTTCATTTATTTGCGTCATTTTTTATTTCTTTCATCAACATTTTGGAGTTTTTTGGTACATGTTTCATTAGATTTATACTTAAGTATTTCATTTTGTGGAGCTATTGGAAATGGTAGGTTTTTAATGTTTGCTAATGGTTCTTCTCTAGCATATAGAAATACAAGTAATTTTTGTGTTTTGAGTTTGTATCTTGAAACCTTGCTAACCTTAGGAGTTATTTCAAAGATTCTTTTGGATTTTCTACATAGATAATCATAACATCTGTGAATAAGGATAGCTTTACTTCTTCCTTTACAATTTTCATGCCGTTTTTTTGTCTTATTGTACTAGCTAGGACTGCTAGATAATGTTGAATAAGAGTGATGAAAGTGAACATTTTTGCATTATTCCCAATCATAGGGAGAACTCAGTCAGTCTTTCACTATGAAATATGTTAACAATAGGCTTTTTGTAGATCCTCTTCATTAAGTTAAGGAAGTTCTCTTCTCATCCTAGTTTGCTGTGAATTTATGTCATGAATAGTTGTTAAATTTTGTCAAATGTTTTTTTGGTATGAATTGATATGATCATGTGAATTTTCTTCTTTAGTCTGTTAATATGGTAGATTACATTGATTGATTTTTTTTTATTGATTGATTTTTTTTTTTTAACTAGTAAGCCTGCCTTACATTCCCAGGATATGTGCCACTTGATGTTGGTATCTTATTCTTTTTACGTGTTGCTGAGTGTTATCTGGTAATATATTAGGGGACTTTTGCCTCTATGTTCATGACAGATATTGTCCTATAGTTTTATTTCCTTATAATTTCTTTATCTGATTTTGGCATCAGAGTAATGCTAGCCTCATAAGATGAATTAGGATGTGTTCCTTCCACCTCTACTTTCTAGAAGAGAGTCTTTCGAGTTGGTGTTATTTCTTTAAATATTTGGTAGAATTCACCAGTGAAATCATCTGGGCCTGGATTTTTGAACTACAAATTTAATTTCTTTAATATTTATGGGTCTATTCAGGTTATTGATTTCATCCTGGGTGAGTTTTCGTACCAACTTTGTGATTTTTGAAGAATTGGTCTAGTTCGTCTGAGTTGTCATAGTTATGTGTAGAGTTGTACATAGTATCTGAAGTGATATCCCCTGCTTTGTTCCTGATATTGGTAATTTATTTCTTCTTCTTGTTTTTCTTTGTCAGTCTTGCTAGATTTGTATCAGTTATATGAATATTTTCAAATAGCCAGCTTTTGGTTTTATTGATTTTCCCTATTGTGTTGTTTCATTGATTTTTGCTTTTACCGTTATTATGTCCTTCTCTCCTTGGCTTTATTTTGTTTTTTATCTATTTCTTAGGGTGAGAGCTTAGATTCTTGTTTTGAGTCCTTTCCTCTTTTCTAATATAAGTGTCCAATGCTATAAATTTCCCTCTAAGCACAACTTTAGCTGCATCCCACTGCACTCTTTCTCCTCTCCTTCTTGAACTCTCATGCTTTGAATGTTATGTTGGACCTTTTGTTCTTGTCCCACAGGTCCCTGAACAATAGAGGAAAAAAAACCTGAAAAACATTAGCCAAGCAAGGGACATACAAAGAAGGACAAAAAGCCATGAGTGCTCTCCTCACCTTCTTGAGACCACAACTTCTCCAAACAGAAAGTTTCCCCTTATCTAGAGTTTTAGATATTGTCAAGGCTTCTGCTGCTACTGCTATAGCAGCCACTGCTGTCATTCCTGTCCATTGATACCATAAAACTACCTGAGGACTAGGGCACAAAAGAACAAAGAAAACAAATAAACAAACAGAAAAAAACTAGAGGATTTCCCTCACTTTCTCTGAACATTAGGAGCCCCCTTTCCCACTCTTTGAGCAGGAGCTAGAGGGCTGCTTCTGGAACTCTGAATCCAGTGTCTGCTCCTGGGTTGTGGCTGACTTGAGTTCAGCCCAGGGAAAAGTTACCATCAATTTGGTGGTACTTTAAATTCTTCTCCAGTTTGTCTGCTAATGTTTACTTTTCAGCATCCTCAAATAGCTCTCAATACTATGTTCAGGGTTTTTAGTTGCACTCAGTAGGAAAGACAAGGTGCAATGTGATTACTGCATTTTACCTAGAACTAGAATCTCGTGGCTTGTATTTTTAATGTTACCTGATCTTTTACATGGTGATCAAATAGGTGATTTCCATCCTCCCTTCTTTCTTTTTCTCTTTTGTTTATTCTTTTCTTTCTTTCCTACATTTTCTTGACTGTAGTGCCAAGTATATTATTAGACCTTAATAAAGAATTTTTGACTTGACTTTGTTGCAAATGGTAAAAATTCTTTTGCATGAGGCTTTATAAATATTACAATTAACAGAAATGATTGGAATGCTCATTATTGGAAAACACTTTCTGCTTTCCAAAGATATGCCTACTAGGGTGAGAAAAGAAAAGGAAGAATTATTTTAAAAGTGGAGAATACTGATCTTATGGAATCACTCTGTAACTACAAAAGGATAATATATCTGCATCCAACACAGGTATAACTTACTTTTGTTCCTTTAAGTAACTCATTCCATCCAAAGCCTTTTTTTTTTTTCATGAGATAATGCCAGCAAATATGTTAAAAATTAAAGGATCATGACCATGCCAAATGATTATGCATCAAATACTCTATGTCCTGCTTTTGCTGTATTAGATAGCTCATCTGAGTAGTGAATGAACAATCCTGTCTGTAGTCTGAGAAATGGAAACTGTAGAATTGAAATTAGGAGAGATTCAGTAAAACATGATATTTCATGCAGATGAGGCTTCTGGTAAACTTTTCAATTAGTTGCTTTTGTTTTGGCACCTGCATAGGTATCATCATCAAACTCATTAAACTGCTTCAAAACATAAGTGAAATTATATCTACTTATCTATAAAGGGATGAACCATGAGGAACTGTGTGGTACTAGGTCATGTACTAGGTGGCCCTAACTCAGGTGATTAGCTCAGCTTCCTACTCCACACAAGCTATTTCAACTCACAGATAAACCAGCCACATATCCTTATTTTGAGCAGACCTCTGAAATTGACTGCGGCTTAAATCCAGTGATAGCTGAGGCTTGGAAAATGTTTGTGTTAACATCCAAGCTCTGTTTAAAACATCAATGAAGCCAAATCCCCCAATCTAGTAGGATCTTTTGAAGTCATGTGAGCCAACAGTGTAGACATGTAATTCATTATTAGTTTATAAAAGCACTGCAGAAATATAAATCTGGATTAATGTCTAAAATTAGAACCATGCTGGTTTTAAACCGGAGCACCCAACACTGGTATCTGGAACCTTCTGTCCTTTTCTCTAGCCAGTCTCAATTTATCAGTCCCATCTTTCTCCTCATCTGTGTCCTTTTGTTCATAATCTTGAAATCAAGTCTTTCCCTCTGATACAATGCCTGGTGTCTCAATTTTAAAATCTTCAATAGAATACACCAACTCCATGTTTAAACAGGAGGAAACGGAAGCTCTGAGAGATGGTGGGGCTGACCACAGTCACATAGGTAGATGGTAGCAGAGCTGGATGAGCCTTCCTAGTACCCACTCCATTGTTCTACTCTTCTAAAAAGACACTGTGCTATTCACAGAACCTCACCTCTGAGGATGCCACACCGAATTTTTAACCTGCTCACAACTTTCTTTCTACAGCTTTTAAGTATTTGAAAGAAAATCAACTTATGATGGTGTTAGAAGCTAAAATGGTGGCGTGATTCTGGTCATGTTTCATTTCTTGATCTGAGTGCTTTTACATGGGTGTGTTCAGTTGTAACAATTCATTGAACTGTGCACTTATCTTTAAATGAAACATTTAGAAAAGGTGTACAGAAGAGGAATGACTGGTGGTGGACAGATTGGGAAAAGTGCAGAAGAAGAGACAGGTGGCATATGGTATGACTTCTGATTTTTTTGCTGCGGCCTCAGAACTTAATATTCTACTAATGCCTTTTATTATGCAACAAGTCACCTCTCTCATCCATCTTAAAAATTCATTTTCCTCTTAAAAGTTCTTTTATTCTACTCTCCAGGGTACTTTTGCTTCCTGGCGCCTGCATAATCTTTGTACCATCAGTGCTGACGAATCCTACTTAAAAAGAGGCATTTGCCACAGCCGAAAATCATAGTGATAATTATGCCTGATCTTGGCCCCCAACTCAGGGTACTTGCTTGTTTAATATTTGCTATGCATGCTTCTAACAAGCCAGGCACATCTGGATTTATATTTTCCTGCACGTCTGTGCTCCAAGGCTCCAACAATATGTGCGAGAGTATCTGTAGCGTATTTTCTAAGTGACAATACCGAAACCTCTTGTTTTCCTCTTTTTACTTTTAATATGAGACATGTGGAATGAGTATTCTCTAAGGCTTCTCTCTCTCCTCTCTCCCCACCTTTCTTTTACAGCAGGGGAAGGGACAGGGGCCTAAGTTTGTAAACAACAGTGTATTGAAAGCCGTAGATCCTTCCTTCTTCCCTAGGGCTGACAAAATGATCTTTTGTAGGTGTTAATCATATTTCTTTTCTTTCTTTTTTTTTTTTTATCATTTCTATTTCTTATTTTTAGAGTCTTCTTTCATCCCTTCCTCTCCAAAGGTTGCTTTTCAGTGACATAAAAGTCAATCTGGGTCTGTGTGTGAGACATTGTTTGGTATTATAATTTCTCAGAACTACAGAATCTTAACCTTGGAAAGGACCTTAGAGCTCCCCACCTTCCTCCCCAGTGCAGAAAGCTCCCATCATACTTCCCTTGTCAGCATTTGCCAGCCTTGTGGGAACACTTCCAGGCTCCATGAGCTTTGATGGTGTCTCAAGATGGTCTCAAAGCCTTAGAAAATCCTGCCTCACATTGGGCCGAAGCCAGTCTCTGGATAACTTCCAGACATTGTCCCTATTTTTCACTTGAATTACAATATACAGAGCTAGTCTCTCTGTATTTTCATCCATGAGAAATAAGAGCACAGGGATTCTATTTCTCCTAAGTCTAATTTCCTTCAGACTATAAATGTAAAGTTTCTTCATTTGACAAACTTTTTACTTATACGTTTTACTTATTTACTTGTTACTTGAGCTAGCACATGCTGGTCACTTTTTGGTTTTTCTTTCTAGCATCTTCCAGCATGTCTGTGTCATTTGCAAAGTGTGGCCCCAAGAATTGGCTAAAATGGCCTGTACGCCCAGTGCAGTTGGTCCAGGATAAACTAGCCTTCTGTGGTTTAGTCTCTGTCCTCCTGCTGGTCACTGTTGCTTTCTCCTTTTTAGAAGCTGCTTCACCTGCCCGCTCACAACATGGGCAACTACGTAACCATTGTCTCCCGAGTCTGCCAGGGCAGGTCCCTCCATACTGGGTATATACAGCTTAGTGTAGGAAGAGAAATGCAAGACTCCTTATTTATAATCTCTATTAAATTTCTCCTTGTAGTTTCAAATCAGCTACTGCCTCTGATGATTTCTTCATCTGTCAGTTTTGCCCATTTGTAACTGCCTCTGTTGATGCCCTGTCCCATCTCTACTCAGCCCACCTCTACATTCCCTTGCAGCAAAGTAGGCAGTTCCCACTCATGCTGACAGCTTCTGGCCTCAGATGTCCCTGTCTCAGAGGCTTTGCCTGCAGGCTTTCTCCAGTGCTGTGGGAGCTTGCTCAGCAGAAAGTTCTGCAAGAGTAGGAGTTTAACATCCCTGGGGCTAGCCCTCAACCAAGGACGGGGAGGAGTCAGTAGATAAATACCATAGCTTCCAAGTTCCCCAGAGATTCTCCCATGGGAATAAGTCCTGGTTACCCCCAGAAGCAGCCTGCTCCTTAGCACATCTTTATAGACTTCTCTCGTTTTCCTTTCTCACTTCCATTACTTTCTCACTTTGCTCCCAAATGACCTTCCTACACCAAGTTCTCATCTCAGGATCTGCTTGGGAGGAGCGAAACTGAGATCCTGCCCTCTCCAGGTGTGTACTTTCTTCACATTATTCTTGTTAATCCTTCATTCACTCCTAGAACTACACAAAGCCCTGCAGCTCACCTCCTGAGAGAGTGTTACCCGCTAATGGATTGTGAAATCCATTTACTGGGTCATGACCAGTGCTTTTTCAAGACTAAAACAGAATAGAATTGAAAATATGAGAGGACATTACACCTCAAGTACTGTTCTCCAAAACTTATATTTTAGTCATATAAATATATGTGTATGCTGAGTCATAAGATACAATTTTTTCCTACTGTGGGTTGTAGTTTTAAAAAGTTAAAAACTCACTGTTTATGGGAACGCCATATTCAAATTAGTATTTCTTTAGATTATTTTCAACCCCTTAAGGTATTACAGTCCAGTTAAAGGAATATCAGATGAAGGCATATCGGCTTTTATGCAGACAAGTTATGCTATGTCAGAGAAGACATTTTCTTGAGTAAATCAAGGAAATGAGGTTAATTTGGCCCAATTTGTTATTTTTAAACCAATGCGGATTCCAAATTATCACCATTGAAAAATTATATGTCCGATTTTTTTTTCTGTTTAATAATATGTTCTAAAATAAAGCTTAAAATAGAATTGAAGTTTTCCATGTTTATGGTTTACATACTCCATATTTTTATCAGTTTGAAACTTGCCCATCCTTAGTCTTTGACACTTCTTTGGTTTCATTTAGTTTTTCAGTGATTATGATGAATAATTTCACAGTATGCCCTCCACAGCTGCCCTCTACTGTCTTATAATCCCTGAGATGTAGTTTCCTTGGATCTGGAAATTTGAGCTTAGGTAAAGCAGCCAGCTGGAGGCTCAGAACTCTCCCGTTTCAAGCCCCTCTTCCTAATGTGTGGATTTTTCTAGTCTGATGATGGTTCATCTCCGTGAAGGTGACAGAAGCACAGCAGGAGTTGAGAAAATCTAGTTTTAGTCTTGTTAATCTATTAATGTTTCTACCGATTCTCAAGTGGTGTAATTCATCTTTTATCTTCTTGTCACTTGAACACTCTTCATTTATATTAAGCTATATGGAATCTGGGTAGTTTGCATCATAATATGATGAACAAGATGTTGCCCTCACCTAGTCCCCAATTTAGTGATTCTTCCACATGACTGTGGGAGCAGCAGGTGATCTCAAAAGCTGCCAGATTCCTTAGAGGGGGCACGACTGTGTTCAGAGCTGGGGTCCTGAAAGGCAGCTCTCATAGCAACAGCAGGGTCAGCACAATTCTCCTGGGCGTTGGGCTTAAACTCTCTGCCCTACTCCCAAACCTACCCACTTCCGGCTTTCCATTCTTGACATTCTTTAGTTCTTTTCTCTACGTTTTTCTTTTTTTCTTTTTTTTTTGGAAATAACTTTACTAAATAATTGTAAAAGTAACACCAGGCCATTGAAAAAATCTGAAAAGGTAGAAGAGCATAAAATATGAAAAGGAAAATCAAGTCACCTATAATCTACCACACAGAGATAACCACTTTTAATACTGGTGTTTATGTTTCTAGGTTCTGTTTTATACAAACATTAACACAATTAAAATAATGTTATTTTCTATCTAGTTTTAGGTAATTTGCTTTTTATAAACTTAAAATTCATGATATAAGCAAAATGTTGCCAAAAATTTCAAACACACTGAAAAGTTGAAAGCATTTCTATGGTGAACAACCATATGATACCAGCTAGGTTCTACAATTAACATTTATACATGCTTCATTGAATATCTGTCAATCCCTCTATCCATTCATCAATACATCTAGTTTTTTAATACATTTCAAATTTATAGACATTAGCACCCCCATGCTTTAGTTTGTTGCCATCATCATTTCATTACTATTTACATCATTACTTTTAATAGCTATATCTCAATTTATTTAACTAGTCCCCTCTTGATGGGCATTAGAGTGTTTTAACTTTGTGTTAGTATAAACACCATCATAACAAACATCTTTGTTTATGTACACTTCTCTATTGTTTCCTTAAGATGAATTCTGGTAGTGGCCGGATCAAGGTGCATGTGTATTTTTAAGATTTTTCATGTGTATTGCTGGTTTGCTTTCCAGAAAGAATCTTCTCAATTGCACACCTATAAGCAATATATAAAATGATTTCCCCATAATCTAACCAACACTAGATATTGCTGATCTTTTTAAGTTTTCCTTATCTGTTTGGGAAAATATATTTTATGGATTTAATTTGTAAACCTTTCTGCTTTTGTTTTCTCTTAGACTTTAAACTCTTTCTCATCTTGCTATGGTAACCAGTACTTCTTGGTCCTTCTCCCCTGAGCAGTCTAGATTCAGAACTCCAACTTCCCACTGCGGAGATGGGAAATTTCAGTGTCTCCTTGGGTGACTTCATGGACTAGGTCTTGGTTCCATTTGACCCAGTTTTGTTGCCTAAGCCTCAAGAAGCCTTCTCTGTCTACCTTGATATGTTCTCATCATCCCTTTCCCAGGTTTATCTAACCCACACAGAAAGTTTGTCCTGAGCATTTATAGTGGCAAAGGTAGGATATTGGCATACATATAAAAGCAAGAAAGATTTTAAGTGGACCTTAAGGAAGAATTTTAGACCATCCTAGAGGTAAAACGTTGAGAGCTGCTTGAGAGTAAGCTGGAGTGGCTATGTCTCTAGACTTCGAGTTTTCTTTGGGAAACTCAGTCCTTGAAGCTGGTGTCTGCTTCAGATTATCTTCCAAGAGTATTTCCAGATTTAAGATTCTCTAATTTTATTGGCAAAGTATGCCTTTTAGTTGAGGTCCAAACAGTCATTCTTAACTTCTAGGATAAACGAGTTCTTATAATTGCAAACAAATGAGAAACCAACCTAACAAACAAACTTTTTTTGCATCAATTACATTATAATTGCTCTGGTTGAAAAAAAATATTATTTAAATTAAACATTGGAAAAAAATAACAAATTTAACATTGAGTAGAACAAAATAATATTTATGTTATATGTAATAAAAGAACAATAACAACAAATTACCTCCATATATACCAGCTAGTTTAATAAAAAGAACATTACCCCCCCAAAACAAACAAACAAACAAACCCATGAGTGTTACCTTGAAGCCCTCCCTAAGCCCCTGCTGGATCCCACCCCTTCTATCTCCTCAGAGGTAACAAATATCCTAACTTTGGGTTTATCATTCCTGTGACTTTCTTTATAGTATTTCTGAATATGTTTATACCTCTAACAATGTATTATTTACTTTTGCATGCTTTTGACCTTTGTATAAATAGACTCATACTGAATGTATTTTTCTATAACTTGTTTTTCTCTCTCAACGTTAGATTCTTAAGATTTGTTCACAATGTTGCATGCGGTTTTAGTTTGTTCATTCACATTGCTATATGGTAAATATACCATGGTTTATTCATGCTACTCTTGATGTACATTTGGGTTGTTGCTAGTTTTATGTTATTACAAACGGTGTTGTTGGGAAGATTCTTGTCTATTTCCCTGGAACAATGTGCAGGAATTTCTCTAGAATAAATACCTAGGGGTGGAATTGCTAGATCACAGTGCATGTATACCATTGACTTTGTTCAATGATAACAAATCATTTACTAAAGATGTTGTACCAATTTAAACTTTTGCCACCAATGTGTGTTTACCCCGCTCAATGTCCTTGTCAACACTTGATTTTGTTAGATTTTAAAATTTTTGGCAGACTGGTTGAGTGTGAACTGGTATCACTGTGGTTTTAATTATTATTATTATTAGTATTATTATTAATTATTATTAATGAGGTTTCAGTAATAATAGCAATAATAATGTGGTTATGAATTCTCATGGGAGGCTTTTTCATCTTCCATTCAGTACCTGGGTATAGGAGAAGAACTTTTCTTTGTAGCCCTGATACAAGGAATGGATTTATTTCTGGTTCACCCTATACACTGAGCTTGTTAAACCTTCTGCGTATCAGCTCTGTGTGGGAGGTGAGGGGAGATAGGAGGTCTCTGAAACTGCCACTCTTGAGTGGTCCCTAGAGTTTATCTTCTGTATCTGAGTCTCATTGCTCCATGGATATCAAAGCTCAGTTTTGGCAGTTGTCCTCAAAATGAAAGGCGAGCCCCAATATCTGCTTACCTGACCAGGTTCCCACTTTTGTAAATGTTTTGGCCTTTGAGTATTTCTTACTTTCTTGCAAACTCAAAGTGGACTTCAAAATTTAAACAAAAAATTCGTTCAGAATTTTTAGTTGATTTTCACGTGAGCACAGTTAGACTGTAAAGACTCCCTTACTGCTTGAAATAGAGTCCTAATTACTAGACTTTGAAATTGATTCCCTTTCTTTTAAATGTATTTTTAAATACATTTAAAAATTCGATTGAGTTGAAGGACACTTGGACCTCCTAAAACTGCCCTCCTCAGATTCACAAACTAGAAAATTGTCTGTGGAGATGGCTAACCCATCACTTGTTCAAGATTTTATAATAAAACAGAGTTGCCATTTGCTAACATTTGAAAATTTTTGTGTGTGTTTACCAAGGGAGGAGAGGAAAAATCTGCCTAGGATGTTTCCCACTTAACTGCCTGCCATAATTTTTCATTTGCAATTTGTTGCTCAGCATTTCATTGAAGAGTGATAGTTCTAGGAGACATCTGCATTCATGCTCTAATGCCCATATCTTACTTTCTTACTTTCCCAATGCATCCTTAATGATGAGAAAAATCCCATACCTGATTTAACTTGACCTTGCTGTATAGACTTTGAATATGACATGACTACCATACATCTAGAAAAACTTTTGAAGATCAATGCCCAACAATGAAATTTCTGACAACTTTTGTAACAGATGCAAAATAGCATGTTTGCATTTTTCATTCCTTTTGGACAGGCTTCATGTGAATACATTGATTAAATATTTTATGTAAACCACCCAGAGCAGTGCCTGGGATAGTTTCTGTCCACTAAATAGTATGTCCTTTTTCCTCCTACAAACCACAAATACCTGCATTAGGACTCAGTGGTGTCTACTTTGGCCAATAAGGCCGAATAAGGTGGTTCTTCACAGAGCTGCTCCTGTGTGATGAAAGGTTGTAGGAATCACTGCTACTTCATTTCACTTACCTTTTATGTGGCTGCTTCCTTCTTATCTTGTACTCATCAGGGTATTGGAAAATAGCTCAGAAAGATACAACTTTGGTGAAGTTCCCTTAAAGGTTTATACTTCCTTCTTCAGTGGTCCATGGTTTCTGAGACTTGGCCTTATCCCTACAAATAGGATCTTGACCAATTCCACCAGTTCTCTCCCTGAAAACAGTCTTGCTTTGACCGAAGGGCTTACTGATGACTGGAAGTACTGCAGGAAGGACAAAGGGAGCTTGTCACTGCAGGCCTTTCCCCAGCAAGGGGCTGGGAAAAGGCCAGCATACCTGCAGGCTCCTGTATTGACAAGTTGCAGCATCCTCCAGAGCAGCCAAGACATAAAAATTGTAATTCATATTTGCATCTGGAATTTCTAAGCTTTGAATTCTTGGGCCAGAGGCTTTTCAGTAAGGGAAACCAGGACACATAAATAAATATTCAAATATGTATTAGTCTCTTTGTTAGACTCTAAGTCAACAGATCAAGACTGTCAACTAGCAGGATAATTGTACTGGGAATAGAATGATCCTGAATGCTGCGTTCCAGGATGAGGGTGAGTAGCAGTGGATATGGGATGTAGCAGGCACTGGAGAGGGGAAGATATCCTCTCTTTTTAGTGGGTATTGAGTCACCCCCAGGCACATCTAGAGTTGGATTACATCATGACTTAAAATGGTTCTTGTGGACTCCCCAAGGGGTCTGATCATCATTTATAATATGCTTCCAAGGGAAAGTCAAGTTAACGATACAGCTGATGAAAGTGATTTACATATATGCCTATGGGACACTGCCATCTGTAGATGAGAGGTACTTGGGCTCCCCTTTCATCAGTGCCTTGAAATCCTGGTAGAGTTTATAAGCCAATCTGAGCTTCTCTTTGGGCAGGGGCCTGCATGTGGTATTTGTTGAATAACACTAGAAGCCCATTGATCCAATATGTTATCTCCATTTGCCTGTTCTGCTACTTGAATCTTAGCCATGAAGATCAGGGAGTTCCCTTAATAAGAAAGAAGCCATTTTGGGAACCCTTTGTACAATTCCTTGTGTTAAGGCATTATGTAAATACTAGGGTAAATGCCTTAGTTGATATGTATAGCAAAGATTACTCTGCCTGATTATCAATTTGGGATCCCCAGATAAGGTGTGTAATACAGTTGCTTTCAAATTCTTTTGATTGCTACCTGCAGTAAGAAATATATTTTATGTCACAATCCAAAACATACACATACATACAACAGTATGTCATCAAATCTAAGATGCCATCAGTTGTCAGAGGCACCATTATTTTAGATACCACTAAAAAAAAAGAGTGATGCTAATTAAAATAGGCCATTCCATTGATTGTAAAGGTCACCACAAGTTCAGAGAAATTAAAATGTGAAAAAAAAAAGTGCTTTTTTGGAATCAATGAAATGTACATAAAATATACATATATTACTGAAACAATACTATATACAGTATGTTATAAGTATTTACTTTCTCCCCCTGTTCTGATCTAATGTATTTTATTAAAAATAAAGCTGGTCCCATTAAATTTATTGAAGAGCACACTAATGTGTTTTAAATATGAGATACAGTATTGTTTTGAAATAAGGAATTGAAGGTGATATGCCAAGACTGATTTCTTATCCCAAACCAGATGTTATGCCATATGTTTTAGTCATTCATTTCATTTAAATGTGAATTGATGGCCTACAGTTTAAGTCAGAACTCTTGATGGCATCAAGTGACATCTTGAACTAGCTTTGGCAAAGGGAGA
Source organism: Pteropus medius (assembly GCF_902729225.1). NCBI lineage: Eukaryota > Metazoa > Chordata > Mammalia > Chiroptera > Pteropodidae > Pteropus > Pteropus medius. Next base: position 16,031,447 of record NW_024340701.1, on the reverse strand, counting down.
TTTTATTGTTTTATATAAGGGCAAGGGTATGCTGGTGGGCCCAAGGAATGCTGAAACCAAAGGCTCAAATACTGTAGGATCTCTCTTTCTCTCCCTCTTTCTCTGTTTGTCTCTGCTTTTCTCTGACAATTTTATTCTCTTGTATTAGAACTCTTTATGAGACTTAACTTTGTCATTTAGCAGCTATAGAGCTCACATCTTCTTTATTTTACCACCAGAGAAAAATACTCTGAAGGATCCGATTGTCCCAGCTTGGTCCATGTGATCGTTCCTATGGTCAGGGGATAGGACAAAGCCATCTCCACTAGGACCACATGGGTGACATAGGGAATTATGCTGTTCTACAAAAGGAGGGGTCCTATTTCATTTAGAAGAACACAGTAGATGTCCATCACACCTAGAAAGGGGTAGCACTAGGTATTGTACATTGGGGTTTAGTCTCTCCCAACAGGTATTACACAAGGCCTACGGATTATAATTTTGAAAACAAGAATTACCATCAGTTCAATTCTTCCTCTCTCCCCGCCCCACTCCAGAACTTGAAGTTAAGTGAAAATAATAACTGACAGCAGCCAGTGTATGACTGTCAGTTCAAGGGCACTGAATGGAAAATGGATGCTTTCTAAATCCAAGAGAGAAACTACTTAGAAAAGAAACCGTTCTACCTCCTATCACAGGCAGAATTGGCCAAATAAATTGTGTATGAAAGGCTTCAAATGAAGTCAAAGTTTTCATCCTTAGGTCAGGGAAACGGAGAATGTTCCAGAAGGACAAAGCCGCAGGTTTCAGCTGACTAGGCTGCAGTCTGTCACTTATAGACATTCTTATCATGTTCATTTAAGGTCTGTTTTCTGAAAGTATCTTCTCACAGTTTCTTCTCTCTCTGTCATTTAACCTACTATATTAAAATATCATTCTACAGCTGTGCAATTAAAGGCTTGCTGCCTACCATTCTCAGTACACACCCCCGCATTTTTATTTTCTTAATAACCTCTCTTTCCTAAGTCCTGTTTTCTCAGTTTTGCCATAATGTGCCAGAATTTTGTAAATTATACCACCGATTTACTGCCAAGAACTATGCACCAGTAGCAGCTTTATTTGGGCAGCCTTTTTGAATCTTAAATACAGTATCTGTTTCTGTAAGTACAACCTTCACTAACAGATGGGTGTCTCATTTTGACACTGGTGAAACTGCTCAAGCTGCTCAGTAGTGTATAGACTAAAGTTTTGACAGGAAGAACCTTTTTTAGGGACTCTCGGTGGAGAGGCACCTTGTTAGTTTCACTGGGGCAGTAAGTAGAAACGAAACTCAATCATATTTCTTGAGGAGTTTGATGTCTACTTGGAAAGACAGAACCTACACACATCTGAAATGACTTCTGAAAATTGAAAGCAGTATAAGATTAGTGCTAATTCAAAAATATGAACAGAGAATATCAATGTGAATAGAATTAAAGATTAGACAAGACAAACTAGAAGAGGGAGCCAGGCTTTGAAATAGCTTTTAAAACAGGAAATGGACTGAGAGGAAGGGAAGGGCGTTTTGGGTTGGTTATGCAAAGGCATGAAGACAGAAACAAGTAGCTGTGAAATTACATAAGATTTACAGTCAGAAGTGTTCAATCATTGTTTTTTTTTTTGTAACTGATATTCACTTAATTCTCTGAGCTGAGAATACAGTCATGAACAAGGTAGCAAAGAGTCACGGACCTCCCATTTCATATTCTAGTCCCTGGATGATACCTACCTCATGGCATTACACATAGGACTTAAGCAATGGAAATGAAAGAACCTGGTGAAGTTTAGAGTGATGCATCATGATAATTGTTTATTACTAGTTGGAGGAGGAGGAGGAGGAGGAGGAGATGATGGCCATGAACAGTTGAGGGAACTCTGTCCCTGCTTGACATTTCATGTGATAGAACATCTATGTCCTGAACAAATCAGGGGAAAGCAAATGCTCCACCACTGCCCCTGGAAGCCTTTCTCCGATAGTCAGATATATTCATTTTGAGGGAAGAAAGAATTAAATTAGCTAGACAAGGCTGTTACTTATGGATTTTCAAAATATTCCAAATCACTGCTTTTCTAATTTTTGTAATGAAGACCCATATGAAGAAATCTATTCTACTATGACCTATTATTTGGCTGAATATATTATTTATTTTCCATCAGCACATTTTTTAATGTGAAAGGGAGTGCAATTGATACAGTCAAAAAGTTTGAAACACAGTACTCTAGTTGATTGTTGGTACATGTGAGGGGCTTGGCATCATGACAGAGAAGGGGAATGACAGGTGTATGGTGAGGTGAATGTCTGAGATGTACTTTAAACTTGTCCTATCTAAACATTTCGGTGAATATTCTCTCCCCTTCTCCCCGCCCCCTGCCAAAACAAAACAAAACAAAACAAAACACCGGTAATAAACATTTTCTTCAATCTATTCTCCACTAATAGCAAAAGGTTTAGATCAATCTTTCAGGATTCCTTTTTCCACGTGGAACAGGCATGGTTTTCTGTGTACTTCTTCACCTTCACCTTTTCTTGCCCTTGAGCTTTCATCTGTTAGTCTGCCACTGATTTAGAGAAGTAAGGCTTCTAAGGAAGACTGTCTTATTTATAGTTTCTGGCCCTCTGCTTACTTGTTCTGGGTCTGCAACTTGGAGTTGAAGTTGATGCCCTTGAAAAGCTAAAATGTCTTCCTTGCTCTACTCCTTCAAACACAGACATTTATACACAGCTCCTGGACATCTCTCCTGTCTCAAAACTTTGCCAAGATATAACAGAGCAGGTCTTGCCTGCCAGTCAGACATGTGAGACTCACTCCTGGGCTTCTTCAATGCCTCCTCATATATTAGGACTTTCTAGCTATGAAACCTTTGCAAATTTACCCATGGAGAAGAGAAGGGTTACCACTGTGTCCACCCTTCCTTGGGATCTTCCAAAATGTTTGAACACTCATGTGTTAGCAAGAGCCACCAGAATGTGAGAAAGTAGTAATACTTCACAGCAATAAAGTAACTTTCTGTAGGTTTTCATTTTGTAAAGATCTTTAGGTCATGAAGGCATATAGTAGAGAACCACAGGGGGTTTCCTGCCTCAAAGGATAAACTATACTAATAGCTTGAGCCTTAAAGTCACATTTTCCTAAAGCAAATTTTATCATCTGAACATCTGAATTCATAGATTAAACTTGCCAATAGTTTATTTTACTAGAGAGGATTGAGTACGTGACTTTTCCTGGGGGTTATTAAATTAAAAATTAATAGATATTATTTTTTTTCTAAGTCATAAATTATACGAGAAGATGATTTAGACAGAGGAATTTAAAAACACACAGAAAACATTGGTAGCACTCAGATGCCTGACTATGCTAATGCTCTAAAAAAATCTTGAAAACGTATCAGGCCAAACTTTGTCATATTTTAATATTTTTTTACCAGAAGCTCATTTACATACATAGCAGCTCAAGGTAGTAGAAGCCTAAAATATATACCCACCGAATTAAGTAGAACATGTGATTATGAACCATCAAATAGCTTGTAAAACAAACCAAGTATAGTAGTAATTATTTTAATGAAATATTTTAAAACATACATATGGCATTTAACCTTTATGGCAATCCCATGAGACATGGCTGACCGGGGTATTTGAGTTTTAGGGAGATTCAATAGCTGTCTTAACTTGGTTCCCTAGAAGCAGAGCCTGTGACTTGAGGGACTGCTCTCAGGGAAAACCTATTAAGTAAGAGAAGGAAGCAAAAAAGAGCCAAACGGGGATACAGTCTCAGATAAAATCTGTACCACAAGGTACTCAGGAAAATAAATCCTGCAGGATTTTCATGAAAGGTGACACCTATTTACAGCTAAGCAGTTCTATGAGCCTGCTTCCTGACAGTAGAATTCTGGGAGTTCAAAGGCTTCTCCTTGTTCTGTAATATCTCTGTTCCCCTCAGTCATGCTGGTGATATTTCTGCATATATAACTCATTAAGAACTCTGTGGTTCTTCTGTGAATCTTCTTAGAGTTCATGCCATTAGATAAAAGCCACACCCACAAATGTCATAGACATAAATTCTTTTCTGTTGTTTGAGAGGATCTGTGAGACACATCCTTAATTTTTAAAAGACCTTCGGTGGGACTGAAGGTACTCTGAGGCACCTCCTTAATTTAACAAAAGATATGACAATCAACATCCTCGAATTCGTGTTTAGACTATGTTTTCCTGGCAGTGCCTGGATTTGACCTTTGTTCAGAAGCCATTCAAATGTCCTTTTCACTTCACTGCAGCCGCAGTGTAACCCCTTTGGCAAATCATTTGCTAGCACTTAATCATCTGGCTCCCACAAATAAACATCTGTGGCTTCCATTAGTGCAAAATACCATTTTCTAAACATCCATATCTTCAGTATTGTCACAGTTCAAATTTATATACTGAAGCTGTACTGAGTAGGATAAAACCATTCCACATATGGACAGATGATTCTGTGTCATAAGAAACTTAAAGCAGATTTTTTTCTTTTCTTCCTACATTTATCGATTACGAATTCTGAATCATATTCTAGGTATACAAGGCAAATAAAACATGGCTTTCACCATTGAGCAATTCAAAGATGTGATTGACTCCACAGAATTTTTTTAAAAATTAAGTCTAAACCTATGCTGTTTAATATGGTAGCTACTAGCCACACGTGGCTATTTAAATTTAAATTAATTAAAATTAAATAAAAACATCCAGTTCATCAGTCACACTGGCCATATTTCAAGTGCTCAATAGCCACTTGTGGCTACTGGCTTCCATATTGGACAGCACAGATATAGAACATTTCCATCATTGCAGAAAGTTCCATTGGACAGTAATAATCTCAAAAAGCCAATAAGATCTAATAAAGATAAGCATTTATCTTTGTTTTAAAAATATTTGTCTCCTCTCCCATATTAAAAAGAGTCGAATATTAAGGAGATACTACATACTTCTTCAGTAAATATCCTAACATGCTTCATAATAAAGAATGCTGTAAAACCATTCTTAATATTTTTTTAGATCATGGACCCTTATTAAAATTTACTGAAACTTAGCAGCTTCCCCCCCCCCCCACTCCAGGAAAGTGCATTCACCATACTCCAAATGGCATGTCTGTTGCAGAAATTGTTCATGGACTCCCCAAAGTTCTTCCATTGGTCCTCTAGGAGGTCAGGGACTCAGGTCAAGAATCTCTACTGCAAAGTGAATTTTATTTTCCCATGGACTTTCAGTATAAAATTAATGATGCTGTTTACAATTAAATAGAACTTCTGATAATAATGAAATTATATTTAGAATAATGATGATGAAGGTAAAACCAAAAATTTTTGACAAAACATTAACAATGCAGAGCAGTCTTCAAAATAACTAAAAAAATAAACCCGACACTTTAAGCTAAAACTATAACACAGAACCAGCAAATCTGCCCATTTAGATCATGTATCACAATCAATAAAGAAATATATAATTTTAGCAAATTGGCTACATTTTCCATCGGTCTCAGTTGCTTCCTCCCACCCCCCTTGCCCACCTTACAGTGAGAAAACTTTAGGGTAAAGGAGGGAGCAATCTAGTAGCCTTCTAAAATCAAAATTCTTGATATAGTTCTAATACACATAATAGATATTTTTTTAAAGAGTGAGTTTGGGGTCTTAATGTTATCTACCTGGACAGTCAGAAATAAAGGGTACGATTCAGTAGGCCAGGAAGACCCTTTTTTGAACTTTGGAAAAAGGAGTGGCTCGCTCTTTTAAAATCTGTTGAATTAGATGAAGTTCTGTAAGAAGAGCAGAATTATAAATGGAATTGGCTCCAGGTATGGCTGAGGGACAGAATCCTACATGGCTCTGAGTTTCTGATTTTTGAGCCAATGTAGAATTTGCAGTTTTGAGGAAGAAGCACTGAAGCATTCTTTCCAAAGAGTGATAATCCAAACCATATGAGCATTGATTAATGGTGGTCATAATAAAACCATGGTTAACCAGAATTCTAAAGGGATGGCCTTTTGTAAACAAAGAAGAGTTTGTTAGAAAATCCCCCTGTCACCTCTCTCTTTCTTTTTCTTCTTTTCTTTCCTTCTTTTTTTTTAACCCTGTGGAAAGTCTTTAACACTTTAGAAAACTTTAGTAAGTACAATCTGCTGAAAATAAATGATCAGTCTTTGATCTTATCATATCCTTCAGGATGTCCATTTTGTAGACTTGTCATCATTTTTTAATAGTAGTTGATGTATGGGTTTAGGCCAAATATAAACTGGAAATTTGGGGCAAGAGGTGGCTGATATCCATTTATTTTCTTTTCACTTTTCTATCAATAGTAGGCAGTAAATTTTTCATTCGTTTGTGTATCAGTTTGAATGCATTCAGCTGCAAGTAAGAAACAATGCTACTCACAGTGGCTTCGATCGAAAGGACATTTATTGTTGACTTAATAAGAAGTATGAAGGTAAGATGTCAAAGGTTAATTTATTAGCTCAATAAGTTCATCATAGATCCCAGGTTCTTTTTATCCTTGCACTCTACCATCCTCGGCTGAAAATCTTTAGTGTTGAGATGTCTTACTTACTTCATGGTTGCAAAATGGCTGCTTTAGTTTCAGGCATTCATCCTTACACAGTATCTTCCGAAGCAGGTGTTAGTAGTCCCATCTTATATTTCAAATTTGACATATGTATAAGTGTCAATATCATATATTCAGTTTCATGTCATCATGCATATAGTTTCCAGTATCTGCTTTTTTGCTTAGCTATATTTCATATACATTTCCCATTCCAAACTTGATTAGCGGCTATATAATAGCTTGTTGATATAAGATAATTTGTTTGCTCATTGCACTATTGTCATACTTTATTTTTCACTATAATAAACAATATGTGATGAATGTTTCTTAGAATGCTGATGGAAAGTGGGACTGTGTACTCCAGGTTCCCCTATCTCTCCAGTAGGTCTCAGTCCCTTCCCTTCTCATGAGTTTACTTATCTCAAGTTATTTCTCAAAGAGTGAGTTTTGTGATAGTCATGGAGATGCACTGACCAAATCTTCCTTCAAGGAAAAACTATCTCAACTGGCAATGCTATTCTCAGACAGCCATCACCTTTCAGCCCCTTCAGAGATTGCCTCAGCCATTGGGAGAGCTTCACCCAAGTTCACGTCCTTCCCAAGGTGGGTCATATCCAATGGCTGATTGAGGCAGGGATATAGAGGTCCAGCTATTTCAGCCTAACATGAGAGGCTGCCATTGGGTTGACATCAGAGCTTGACTTCTCCCTCTGTCCAAACCTGCTTTCATCTTTTTCACAGTTGTTGATCCCTAATAAACATCCTGTGCACTAAACTCCATCTCAGAAGCTACTTCCCAGAGAACCCAAACTATGGCAACTGTCTTCTTTGCTTAGAGCCAGGCCAGGATGACCTGCGGGAAGAGAAGAGTGCTCTTAATATGACACAGATCACATGCTGCTTAGGAATATGCCATATGGAGTTGGAGAATCCAAGAATTCTTAGAGGAATTCCAGTTCATCTCTGAATATGAAGAGAAATGGGGGGCAGGGGGAGGGGGAGGGACAGTAGAGTCTTTAACATTTCTAATCTATTCAAACTGTAGTTTTGGAAACTAAGCTTCTTTGAGTTATATGCATAATAGTTTGTTTTCCATTATGAAAGTAATACATGTTTCTAGTAGAAAATTTAGAAGAAAAACATTCAGTTATCAGACTTTTTTTCTATGCATTGTTTATTTTTAATTTGATTTTTTACATTTTTATACATCACATCATTTATGTAGTTTTGTTATAGTACATTTTTCACTTAATATAATAAAAAGTTTTTTATATGCTATTATATCTTTTTATAAACATTATTTTTAACAGGTACATTATATCCAATGAATGCACTGTGGATTATTTAACCATAACATTGACTATTTGGTCTGTTTATAGTCTTTTGTTATTATAAATGACATTGCAAAGAAATCTTTGTGTTTAAATTTTTTTTCTATATTTATTATTATTTCCTTAGGATAAATTCCCAGAAGTGGAATGACTGGATCAAGGAGTTTGAACATAGGCTTTTGATTCATATTGCTAGATTGCTTTCCTGAAGGGTAACACAGGTTTTCATGTTCACTTTTTGATATGGAATAATGAACAGTTTATGTAATTTTGTATCTGTCTCGGTGGCTAGAGAACAGGTAAAGAAACCTGGAGCAAGCAGAATACAGAACGAGGCTTCTCTAGTTGGTGGGGGAGGGGGCTTTTCCAAATGGACAGGTCCCAGCCTCTATCATCTCCCCATTTTCAATTTCCACACTCACCATCTCTCATACAAGTGGAGCAGAGACTGTTACTCATTTGCTTATCTTGTATGGAGATCTGAATAACCCCATAATAGTGTCCTTGTCTATATGGTTGTAGGTCCCTGTAGGTAAATATATTACCAAGATGATGTCAACTCAACAATCGGTGAGCAGACTAGAAAGTCTAGAGGGAAAGATCTCTAAATTTAAGATGCTGTTTTGAAGTTTGGGGCCTGGTACTGTTTCAAAGATTAAGGATCTACTACTTACTGGAATTCAATATCTAATATTTTTATAACGATTCAGTTCCAACTTCCAAATGAGTTTAAATTTTAAAATTAAATACAGACTTTCTCCCTGAGGCTGTGGTTTTCAAGAGTAGCAAGACTTTCAAGCGATTTTACTTTAACTTGGTGATAGTTTCTGAATAAACATCCAGGTTGTCAATTTTGGTCCTCATTTCCTACAAATATACCAAAGCAGCTTTGTATTTCGTTTGTCATTAAGACATTTGATTTGCCTCCTTATCCTCCACCCAAATTTATTTCACAAGATAGACTAAGTTTTAGGTACCATAAACACCCAATTCTATTGGGTGTTCTTTAATTGCTGGAGAAACTGGGCCGTGTCTGAGTCACACACCTTTTACTGTGTCTTCCCTGGCATGAGATTCATATATATTGGCATCTTCTCAGAGTGAAGTTGACTTTCTCTCTATCCCGAGTCCAGAATTTCGGTTGGCATGTGGCAATTCCCAAACAGTTTGAGGATCATTTTAATTGGCTCTGGCCATCTCAGCCCAGCCAGGTTCACTCTGAGAGGTCCCCTATCCCTTCATGAATGGCCACAGAAGCTTTCACTCTTGGCTCTGCGTTCTAATAGCCCCTCTTGCATGGACTGTGCCAAAGCAATGCTTCAAAATATTCATCCATATCATGTGGCTTTTCTTGCTGCAGTTTCTGTTCTTTTTTATTGTAGGATCTGGAGACTCACCGCTAGAAGATGATGAAGTCGGGTACTCACACACTAGATATAAAGGTGAATGCTTTGCTTGTGTGCTAATGAGGACCTGCTGATGCCAGGAGAACTTTTCCTTTTGGCCCTGCAGAGCGGACTATAATAAAGTGACCAGACAGCACATTAAAGTTCTAATTACCTGTCCAGAAAAAAAAAAATATTTAAAATTAATACACATATGCTCCCGTTAAAAAAAAAAAAAACTTATAAAGAAAAACGAAAGAAAACAAAAGCATTTGGAAAACTCTGAAGTGCTGACCTTCAGCACCCCAGTGGTCATTTTATTCTCATAGTTTCTTTACTGTCCTTACTTCTGCAAAGCCGAGCTCTAGCTGATGAAAGTGAAAATCAAGCCATGAGTTCTGCCAGATTCATACATTACAGCCACAGTCATCCAGAGTAAACCACACAAGGTCAAATCTGGACCCAGTGCTGCTAATGTACTGAGATGAATGGGGACTGAGAGAACTTGATTTTCATAAGCTCATTTCATCGTGCTCTTTCTGAGTCCAGCTTGGCTCCTGAAATGATGAGTAAAGTGTGTTGCCCCCATGAAACTTAAATGACAAAGAACTCCATCACTACACATTTCCAGCAACCCACCCCCCAACCAGGCATAAAAAAAACTAATCAAGAACCTTCTATGCAGACTCAGGTAAGTATGTCCACAAACATTTCTTCTGGTGAGTCATTTCTCTGAAACTTAGGGAGCCCTGGGAAAAGTGAAGGTAAATTTAGATTATTTCTCTCTGAATCTGGTTCCCTTTACAGTGGAGAAATAATTTGAAGAAAATTAGTTAATAAAGTTCCATTGTGGCATTTTGCCTAGGAAATATGTCCACATTCTGACAAGAGGATACTGCCCTGCTCTCTTGCGATATGTCTAAATTATAAGAGAATCAGGGTAGTACTGGTCAGCCTTTGGTTGGAGAGAGTCCTTCAGCTGTTTTCCACACAAATGAACAATCTTTCTAATAATGACTGGTACCTATGCACAGGTGTGTTTCCTACCATATTCCACATTTGTTTTTGACCTGTGAATGCAAATATTCATTCCTGTTCACAGCTCCTATTAATTGAAGGTTTAAAAATATTTTTTCCTTTAAATCTCTTATTGAAAAATCTTCCCAAAACACAAGCATGAACATGTGATCCTTCACATATATAGTAGGGGTTGTCTAGTGCCCTTGCATCATTGTTCCCAGTGTTTATCCTCACCTCATAGTATTGCAAGTATGGAAGGTAGACCAGATGGCCAGAATGTGTGCCGACTCTAGAATTTACCCTGAATGTTTAAGAATAAATATTTCTTGAGAAGTTGTTTGCATTGTCAGTTTTTAGTTTTCAAACTTATTTAGCTCTAGATCCTCGGGCCCCTACATAGTGCCTGACATACAGTATAAACTCAATAAGTGTTTTTAAATTAAATTTAAGCAAAAGAAAGAAAATGAAATTTAACCCACATTTATTGTGTTCTTAGAATGTGGCAAGTATTACTTTTGATACTTTTACTTGGAATGCCATCATATCATCGTACTAATTGAGGGAAGGGGGAAGGCATGTAGAGATATATTGTTATTTCTTATTTATAGATGAAGGAACCACAGATTAGAAAGGGTAGGTGACTTGCCCAGAGTCACATAACTAGCAAACATTACATTTGGGTTTGAAATCCAGATGTTTTGACTCAACATCTAGAGTTTGCTAGTGGTTCCTTATTAGTCTTCTACATGATACTACCTACCCCAGGAACTCCGGTTAATTGGAATGCTTACCACATTTGCCCAGGAGGATGATAAAGCTTTCCTAAATAATCAATTTTGATTTCTCCCTAAATAAACCCTATCTTAATTGAAGCGGCAGCATAAGAACTTCTTTTCTCTAAACCTCTGTGATAAACGTTTTGCTAATTCACTTCAACTTACGGTGCTTATATGCACTTCAAATTCAAGTCACTCACTGACATTTTAATTGCTATCACTATAAGGCCGCTAAACTGTCAAAATATCTTCCCAAATTTGGTCTTGGAAAGTAATCCAAAAAAAAAAATTCCTTTTGCAAATAAATGAAAACAGGTTTCTTTTCCACACATTGACAACAGCACAGCTTTTAGATGTGCAAGCCAGAACTGCTAGGAGGATTTGAAGGGGCAGAATATGGGGCAAAATCTGCTAACTGCATGTTGTATCAAAACAAGTGAATTTGTGATATGTATTCGCAGGTCATTCTCTAATGTACCTGTTAGCCTTGAATATTTGTCCTGTGTACATTTATGGAAAAGATAACCAGAATGTTTGGTAAGAATTGCAGGTATGCTGCCTCATATTAGTTTACTCTTAAACTGTGACTCTCCTAAACTCATGTCAAAGTGTAGAAGCTGGAGGGTGTGAGTGTTTTCAATATTTAAGTGAAAAACAAATGGAGAATTGGACACTCTTCCAGTTTGTACATCAGTGGAATTGTGATCAGGACCCGGAATGTAAAAGAATTTGTCCTCATTGAAAGGGTTACAAGAGACCACCCAAAGTCATCAGTCAGAAGAAAGAATAAGGTGGGCATGTGTGGGAGATGAGTAGGGGATCGGAGAAAATAACAGAGTTTAACCATACAACTTTAAAGCTAGATGGGACTTTGAAAATAACTTATCCACTTCCGTCTCTTGTAGATGAAGAATCTGATTCCCTGAAAAATTCAGTGAATTTTCCAGGGTTACTAGGAGATGATAGGGTTAGAATATGTGCCCAGGCTCTTTGCCCCATATTGTAGCCACCATACTGCACTTGCTTACTGTTTTCATCGTCTCCCTCTGGGTCTTCCATATTCATTCCCACATCATCGTCCTTGCCCTGCCTCCAATGGGGATTTTATTTTCTCTCTTGGAGCCCAGTTTTCAGTCAAGGGTTCCACAATTTGGCCTGTGAGATGGGGCAAAAGAGGCAGTGAAGGGGACCCAGTTGGCAAGAGTAGAAGGCTAGAGATTGGGGAAGCACAGAAGCATTGCAGGCTAGAAGGGGAACAGGGCAGACAGGGAAAACTAAGGAAAGAGACAGTGGGCAAGGTAGGGAGAAGGGGAGGAGATGATAAAGAGGTAAAGTGACAGGTGATTTTTAAGAGCTAACATCATGGAAGTCCTCTGAAGAACTATAAAAAGTGCTTATTTGAGATTCAAAACACCAAGTACATTTGGGAATTTCCTTGTAGGCAATCTTTCCTATTACAGTTGGAAAGGAAAGGCAGAAAGAGAGAGGGAGAGAAATATAACTCACTTCTAGTAGTTGCAGAAGCCAGTAGTTTCCAAATATTAGTTTTATTTGAGAGGTAGGCATCTGTGGATTTTTTCAGAATTTATCTTAAGGAATTTTGATTATAGAAGAAAGAGCCACAGCTTGGCAGTGCTAAGCAAGCATACCCCAAAGACTTCTCATTTACCTGTGGTCTTGAAATCTAGTTCCATGGCCATCACCAAAGAAGGCACTAAATTATTTAACATTGGTTCAAGAATTCTGGAGCCATCACCAAAGAAGGCACTAAATTATTTAACATTGGTTCAAGAATTCTTTTATATGTAGAAGAAAATAATGGAGACATATATGCTGTTTTGAATTTTACATTATATAGACTATATGTATAAATCTCAGAGGAAGGAAACTTTGTTCAAGGAAGGACTATAAGCCTGCTGTAAGCTCCTGTAAGTCTGTATCCACATGGTCGAATATAATCAGCTCTACACTAAGCCCTTAGGACATCACTTTTACCTAGAAAGTCCAGGGAATACTGCTTGGGTCCTGACTTTAGGGCCCACTTGCAGCTGTCTGAAAAACTATATCATGAAGTGTTAGCCAAAGGAGACGTGACAGCACAGAAGTGAAAGAGCAGTTTATGCACCAGACAAGGACATGGCTGAGAGGTACTCAGAAACATCCTCAGAAGAGAATTCCTGGCAGTCAAGCAGGGTTTGTCCTCCTTCCTGGCCACATGATGGCGCACGAAGCCTACTCACTGACAGCTCAGGTGCTGGGGTGGAATGGAGAAGAGCCAGGCAGCTGTAGGGAGGGAGAGGGCTCTTGCCCAAAGCACTGAGAGTCCCGCAGGCTTTAGGGAGTTTGTCACTGGTCCTCACAACTTGTGCAGTGGCCACTGTGGGAACTTTCCCATTGAGGACCTAGTCTTGCCCTAATAATTTTATGGCTATCAGAGAACACCTCCCTAAGGTAAATAGGAGAGGTTCTGATTTATTAGTGTCATCCTAGCTGTGCTCTAGGCTACTAGGAGACCAAAATTAAACACCCTGGAAATTTGTCAGTTGGGAAGAGTGTCACTCTCTTCCCAACATGAATCACAACTGGGCACATCTGAAAGTGGGATTACTTCCCTATAGGGAGCAAATATTGTGACCTTAAGCCAAAATTATATCCTGTGGCAAAAACCTGGAAATACAGCTTCATTCACCTTAATTAAAATAGTATTATGAGTTTTTACAGAGAATATGCATAGAGACTTGGCAAAAATCTAAATTAACCAATTATTGACCACTTCCCGCCCCATACACACTACTTTGTATGGATGGTTGGGGTTAAGGTTCACTATCGATGCCCTCGAGAAAAGTATGTATCTAGTTAAGGGAAATACTGAAAAGAACAAGTGGTTATTGAATATTTACTATGTGCTAAGTAAGCACTGTGGTTGATGCTTGATATGCATTATTTTTTTAGTTCTCTTAAGATATAGTTGTAGGTATCAACTCAGAGAGGTTAAGTAACTTGTCCAAGATCACACAGCTAGTAATGGAGGAAGCCAGATCTATATACTCAGATATGTCTAACACTGAGTCCTGCAATCATAACCTCCTCACCCAGAGACACCTTAAAAGACATGGGGCACTATTTGGATGTCCAAAATCTGGAATGCAGCCAGTCAGGGACTTCAAGAGTGAGAAGACACTTTCTGAAGATGTTATTTTCTATTTTTCCCCTCCTTTATTTCTGCTACCTATAGACACCCCATGGTGCTCCCCAATCAAGGTGAAGTACGGGGATGTGTACTGCAGGGCCCCTGAAGGAGGATACTACAAAACAGCCCTGGGAACTAGGTGTGACATTCGCTGCCGGAAGGGCTATGAGCTTCATGGCTCTTCTCAGCTCATCTGCCAGTCAAACAAGCGGTGGTCCGACAAGGTCATCTGCAAGCGTGAGTAGCCCAGCCCCATGTTGGGTACTCAGGGCCAATCAGGGCCAAAGTTCTTCTGCTCTGAGATCAGGGCTTTCTATTGAATGTTTCGTGGTCTTTAGTGAGAAAAAAACAACAAACAAACAAACAAACAAACAAAAAAACCCTTGTAAGCAGAAACCAATGGGTTTCTAAGATATGGTGGAAATGAGATGACACCTTTCAGACAGAAGGGTATGATCAGCTATTTGGGAAAGGAGAGAACAGAGGTTTGTTCAGCATAATAGGTTATGTTTGTTCATTAAGTACTGGACACTTTAGGTGTTGGAGATTTAGAAACAAGACACACAGACGCTCTGCCATCAAGGGTCTCACAGAATAGCATCAGAGACAGTAGGGCAGGGCTGACTTTTAGCTTCATGAAAATTCATATCGAATTTGGCAAACTGCAAGTGTTACAGCATTGTCGAAGCACACTTTAGATGCTGTCGGTTTTCAAAACAGCCACCATTTATTGAGCACCTATTGTGTGCCAAACATTTCACATACATTCAATTTTTGCAACAATGCTATTGATATGGATGCCATTACTTATTGCCAGGGAAACTGAGGCTCAAGGCTGCAGCCATGTGCTCTAGCCTACACAAACT
Organism: Pteropus medius; assembly: GCF_902729225.1. Taxonomy (NCBI): domain Eukaryota; kingdom Metazoa; phylum Chordata; class Mammalia; order Chiroptera; family Pteropodidae; genus Pteropus; species Pteropus medius. The sequence continues at coordinate 16,016,296 of NW_024340701.1, read as the reverse complement.
ATGCAACTGGGTGATTATAGTGGACACTTCTAGTGCTTTTCCTCAGATCTCTCTGGATGCCCTTTTAGCAGTTTTGTGTCCATGCCCCAGCTTCTGAGTGCTTTGCTTTTAACGACTTGCACCTTCAGATTTTCTTCTGAGGAAGAAAAGGCTCTTCCTTCAGAGGACTTCTCCCTTTGTTCTATAGGAAGAGCACCATGCCCTGTGGGCAGCCTGGAGCTGCCCAATACTAGTAAAGGATTATGAAAGCCCAGCTTCCTTACCTGGAGGCAGGAGAAGCTCAGGTGTCATTCATGCCTCAGAACTCCCTTGCAAGAGCAGGCTAAGGCTGACTTTGCCTGAGATCCCACCTTGCCCAGCTTCCTCCCCTCCCTTGTCCAGCCTCCCCCATCCTTCCCTGGTCTCCCCTGGGAGCACTTTCTTACTAAATCCCTTGCACATGAATCCTTGTCTTGGGGTCTGCTTCTAAGGAACCCAACCCAAGACTTGGTGGCTTAACTGGGATGCCAACCCAAGCGAGTCTGATATGAAAGTTCATGTTCTTTCTGTGTGACATGCAGCCACCCACTTTTTTCTCAAATTCTGTCCATTACATTTAAATTAACTTTTCACCCTATGCTTTCAGAGTTTCTGGACTCCAAAACTATGGACAAAAACTACAAAATGCTGAATATGTTCTTTTCTTTTTTCAGAAAAGCGATGTCCTACCCTTGCCATGCCAGCAAATGGAGGGTTCAAGTGCATAGATGGTGCCTACTTTAACTCTCGGTGTGAGTACTATTGCTCACCAGGGTACACACTGAAAGGGGAACGGATGGTCACATGTATGGACAACAAGGCCTGGAGTGGCCAACCAGCCTCCTGTGTTGGTAAGAAAATATCACAGCCCTCAAAAGGCACATACTTTGGGAGGAGCAGGGGTATTCGTCCATTGGATTCGAAAGGAACCATCAATATCTTAGTGTAAAGCATAAGCATCCAGCTTTGCTTTCAGTAGCTCCCTTCATCCCTAGTTCTCTAGCTCAGCCCAGACCTAATCTCAGTCTGTATCCTCGAGCTGAATTCACAGCTGACGGCTTTTGTCCGACTACGTTTGTCTCTTTCTTGGCTTGCTATTGAGACAGCTGCAGGCTGGCAGCGGGAGGGCACATTCCTGCTCTTTTAGATCAGGGATTCTGCCCTGTAGCATTGAGCAGAGTTATTGACATTTGCAGGGACGGCACTGCAGAGAGCACTTCTTGTGTCTTTCAGTCAGCAGATGTAATTCCTTTGTCATGGACTCTGCTAGTCAGCTAGCGCTCAGTTTGCTAAAACTGAAGGGATTTGGATATTTTACCTTAGTCTGGGTTTGTTGAGCAGTGGTTCTCATGGTATGGTCCTAGGAGCTACAGCTTCACCTGGTATCTCTTTAGAAATGCAAATTCTTGGCTCTGCTGAGCCCAGCACTTTTAATATAATGAGCCCTCCAGGGGATTCTGAAGTGGAGAGGCCACAGATCTAAGGCAGTGCTTCTCAAACCTTAACATGCATCAGAACCACCTAGGAACTTTGGTAGAAATGCAGATCCTAATCTAGCAGGTCTAGGGTGGGGTTGGGATTCTGCTAGGCTATGCTCTAGTGCAAAGTCTCTGAATCTCGGCACAGTGGACATCTGGGGCCAGTTAATTCTCTGTCGTGGGGTTCTGTCCTCTGCATTGTAGAGTGTTTAGGAGATCCTTGGCTTTTACTCACTAGATGCCAGTAACATTCTCCCTCCTCCAATTGTGACAACCAAAAAGGTCTCTAGACATTGTCAGGCAGGAGAAAAGGAGAAAAATCACTCTCATTGAGAATCACTGGTCTAAGGAAGGTGAATACCCACCCTGGCTACTTACTAGAATCACCTGAGTATCTTTTAGATGGTAGTCATGCCTTGGTCCTACCTAGAGATTCTGATTTATTTACTGATATGGGACAGCTGGAGGAAGCAAGGGGCATTATAAAAGCTTCCCGGGTGGTTTTCATGTGCAGCTAAGGTGGAGAACCATTGTCTGAGAGCAGTGGTTCTGGAAGTGTGGTCCTGTGACCAGCAGTGTCAGCATCTCTTTGATGCAGGGCAGGGCAAATTGCCCCAAGTGGAGGAACTCAAGCCCTACACTGAGAGAGAAAAGAGTTCTTGGCTGAGCATGAGAGATTATTCAAACAGATGCCAAAGTTAGAGTCAAAAGGAAAGTTTATTAGAGAAGAGAAAAAAGCAAAGAAGAGAAAGCAAAGACAAACAGCCAAGACAATGAAAAAAGCCCTGAGTGTTGAGGAATTCAGTTTATATCATTCTTTAGTTCCTGTGAATTATAGTTTAAAGACTTTGTTTACCTACTTCCTTTTATATGGACATACATTGAGGAAGGATAAGAGTATGTAGCATGAAAGGATAAGAATATGTACTGTGAAAGGCTTGCTGGCAGTTCCCAGCCTTTGATTCATAGGTTCCCCATGGTTTTAGCCATAAGGAATGAATGATTTTATTTTGAGTAGGGCAGCCACTTAAATACTCTGTTTTACCTGTTTCCCCTTCACTGTGTGGGGAATGGATTGTTAGCAATCTCAGCAGAAGTATTCCTTTGTTCTACAGGTTACTCTGGCTGCAGGGCTGATCAGCATATCGCAGCCTCTGAATATAGCTTGATTTACCATTTTAGTTCTCTTACCTCCTTCCTACATTAACCTGAGAACTTGTTAGAAATGCAAATTCCTAGCCCCACTCCAGACTGCAGGATTAAAAACTCCAGAATGGGTCCTAGCCATCTGCATTTTCACAGACCCTCCATGGGACTCTAATGCTTTAAATTTTGAGACCTTGCCTTAGAAGGTCAAATTTGGCAAGAACTTTAGTACCTTTATACTCAAACTAGTGTCATTAGACCAGCAGCATCAGTACCAGCAGGAAGCTTGTTAAAAATGTAGAATCTTGGGACCTATCCCAAACCTGGCAGATTAAAATCTACATTTTTAAAAAGATACCCAGGAGATTCCTATGCCCTTAAAATGTTGAGGCAGACTGCTCTATGGCAGTGGTTTTCAACTCTGGTTGCCATTTCAATCTGAATCTCTGAGGCCCTGGTGTTTTTCCAAGGTTCCGCCAAGTAGCTAAGTACCACTGTCCCAGTGGATCATTTACTCATAAACCGTTAGAGCTGTCAGGACCCACCTTTACAGAACATTCTAGTTCAATCCCCCCATTGTACAGATGAGACCCGAGAGGTCACCTGATTTGCTTGAGTGTGCATAGAGCCTAGTCTCCAGGCTCTCAGGCCCAAAGTCTGTGAATCCAGGGACAGCTCTGAAACTGAGGTGCTTAAGCAGCTGGCCATAGGTGCCTGGCTCTTACCCTGCTGGGATCTGCCCATCTTCCAGAGAACTGCTCAGCTCAGTCTGCTAATGTGCTTTACCCAAAAGACTCCTTCCTGAAGTGCAGACACTTCAGGACTGTGACTGAACTTGGATGCTACCCTCTGGGGACAGATGTGCAACAGCTCCTCTGGCCTCGGTCGCATGGGTGTCTTCATGATGGCATGACCTGTCCACTGTCTTCCCTGGCTGCATCAGCCATTCTCACTCTGCAGTTATGTGGTAAATGAGCTATAGGCAAGGGACCTGGCCCAAGATGTGATCAAAACCGTTCTATACCAGAGTCACAACCTGGACCATACCTTGTATTCATTTCATGAGAGTACCAGGTCCAAATAATGACTCAGATAACTAAGATTTATCCTGGGCTTCCCTTTTTCTACAATTTAGGTAGGAGTTGATATTGGTCAGTAATTGGGAAAACAAACCAATCTAGCTATTTCGAACAGAGGACAATTTAATATAGGAAATTGGTTACAAAAATATGGGAAGAGCTAGGGGAGCAAAAGAGGAAAAGCACTGTTACCAGGGATTAGTTACAGCAGAAAGCCATTCCAATCAAGGGCTGGAGGAGCAAAAGTGGAACTTTAGTGTTACCCAAAGTTTACAAGCCTACCCTTGACTTACACCATCATTGATGAGAATGAAGTCAGAAGCCCACACTCCTGTTGATATTTGGAGCCCAGGAAAGTCATTGAAGCTCCTACTAGAAGCATAATGGCTTCTTTTCTTATGAGAATGCCTCCTGTTGACAAACCAATCTGGAACCCAGCTGGCAAAAAGAGTCCGGGAAATGTAACTTTGAGACTTTCAGTCCATGCAGGAAAGAGGAGTTTATAGAAAAAAAAAAACTGAGCATCAGCAGAATATTTGGCACAGCAGCCTTTTTCTGAGGTTTTAGATTTCTCCCCCGGAATCATTATAGTTGTCAGTGAAGAGAAGACTGCAATCCCTGGTCAACCTGTGCAGGTAAAATGGCACTGAGGCTGTGAACTCTGGACATATTCCTCTTGAAGGACATAACCTGAGGCCAGATGTTCAGTTCAAAAGGGCCCCTCACAGATGTTGCTTTCAGTATTTCCCCTGTGACTTGGTATATGCAAGCTAGCTCTTCAAAACAATCCAACGATTTTTGAATCTCTCTTTCCTCACATTGGAAGAGGCAGAGGTGATGGGAGGAGATGCTCAAAAATGTTTCTGCTAAGCAAGCATTGGCAAAGAGTTCATACTGTTTAGGGATCATACTGTTTAGATGTCCAGATTGTGTGGAACGATGGAAAGAAAAGGCTAATTATTCTCAAAAAGTAACAAGCATGTCTTAAGCTGGACCAGATGGGCCTGGAACCTTCCCAGAGGGAAAGAGAAAGAACTACAGAATGAACCCCAATTTCAGGGGATTTATCTTAGAGTTTGCCAAGGCAAGGTTCAGTTCTCCTTGGTGGAAGGAAAATTGTGCTTACAACTAGGTAGGAGTGGCTAAAAGGAGATCAGTGAGCTAGAGGAGAGAATAGATCTCCCAGGAAAAAAAAAGAAAAGAAATGAATAAAGTAAAGCAGACAATTCTTTCTTTGATTTTGGTGACAGATAAGCTGGAGTTTGTCCCCAGTGAATTTTACTCCAGGGCTATCACTGACTCTTGGCTTTAAATGTATTAAATTAGTTTAATAAATCTGTATGTTGGTGGGGCTAGTGGGCCCTTGAGCATAACTCAGAGCCTCAGCCTGTTTTAGGAGCTGACACATGGTAGCTGATTAGTTCCCAGTTTTCCACACAACCTTGAATAGCGCATCTTGGCCAGAGCTGTGCTGAGTGCTGAGAAAATTGTCCCAGTTCTCCAGGCCTGGAGAGAAGAGAGAATGCTGGGCTGACTTTTGACTCAGAGTGGTCAGTTCTGTTGTCTGGCAAATTTGAAAGTACCACAAGTTAAAATTAATTCTCTTATGCAGACCACATTCTGGCAGTGGACTCAAATCCATGATTATTTCAGAAACAGATATAGATAGAAATAAGTCGATGTAGGAGAAAAAACATGCAGCAAATTGCAGGAGGGTAAAATAGTGAAAGAGCCACAATTCCCATTTGATATAAAAAGAAATAAACCTTATAATGTAACAACTATTGTTCTGGGGAGATATTTTTTCTTTCTGTTTTTAGTTATTTTTGATTACATTGGCATTTAGCTATAACAATGGACAGTTAGAATTACAAGTCCTCATCTAGAGACCAGATTTTGAGTAGACACATGATCTCTCCTTTAGGCCAACACTTTTTCATAGGCCAAAAGAGAAAAAGAAAAAATTAAAGAAAGCTAAAAAGCCATGGACAATGAAAACTCAGCAAATATCATTTGACAGGCAGAGAACACGATTCAGTTGGTTTAACAAGGGACAATGTACTAACGAACTTGGTTTTTGGAACTGCCCTCTGCTTGTTTTGTATTTCAAATAGAGTAGAAAATAATGGAAAGTTAGTACGAATGAAATTCTGTAAAAAAAAAAAAAATCTGAGATTTAAGATATGCAAATTGATGGAATACTTTTCTGGCTCCCCAACTATCTGACAGCTGGAATTATCCAGTGACTCACCCATAGGGAAGTCTGTTGGGCTGCACTGTATCATCTCCAGAAAATCAGTTGAAATTATAAACATCATGGAGCTAAGAATAAATGTATCAGTGCATTGTTGTAGATGACCTTAAATTATGCCAAAATTTTCCTGTATTGACAAATATACATTCTTTTGCAAACTTTCAGGAAGCTAGTTTCAGTTTTGAAACCACTTGATCGATTGACATACTGATCCACTTTTTACCTGATATGGTTTGTTTGTGTAAACTGAGCAGATAAACTTTTAGTGATCCTCTCTGTAATAGACATATCACCAATGAGTTTTTAGTTGGCCATCATTCTGGTGAAAATGGTGACTTTTAAGTGTGGAATTCATTGCTTCCCTTCTTGCCTCTTTTGTCAATTTGAGAAAGTTTTCTAATATCTTACATGGTGCCAAAGAAACAGAACCACTTCTTAGAGACATCTGTGAGGATTACACTCTAGCTGGGGAAATAAATAATTGGGCAAGTGTTCAGTGTCCAGGTTTGTTCTGCCTTTGGCAGTGACTCTTCCTGTGTTTCATGAAATGATCACTTCCGTCCTCCATCACCAACCTCAAACTATTTTATATTTCTATCAGTAATCTATTGCTGCACAACAGACCACACAAAACTTAGTGGCTTCAAACAACCATGCTATTGCTCATGGTTGTTTGGGTTGGGAATTTGGGCAGGTCTTGGTGGAGGCAGCTCATCTCTGTTCCACATAGTAATGGTTGAGGTGGCTTACTGGGGCTGGAGGATACAAGATGGCTTCACTCACATGTCTGGCATCTCAATCAGAGGTGGCTGTACTGGCTGGGGTTTGGCTGAGTCAGTCTTAGTCTGTCTCTGTCTCTGTCTCTCTCTCTCTTTTTCACCCCCCTCCATCCCCCTTCATAATGTCTCATCTTTTCCATAGGACCTCTACAGTCAGAAAATTAGACTTACTTAGATGGCAGCTGACTTTCAAGATAGTGAAAGTAGAAGATGTCAGACTCTCTCAGAGCCTAGGTCTGGAATTGGCATAGGGCTACTTTCCTTGCATTTTATTAGCCAAAACAAATTACAAGGCTGACATAAATTCAAACAGAGGGGGAAATAGACTCCACCTCTTGGTAAGAGGAACTGTATATATATAAAAGGATTATGGGTAGCTATTTTTGCAGAAAATTCCACACAATATTCTTTGTTAGAAATCAGTGCTTGGAAATCATTAGTGAAACATATCTTGGAGATGCCACAAGGTGCTATATAGGAGTAATTTGAAAAAAAAAAAACAAAACAAAAAAACAGGTATGATTGCTTCTGTACCATTCAGGTACTATTAACAAGGCCAAAACCATAATGCCTTAAACAAGATAGAAGTTCTATTCTCGTATAAATGTTTGTGCTTAAGTAGTCCAGGGCAGTGTCCTAGGCCCAGACACCTGTCACTTGTTCTTTCACGCTCAACTTGCAGCTTTCATCCCACAGTCTAAGATGGCTGGCTGCCTCCAGCTCCCACACTACATCCACATTCAAACCAGGGTAGAAGAAGAAGGAAAAAGAGGAGGGTACACTCCTCTCTTCCGTTTTTTTTTTTTTTTTTTTTTTTTTTTTAAGCATAACCCAGAAGCTGCACACATTATTTTTCTCATCATTCATTGGAACCCAGCCACATGGCTATACCTAACCAGGAGGCTGGGAAATGTAGTCTTTTATTTTGAAGGCCAAAGGCCCAGGCAGACTTTTTTTTTTTTTTGATGTAAAAGAAGGGAGATCAGATAGCAGTAGACAACCAGCAGTGTCTGCCACATCAACTGTACAGATTGAGAGGAAATTCGTGTGAAATTTTGATCAGGGGGTAAGGGAAGTGAGAGAAGCAGCAGTTTAAAAGCCAGTTTGAATGGGGTATGTAGGAAGTCAGAGAGAAAAGGGTAATTAAATGGAGTCTGCTATGAGGAGCTATGACAACCCTTTACTTGGGATAAGAATATCATCTTGCCTTAGAACGAGGTGGAGACGGGACCTCACTCCAAGTCAGGCAGTCTTAGATACAAGTTATTGTCATGTTCTAAAGCACCTATTAATCTCTAGCACTCATCTTCAAACACAGATCTCCCCTGGAAAATACTATTTAAGCAAACATTTTAGGATGCAGTTAATTTATAGCCTCAGTTTAAAAGGTTTTTTTTTTTTTATTTCTTGTCACCCATTGGTCAGGATACTGTCCTTTGAAACTCTTTCTTAGTTTTACTACCTACCTTGTTAGATGTGTTAAGGATCCCAAGTACATAGTTCAGCTTCTCAGATAAATAGTAGCGATACAGTATAATATGTTCGTTTCTGGTATTTTACATGCAGAGAGGAAACTACAGCACAGAAAAGGGAGATGGTTTGTCAAATGTCTCCAATGAATGAGGTAGAGGCCAGGATTTTCATGAGTTTCAGGATTTCCACACAATAACTGGCTCTGTGGGCATCCTGACTCAACAGGAAATCGTCATTATGTTTCTATAGCAACTTCGTTCATGTCATTCATGGAAATTTATGATAACTTATAAAAAGCAATGATGGCCAGGGCTGTGTAATAATAGACTTAGGTTTCTGGAGCATCTGCAAAGGGCAAGCCAGCTGGTCTCGTCAGCTGAAGGAGAAGGCATGATGTTCACGGATGCCTGCTGCTGCTCTTCAAGGATATATGGGGAAGCCGTAGCAGGCAACCACAAAAGAATGTGTGTGCAGAAGTTGGAGGAAAATAGTAGGTCAGCAGCAGGCAGACACACAGAAGTGTATGGCTTATTAAAATAATTTAAAAATACGTAATCATGTCTTAAAATCCCAGACCAGAAAGAAATTCTAAGAGGGGGAAATGCTTCTTAGTGTATAAATGGGAATGATAATGACAATCCTTAGTCTAGTGAGTGAGTGTGAGAATTCAGTGAAATAATGCAGAGATAGTACTTAGCATGTGGTGGGCATGTAGGGGGTTCAGTAAATATTAGCTATTATTTTTAGTGATTTTCTTCTTGATTCTCATTTAGAAGAGCACTGCTTCTGAAAAACAATGACCAGTTTCTACTGATCATTGTTATCGAGACATAAGCTGGCTTTGGGTAGCTCTGAGACTACCCAGATAACGTAATTTGGAGCTTGTTTGCTCTCAATGTCAGTATGTCTAGTTGGTACAGAAAACAATCCAGACTATCATTCAGATGTTTAGTTTACATGACACAAAGACTAAGAATAGCTCTTCACTCTGCCAATGTCGCTCCGAGAAAATATAGTAGTACAATATAATTTTACATTGAAATCTCTCTCTTCTCTTTGCTTTACATTATATATGTATACTTTCTATGATGAAATTGCCAGCTGTATTTGACCAGCAGGAGGCAGGTATTGTATACTTGTCTTTCTGATTCACCCAAAGCTGTGAAATG
>NW_024340701.1:15987602-16006889 GCF_902729225.1 Pteropus medius | reverse complement strand
TCACCCAAAGCTGTGAAAGAAAAGGAATGTTTATCCAAAGTTACAAAAAGAATATATTCTTCCTACCAACCTATTAACCTGTATATTAAAAAAAAAAAAAAAAAAGATTTTAAAAAACTTAGCAACTCTGCCCCTGCAGGACCAGTTGTCCTGAAGTGACCCTGGGCCCTGCCCCTGGCCAGCTGCACCACCAGCTTCCCTCTCTTCATTCTAGGGGTCCACATCCACTTCAGGGGTTTCTTCTCCCCAGTCCTCTTACACAGATCTTTGCCGAGTTAAAGTTTGTAAGTAAATGGTTTTAAAGAAAAAATAAAAATAAAAACCTAGCAATTGAATGCATTTAAAGCAGCTCCATTTCATCATAACATTTATATACTTTATCAATTCTAAGAAGCATATTTTTCACATTTTAATATCCCTGAAATTGGAATGTTATCTCACAATTGATAGTGACTTAGACTCAGTAAAATACAGTGGTTATTCAATTTAGGATTAGTGTATTAAGGCTATAAATTCATATTCACTGAAGCATGGCACAGAATAAAAAGGAATTTGGTTATATGAAGGCAAAACTGTTTAACGAATGATTTGTAATTTCTTACCCTAAATAAAAAGAGAACTTATTAGACAAGACACAGTTGAAGACTGCACTTGATGCATTTAGTCTCTCAAAGATGTTTGTGATTTAGAATCAAATGACATTTAATTTTCATTTAGGTTGTAGTAACATTTAAATACTTATCACTTGATATGTAAAGCAATGCAAATCTGAAAGTTGTTAATTTGCTGTTGCCTCTTGAAATATATTCTCTACCTGTTCAGAATCATCAAGCAGAATTTGCTAAAGTTCAAACTTCCCTTCTTGTGATTTCACTGTAGTTATAATAAAAAGATGAAATCCAAACCAGTATAGAATTGACATCTCATTTATTTCTAGACCTTATTGTCAACCCATCCTTGATAGCGAGTGGGCAGAAATTTCATTACCAGATAAATAAACTCCTAGGGGAAATTTGGGAGGCCTTAGGAGGGGCAGAGCCAAGGTAAAACTACTGTCCCCAGACACAAATAATAGGTGTGGCCCAGTGGCAGTTGGAGAGGAGAGTAGACCCAGATAGAACATTGTTCATTTTAAGATATTGAAGAATATGCTGGTAATAGACGTAGCCAGAAGAGAGAGGGCTTATTCCAGGGGTAAGTGCTTGGGTTATAGTTCACACTGTCACTCTTTACATGCACGACCTTAAAGAAATCACTTAAACTCTCTGAGCCTCAGTTTCCACATCTGTTAAATTAGCATTGGGTAGCTCCTTTAAGCCTCCATAGCATTTTCTTTGACCTCACCTGGGGTAGTGCTATTTCTACCTCATGTCATATCCCCCTAATAGACTAAACTCTTTGAAAAGCACTTGGTTCTCTTGCCTTTGTGAACCCCAACTCCAGCAGTTGGAGGGATGCTTTGGGTAAGGCAGGTACTCACTCAAGATTTGTTGCCTTGAATTGAATCAAACTAGATGATAGCTAAGGTACTTTTCTCTGGTAGTCTATGATGCTGTTTTTAAAGCAAGAGGGACTCGCTAAGGCTGAATGACTTCTAGATTTAGTTCGGTTATTGCCATATCACCAAGTCAGTAGGCGGAGTTTGGAAACATGGGGAAAGAAGAAGCTATAGCAAATAAATTGCCCTACAAGACAGCACGCAAGGATAGTTGGTTGTAGATTTAGCCATGCACATGTGAGTACCCAGACAATCTTCAAAACTCAGCAGGGGAGAAGCTGAAGGGAGGGAAGAGAAATACGGACGGGGTAAACGAACCCTTCAAAAATAAAGAATACCTAGAACTCTTGGCATGTCAGATGCTAAGTGATGAATTCCCAAGTTGCCAAGATATTTCTTGATGATGGTGAGAAAACTCTGGTTATATTTTCAGATATGGAACCTCCTAGAATCAAGTGCCCAAGTGTGAAGGAACGCATTGCTGAACCCAATAAGCTGACAGTCCGGGTGTCTTGGGATACCCCTGAGGGAAGAGACACAGCAGATGGCATTCTAACTGAGTAAGTGAAATTTGGCAGCTGGAATGATATTGCCTCTTTTATGTGAGACATTTACTACCCAGAGTGGGGAAATTTATCTACGCTAATCCACTGATGCTTTCAGACTCAGTACAGCACTCTTTTAGCTATTCCTCATTCATGCTTTCTTTTTCTCCATTGCCATCTTCACCATCTGACATCCTATGTATTTCACTGATGTATTTGTTAATTGCCTGTCTGCACTACATTATGCTTATAGTCACGTTCCTAATGCCCAGAACCACGCCTAGAACATAGTTGGTATTCCCTAAATATTTGTGGAAAGATGGGAAGAAAGGGTGGTGGAAAGAAGGGAAGAGGAACAGAAGGAGGAAGAGGAAGCCACCTGGTTAATTTGGAGATAGAATCACCCCCATTGCTTGCCCAGGGGGCCCCTACTCATGTTCCTGGGCCTTACTAAGCCATCACTACCTGGGAAGGCTCTGTGTCTCCTAGGTGGAGCTGGATGCTGCCCTACATTGTATTCTGTGGGTATGGTTTAATGCAGATCTTTTCCATCCCTTGTTTCTTGGCACCTGCTTCTTTCAAAACTTTGTTTTCAAATTTATTTTTTAAAATTTGTGAAGAAAAAGCTTACAGGAGAAGTTTATTAAAAAAGGATAGGTGTCTTCTGGCTTCTTCTCCACCCCAACCTCATTCTCTAGAACCAACTGTGTTAATAGTTTATCTGTCTATTGAAAAACCAACAAACAAAACTTGGCATTTCATCATGCTGTACCTCTTGGTACAAGAAGAAAGATGCTGGAGTCACCCTGGCTGTGTGATCTTGGGTGAATTCCTTAACTTTTTGGTGCCACCATTTCCTCATCTGTGAAATGGAGATAATACCTACCTCATAGAAATAGTATGAAAATTAAAGAAACTCATATATGTAAAATGCCTAGAATCATGCCTGACATATGTAAATGTACCGAACATCATCATCATCAGGTTCACCAAGGAATCAGTGAACTTGCCTTTTGCACAGGAAAGGGCTCTACTGGCCCAGATAGAAAAAGAAAGTTCTAGCACCTCCTGCAGGCCCGAATTGCCAGTGACTGCTTGTACTATACTCGCAAATGATTTTTCTCACAGAAGATTCTCTCAACCTCCAACAGCGAGGCAATTCAGGATCCCTGGAACAAAAGTGGGAATGGAGGAAGACTTGGGCATGGGTTCTCAGCCTCCACCCGCTTCTGTTCTACCTTCCAGTGAGAAAAATGAATCTAAACTTCCCAGGATTTGGGAACTTCCATTTTCTGCTCTCAAACTGCTCTTCCAAAACAACCTTTGGAAATCCTATTCTTCAATAAATCTCTGTTCTAGTCAAACTGGCCTAATGGTTGCCCCTCTGTATCACTGCATCCTGTGCAGAGTGGGTGCTCAATAAATGCCCATAATGATCATCATTGATCATTGGGCCCCAAATGATCATCTTCGCTTTCTGTTTTCCCCTCCTTTAAGTGTTATTCTAAAAGGCCTTCCTCCAGGCTCGAATTTTCCAGAAGGAGACCACAAGATCCAGTACACAGTCTATGACCGAGCCGAGAACAAGGGCACTTGCAAATTTCGAGTTAAAGTAAGAGGTAAGAGTATTGCTTATTGGCTTTCCCCCTCCATAAGAGCGAAGGGAAGTAGGCCCTCAAGCAAGAACACTCTGTGAATGTCCACTACCATATGGATACTTCCCAGCTTGGATTCACCTTAGATGAGGCTGGGGAAGTATACCATCTTAATGTCTGAATTTCACAATACAAATTTGGATGAGGTTCAGTGCTGGCATATTACTTAAAGAGCCTGAGAGAACAGTAAGCTAGTCTAGCATAAGCGCACACATGTCCTAGAAAAATATTATTTGATAACTTTTCCATCCCTGGGCTTGGGTGACCAGCTAAAACCTGCAGGTCTTTCCATAAAAGAGGTTAGGAGCCCCCAAGGTTGGGCCACCAGACCATGTTCTTGGTGTTCTAGAACCTTTAGTCTACCTGGAAAAAATGTGTTTTTAAGGCTTATTTTATGCCTCATGGTTTGGGCAGCTAATTTCTAACCATTTTTACACTTTACTCTTCTGAGTTTAACTTCCTCATATAAAACACAGGGGGATTAAACCAAGTGATCTCAGTGGTCTCATTGGTACGACTAGCAAGCATTCCAAGGCCCACCACTGGCCAGATAGCCATCTCTGCACCCTCACTCATTTCGCATGCTAATGTAGAAGCCTGATTACAAAGTTGGAACATCTGAGCCCTCATTTTCCCTGGTTACTCAGTGGAGGGATAGCTCAGCACTGAGACCTGTCTGGGCTTGTGTCTCTACAGTCAGACGCTGTGGCAAACTCAATGCTCCAGAGAATGGTTACATGAAGTGCTCCAGTGACGGTGATAATTATGGAGCCACCTGTGAGTTCTCCTGCATTGGTGGCTACGAGCTACAAGGTAGCCCTGCCCGAGTATGTCAATCCAACCTGGCTTGGTCTGGCACGGAGCCCACCTGTGCAGGTACATGTGCAGCCCTCTCTATAGTCAGCAGCAGAACCTGAGGACCCCTTGGTTCTGAATTCCAGTACGGGGAGGGTTTCATTCTATGCACTTTGAAAGGTTCAGTGTCATCCCTCTTCGTCTGATGGATGAAAACAGTCCCTGGATCCCTGCTGCAGCTCATCTCACCCACCCTCCTCTTTTGCCTCTGCCTATCTTCTTTCTCTTTCATGTCCTCTAAGGGAGAAGCTGGAGGTGGGAACCCAGGACCAGCCTTTGGCAACATTATGCATCAGCAAGGTCTGCTGTAGTTACCTTTGTTCCTCCCTTCTACAAATGAGAAGATCTTTTGTGCAAAGCCAGTATACCACATGTCCAGGCAATATAATGCCCGCTTTGCAACACTGACTTAAAAGTCACTTAGACCTTGGACATTCAAAATCTTTCCTCCTATGTCAAATGAGGGAGATAACACTCTTTCAGTTGTAAAGATTACATGAAGTCATCCATTGAGCAGTGGAATAGAGCAGTGCCTGGCCCCAGGTAAGCCCTCAGTGCACGTCAGCTGTTATTACTGAGGAATAAAACTTGGGCTGGGTAGCAATAATAGTGTGAAATTTTCTAGCCAGAAAATTCTGGACATATCTCTTATTTATATATTCCTCTTTTGTCTCAATTCCTGGTCCTTTCTCATCTTTATGCTTTCTCTTTAATCCCAGCCATTCAGAATTAGGTGAGAGACATGTACACCATCAGCTAAATGAGGTACTGAGGTACTTCAATTTCACACATTAAAGTGGAAAGAATATATCTCTTTCCTTCCCCATCTCACTTCCAGAGGTTGGGAGAATACCCCTACCCCCACGATATCCACATCCTAATTCCCAGAATCTGTGAATATATTACCTAACATGGAAAAGGAGACATTGCAGATGTCATTAAGTTAAGGATTTTGAGATGGGGCAAGTATTCTGGATTATCCAGGTAAGCCTAATGTAATCACAAGGGTTCTTATAACAGGGAGGCAGAACTGCTGTCAGAGCCAGAGAAAAAGATGATGGAAGGAGAGGTCAGAGATTCAAAGGGACTATGCTGCTGGCTTTGAAGATAGAGGAAGGGCCATGAGCCGAGGAATGCAGGTGGCCTCTAGATGCTGCAAAAGGCAAGGAAACAGCGTGTCTCCTAGAGCATCTGGGGGGAACTCAGTCCTGCCAATACCTTGACTCTAGTCCAGTGAAACCCATATCAAATTCCTGACTGCCAGGACTGTAAGAGAATATTTGTGTATGTTAAGCCACCAAGTTCATGGTGATTTGTGACAGCAGCAAGAGAAAACTAATACACTTGTCCACTCTTCTACTTCCCAAATAACTATTTACAACCGAATCTTTATCTCAGGGTCTACTGCTTACACATATGGTTTTGTTAACACGGGCTATGTTGAACTAGAACCAGTAGAGCGTTTCTGACCCATCTGGCTCTTTTTAATTATAGCCATGAATGTCAATGTGGGAGTTAGAACAGCAGCTGCACTTCTGGATCAGTTTTATGAGAAAAGGAGACTCCTCATTGTGTCTACACCCACAGCCCGAAACCTCCTCTACAGGCTGCAGCTGGGAATGCTACAGGTGAGTCCATGGGGAAAGGGGACTAGGAAGGGCCCAGTCATTCAATTAAAGGTAAAGGCCAGCTTCGGTGTCTAATCCTTTTACTATGAGCTTCAAGAACTGATACTTTAAAGTTACTACTGTTCATTTCTGGTTCTGAGGCATAACCTGTTTAACATTGACTCCCCAGTACTAACGCAGTTGTTTTCCAACTAGTGAAGTTTGTTTGTTTTCACTAATAAGCCTCATTGACATGCTCTCCAGGCCCAGTCCAGGAACAGTTATTTTTCCGGAACCTGTACAGGATATGCCTGGGTTGGAGGTTGTTAGCCCAAAAGGCTGGCTCACGGGATGAGGGGAGTCCAGGAGCCCCCCCAGAGATTCCTCAGCTCTCAGAGAGTGATGACCATCTTTAGAACATTGGCTCCCAGGGCATCAGCATCACCTGGGAGCTTGTTAGAAATGCAAATTCTCAAGCCCCATTCCAGACCTGAGACCAACTGGATCAGAAGCTACATTTTAGATCAGGTGATTCCTAAGCACTGTAAAGTTTGAGGAACACTTTTCTAGGAAATGCCATCTGTGTAAATTCTGTAGCTACTAAATGAGGCAACCAGTGTCTTTTGGGGAAAAAAAAATCCACCTAGAAACTGAAAGATCGAACCAGAACTTACTTGAGTTTGTCCTGAAGCTGGTTTGCAATAAGAGTGGCCAAGCTGACTGAATACTGAAGAGGCAGGATGTGCACTGGGTTTTGAACTCGGTGCTGCACTTTGTTTGAGGAATACTTCATTTATTAGTGAATAGAACTGTGTTTAGAACAATCGTGGTTTAGTCAAAGGCTACAATTTTACTTCTCATTTCAGCATTAATACCATGAGAATAATAAATCGTTCTTCATTCTCCCCCATGTACTTGAAGGACTTCCATGAACTCTGAACAACCACACAAATTTTTTTCAGACTCCTTTGATAGGAACCCAGTTCATTGTGTTTTTATCCCCAATCCTTGCCACCTTACCTCCATCCTTGTATCCCCTTGTCTCAGCTAGGGGACTTGCTCTTCAGATAACCCAAGCTCACACCACTCCACTGAGTGGGAACTTGGCCTTGAAGGCTATATTCCTCAATGATACATTTCCTGACCTCCTCTTATTCCATATGAAGAGGACTAAGCCAAACAACTTGCTTTTCCTCTACATTGGCAAACTATGGCTTTTGTAGGTAAAATTTTAATGGAACGCAACCATGCTCGTTCATTTGTGCTTTGTCTATGGTTGCTTTTATACCATGGTGGCACAATTGGTTAGGACAGACCATTCAGCCCTGTGAAGCCCAACGTATTTACTATCTGGCCCTTTAGAGAGGAGGTGTGCTAATTCCTGCCCCAGTGTATCCCATTCCTTCAGGTACTAGCTAAATTACCAATCAACTAGTTGGATAAGATATTGGCATCAAAGTGTTTGTATGTGATCCCCCCAACTCAATATATTTATACTTGCATTTTTAACCAGAGCCTTCAAGAGAAAGTTTGATCGGCTTAGGTGTTTCAGTTAGAATAATAAAAAGTATCTTTTTACCTTTTCTAACTTTTTTCTTTTTACCAGTTCTGTCACCCCATATAAGGCTGTTTCAGTGGAATTGTAGTAAAGAAATTAGTGTCCTAATAATTCAGAGTTTTAAATTTCTTTTCCTATTTAGGCAGATTTGTTACTTTTTGGTTCCCTATTGCCATTGCCACTAATGGTGAGCCCTCCTAACATGCGGCTGAGTGGGCCGCTTTCCCAGACATCTTGCCAAGGGCCAGCTCAGAGGACTAGAACTTTTTATCCTTATTTCCTTACCCTGTTTGGGTGTGGAGGACATAGAGCAGGGGGTGTGGAGAGTGGGCACAAGGGAGGATAGGAGGACTCTGGAAATATTCTTTTATCCTTGCAAAGTCAAATTTAGAATCCTCTGGGGGTGGTCTTGGATACTTTCTAGGAAATTTGGCTCATGCAAGGTCTCACCCCATCTGGAAAGACAGACTACCATTTTGCTTACATTTTCAAAATCCCAATGCCAAGCCATTTGTGAAGAATTCCTCTAGGAATGTATTAACATTTTATAGCCACTGGTTTCACCCCACCCAATTTCTCAACTGTTATTCAGGACAGTGTGGAGTGGGCAAATAAACTTCTAAAAACAAACCAGTGCTGTTTCCGTCAGTCTGTAGTTTGACATGGAAGTCTTTTGCTTCAGCCATGGTCACACCTCCCCTATTTTTTTTTTTCCAGCAAGCACAGTGTAGCCTGGATCTTCGACACATCACTGTGGTAGAACTGGTAGGCGTGTTCCCAACCCTCATCGGCAGGATAGGAGCAAAGATTATGCCTCCAGCACTAGCTCTGCAGCTAAGGTATGGGGACATACTGCCCTTAAATTTTGTCCCCTATAAATGCACTTTTTTTTTTCTGATCGGGTTCCCTGATTTCTTTCTCTTCAGTTTTGATTCCAGGTAACCTTCACTGTTTAATTGCTTTTATTCTGGGAATATTATACCTATGTTAATTGGCATATTGCTGCTTGTCCAAATATATCACATTGTGGGTAATTGCCAGTGTTCTCTTCTTTCTTCCTCCAATCAAAAATGTTTTGGCTTTGTCTTTGTCCTTTGCCTTACTGCCTCCTCCGCCCGCCCCCTCCACCCCACCGTGGAATGGGTAGGACAGAGGCTGCATAAAGACTTAAGTAATCTTTGGTCTCATTAGGCATCCAATTAGCCTTTCCAGACTTTGCCTCTTTTATCTTCATGCTTTCAGGACACTTGTCAATACCCCCATTTTAACAATTATGTTTTATTTTGGTAACACTTATAAAACCAGAGCCAGTAAAGAAGCAAAATTCAACATCCAAAAGGTAATTTCAGAACAAGCCAAATTTTTACTTGCATCTCTTGACTATTGTGAAAAGGATAATTAGGCAAAAGCAAAACTCCTGCAAATCTTCCTTTCTCACCCATCTTTTTCTCTCACACACTACAAGGGACGGTGCAAGTCTCTGTTCTACATAGTCTCTCAGGGTCCCAGACTGATGATGGCTCCGCTATCTTGTAGCAGCAACATCCAGAAGACATGGCTTCCAGGTTTCTTCAAAAGGGGAAGAGAGAGTAAAATCAAACCATACCATTCTTATGTTTCACTTTGGAAGCATAAAATTGCTCTCTCTCCCAGTCCATTGGCCTGACCTTGTCACATGATTGTTGTCGAACTTCAAGAGAGGATGGGAAATGCAGTGTTTTTGTATTCCCAGGAAGAAGGAAATGAAATAGAACTTGGTGAACCTTATCGCAGATGTTCAAAGAGGGTCACAGAAATTCCTTGAGCGAATATGTGATAGAAATATATCCTCAGCAAGCGATGCTAGAGATTGACACAATAGGTTCTTTCACTAATTTCTCTATTTTCCATCTGTTTTTGGACCCATCCCATGTTTGATTTATATCTTTCTCCACCTAACAAGAGTCTGCTCTGTCCACACCAAGGTCAAAAACTCAGGGATGAAGAAAAAAGGATACCTGAATTCCCTTCAGTTGGCTGAAGGAGGGAGAAAGCTGGGTATACTTACAAGCTTTCATTTATTTTTTTTTGTCCTACTGCATTTGCATCTAGCACCTCCCTAGAATATAACACTTTTGAAGTCAGTTCCAGATCTTTTCAACATTCACTACCCAGTACCTAGCACAGTACTAGCACCATATTAGTGCTAAGTAAATGGAGTAAATGACTCTAAATTGAAATCGTATTACTGTTTCCAGGGGTGATAGTAGCCTTTAAGAGTGTATTTACAATTATCAACACCTCGAGTTGAAGATTGCAAAGCTCAAAAGAGGATTATGTTGACATTTGAAATTTTATAATGAAAATTCTCAAAGTAGGTTTTATGAGGTGGTTGCTTATTTAAAACCACCTGCTCATACTCGATGTCAATGATTTTTTTTAAAAAAAAAAAAACCTGTTGCAGAATTTGCTAAACATTTTTCTTTGGATTGAAGATATATAATATAGAGAATCTTTATAATAATTTGATGAGATTGTAAACTGTTTAAATTTGAAGAACAGAAAAATCTGATTTAAGAAAAAAACTTGTATCATTCAGGTTGTGAATGTTGGGGCTACAATAAACCTCTGTAAACTGAGGATGATTTAAACAACAAATAAGTTGAATTATGCAGTGATTATCAAACTTTAGCCTCCATCAGAATTCTCTGGGGTGCTGTTAAAATATAGATTGCTGGGCCCCACCTCCAGAGTTTCTGATTCAGTAGGTCTAGGATGGGGCCCGAGAATTTGCATTTCTAGCATGTTCCCAGATGGTGTTGATGCTGGTGGTCTGGGGACCTCACTGAGAACCACTGGTCTGGTGCTTTACCAAAGGCTCTACAGTTTTGAAATATAAATTTTGCACAGCATCCTATAAAAAGAGGCTCAATCATTATTGTGTAGACAGAAGATAGAATAGGAAAATGTCATGTATAGATGATCCCTCACATGCATTACTAAATGGAGACTGTGTCGGGCCTTTTGTCCCCTTTATTAGACCTATCAGTGAGGAACAAGGGACTTGGCAGGTGAGGGTTTTATTTTTTTTTCCCTTTGAATTATGCACTAGAGTCTAGTGCAGAAGAAAAGAGCCACTCTAGGCAAAGAGTTGGAAGCATGAAAAAGGAGAAGCAGAATGCCTGGAGAATCTAAAAATTCTCTTGTCTGGATGGAATACTATTTCCAAATAGCACTGAAGCCAGGATAAATAGTTGAAGGGCAGCATCAGAAAGGAAAGACTGGGTGCCTGGTTTTGCATGGTCAACACCTACCTGCTTTCTTGCTCTCATTTCTTATAGATCTGGATATATAGGCTAATTCATGCTCCCTAGAATAATTTTCCAGCAATCTCAAGGATGATAGGGATCAAGAATGACATAATTTTTATACTCACATTTCAAGGTATAATTGACATATAACATTAGTTTCAGGTATACAACATAATTATTCGTATCTGTATATATTGTGAAATCACCATGATGTCTATTTAACATCTGCCACTGTGCATAGTTGCAGACGTTTTTTCTCCTAGAGAACTTTTAAGATTTAACAATTTTAAATATGAAATAATTTCATTAACTATAATTTCCTTGCTATACATTACATACCCATGACCTATTTATATTATAACTGGAAGTTTGTACCTTTTGATCCCTTCACGCGTTTTGCCCACCCTCAACCCCTGCCTCTGGAAACTACCTATTATCTGTATCTATGAGCTTGAGTTTTTTGTTTTGTTGTTTTTAGATTTCACAGATAAGATAATATGGTATTTGCCATTCTGTTTGACTTATTTCACTTAACATAATGCCCTCAAGGCCCATCCATGGTGTCACAGATGGAAGTATATAGTTTTTTTATTATAGCTGAAGAATGTTCCTGTGTGTGTTTAAAACATCTTCTTTACCCATTCATCCATCGGCAAATGCTTTGTCTCCATATCTGAGCTATTATAAATAATACTGCAATGAACATTGGAGGTACATGTAACTTTTCAATTTAATGTTTTATTTTCTTCAGATCATACCCAGTAGTGGAATTGCTGGGTCATATTGTAGTTGTATTAATTTTTGAGGAACCGCCGTACTGTTTTCCATAGTGGCTGTACCACTTTACATCCCCACCCACAGTGCACAAGGGTTCCTGTTTCTCCACATCCTTGCCAACACTTATTTCTTGTCTTTTTGATAATAGCCATTTTAACAGGTGGGAGGTGATATCTCATTGTGGCTTTGATTTGCATTTCCCTGATGAGTAGTGAAGTTGAGCACCTTTGCATGTACCTGTTGGCCATTTGTATGTCTTTGGAGAAATGTCTATTTAGTTTCTCTGACCATTTTTAAATCAGAGTGGGTTATATTTTTTTTGCTATTGAGTAGTATGAGTTCTTTATATATTTTAAATATTAACCCTTATCAGATATGATTTGCAAATATTTTCTCATTCTATAGGTTGCCTTTTAATTTTGTTGATGATTTCCTTTGCTGTGCAGAAGCTTTTTCGTTTGATGTAATCTCACTTGTTTACTTCTGCTACCTTTGCTTTTAGTGTTATATCCCTGCCCCCACCCCCAAAAAAATCATTGACAAGACCAGTGTCAAAGAGATTACCCTCTATATTTTCTTCTGAGTTTTATGGTTTCAGGTCTTATGTTCAAGTTTTTAATCCATTTTGAGTTTGTTTTTGTGTATAAGATAGAGGTCCAGTATCTTTATTTTGATGTCTTTATGTTGTCTCTCTCTTTGTTGACATTCTCACTGAGTTCATCTATTCTCCCAAGTTCATTAAGCATCCTTTTAGCCAGTGTCTGGAACTCTTTTTCTAGTAGATTGCTTGTTTCTATTTCACTTAGTTATTTTTTTTTTCCTGAGTTTTTGTCCTGTTCTTTCATTTGGGACATGTTTGTCTCCTCATTTTAGCTGCCTTTCTATGTTCGTTTCTATATATTAATCTGCTACGTTTCCTGGTCTCGAAAGAGTAGCCTTAGGTAGATGGTGTCCTGTGGGGCCCAGTGGTGCAGACTCCTTGGTCACCTGAGCCAGGTGCTCCAGGGGTGTCTCCTGTGTGTGTTGTGCATGCTCTCCTATAATAGTTGGGCCTTGACTGCTGCTGGCACATTGATGAGTGGGGTTGACCCTCAGGCTGACTGGCTGTGAGGGCCTGCTGTGACTACAGCAGATGAGCTATTGTGTAGGGCTGACCCCATAGAGCAGGAGTCAGTTTAGTGGGGCTCCTATGCCAGCTGAGACTGCCCATCAGGTGCGTCAGTTGTGGCAATGGTTGGATGGGACTCTAGTGCAGTTCGAAGCTGGTTGCTAGGTGTGTTAGGTCTAGAGACTCTTGGGAGGGGCTCCAGTAAAGGCCATGGTTAGCCGCCACCTGTGCCAGTCTTGAGGTTGTTTGGTAGGAGCTATGAAGTGATCTGCAGTCGGTTGCCACTTGTGCTGGGCTTGTAGGCACTTAGGGGAAGCTACGCTGTGAGCTGAGTCTGGCTGCTGCTTATGTAGGGTTTGTGGACCTTTGAGAAAGTATGCAGTGCAAGCCAAGGGAAGCCGCCACTTCTGTGACATTTGTTGATTTGAGGGAAAGTTTGCAGTGTAAGCCCAGGCATGCTGATAGTGTGTAAGAGCCACTGGAAGAAGCCTGGCTTGGTGGGGGAGTGAGTTGGGGTGAGGACTCAGGGAATCACTAGGGCAGAGAGAATGTTGTTAAGCCAGGTTAAAAGAGAGCACAGATTTGTTGCGTGAGTGAGAAGAGAGCTTCATAAAGGAACAATGGTACCTGCCAGTGCTTCCGTCCCCTAAGAGTTTCCCTGATTTCTGCCCCTCCAGCCATTGCCCTAAAGTTAGTCTATTTATTTCTCCCTAGTATGATCCTGTCAGTTTTCCAGTTTTTACCCCGCGTT
This sequence comes from Pteropus medius, assembly GCF_902729225.1. Taxonomy (NCBI): domain Eukaryota; kingdom Metazoa; phylum Chordata; class Mammalia; order Chiroptera; family Pteropodidae; genus Pteropus; species Pteropus medius. The sequence goes on along the minus strand of NW_024340701.1, from coordinate 15,993,245 downwards.
GGAGTTTAGAGTGTGTGAGCTTGTGCACTGGCCCTTTAAGAGCAACATTTCTTGAACTCTCACAGTTCTTTGTCTCTCTGGGATGCAATCCCCGCCAGTTTTTAAAGCCAAATGTTATGGGGATTCCTTCTCAGCACTGGTGTCCTGGATTGGCCGGGGTGTCTGGTGTGGGAATGGGACCCCTTGCTCCTCATGGGGGACCTCCACAGCCAAAATATCCCTCCATTAATCACCACACTGTGAGTGTGGGACCTGCCTGGACCACATGTCTGCCCCTCCTATCTGCTTAAGTGTGGCTTCTTCTTTATATCCATAGTTATAGGAATTCTGTTTATCCTGTCTTCAGGTGGCTCTCAGAGATGGTTGTTCTATAATTCAGTTGTAATCTTGATTCAACTCTCTATGCTATTGGATTGTTTTCTTAATTTCTCTAATACTTTGTTATTAACGTGTACAAATGCAATAGGTTTTTATATATTGATTTTGTACCCTGTAACATTACTGAATTCACTTATTGGTTTTTGGTGGCATCATTTATATATATATCTCATGCAAATAGTGAGTTTTATTTTTCCTTTCTAGTTTTCATGCCTTTTATTTCCTTTTTTGGCCTAACAGCTCTGGCTATGATTTCCAGTACTATGTTGTATAAAAATAGGGAGAGCTGGCATCCTTGTCCTCCTGATCTTCAAGGAAAAGCCTTCATCTTTTCACTATTGAGTATCATATTAATTGTGGGCTTGTCATATATGGTCTTTATTATATTGAGGTACATTCCCTCTGTACCTGCTTTGTGTAGAGTTTTTATTATAAATGGATGATGAATTTTGTGAAATGTTTTTTTCTGTATCTGTTGAGTTGATCTTACGATTTTTATCCTTTATTTTGTTAATGCAGTATATCACGTGAACTGACTTTCAGGTGTTTAACTATTCTTACATCCCTGTAATAAATCCTATTTGCTAATAGTTTGTTAAGTATTTTTGTACCTTTTTCATCAGGGATATTGGCCTGTAATTTTCTATTCTTGTGGAGTCCTTGTCTGATTTTCTTGATTCCAGGGTAATGCTGGCCTTATAAAATGAGTTTTTAAGTTTTCTATCCTTTTCTGTTTTTGGAAGAGTTTGAAAGGAAGTGGTATTAATTCTTGGAATGTTTGGCAGAATTTACCAGTGAAGTCATCTGGTCCTGGACTTTTGTTTGTTGGGAGTTTTTTGATTACTGATTCAATCTCCTTACTAGTAATTAGGCTGCTTAGATTTTCTATTTCTTCATGATTCAGTCCTGAAAGATTGTATATTTCTAGGAATTTATCCATTTCTTCTAGGTTGTCTAATTTTTTTTTGTATAATTGTTCATAGTCTAAGATCCTTTGTATTTCTGTGTTACCAGTTGTAACATCTCTTTTATTTCTGATTTTATTTGAGCCCTCTCTTTTTTTCTTGGTTACACTAGCTAAAGTTTTATCAGTTTTGTTTCCAAAGAACTATATCTTTTGGTTTTATTTTTATTTTCTATTGTTATTTTAGTCTCTATTACATTTATTTCCACTTGGATCTGTTATTTCCTTCCTTCTAGTAACTTTGGGCTTCATTTGTTATTCTTTTTCTAGTTCCTTTTGGTGTAAAGCTAGGTTATTTGAGATTTTTCTTGTTTCTTGAGGGAGGCGTTTATTGCCTCCCTTGTAGAACTGGTTTTGCTGCATCCCATACATTTTGGTATGTTTTATTTACATTTTGGTTTGTTTCAAGGTATTTTTAAATTTCTATTTTGACTTCTTTGACTCATTGCTTGTTCAGTAACATGTTACTCTCCATATATTTGTGAATTTTCCAGTTTTTTTTGTAATTGATTTCTAGTTTCATACCATTGTGGCTGGAAAAGATGATTGATAGGATTTCAATATTTTAAATTTATTAAGACTTGTTTTGTGGCCTAACGTCTATCCTGGAAAATGTTCCCAGTATGCTTGAGGAAAATATATATTCTGTTGCATCTGGAAGGAGTGTTTTGTAATATGTAGTCCATCTGGTCTAATGTGTTAAGACCAATGTTATTGATTTTCTTGTGGATCATCTATCCATTGATATAAGTAGGTATTAAAGTCCTCTACTATTGTACTGTTATCTGTTTAGGTCTATTCATATTTGCTTTATATATTTAAATGCTACTATGTTATAAAACAAGTGCATAAATATAAATTTTATATTTTCTTTTTGGATTGATCCACTTATCATGTAATTCCCTCTTTTGTCTCTTAACACAGTCTTTGTTTTGAAGTCCATTTTGTCGGGTATAACTATAGCTACCCAAGCTTTCTTTTGGTTTCTATTTGTATGGAATATCTTTTTCCATCCCTCATTTTCAGTCTGTGTGTCCTTACATCTGAAATGCTCTTACATCTTTAGACAACTTAGAGATGGGTCTGGGTTATTTTTTCTCCATTCAGCTACTCTCTTTTTTTCTATTAAATGTATTGGGGTGACATTGGTTAATAAAATTATAGATTTCAAGTGTGCAATTCAATACTATGTCATGCATATATTGCGTTGTACATTCACCAACCAAAGTTAAATTTCCTTCCGTCACCATGTATTTGACCTCTTTTACCCTTATTTACCTTTCCCCCTCCCCTCTTTCCCTCTGGTAAACACTAAACTTGTCTTTGTCCATGAGTCTCTGTCTTGTTCGTTTGTTGCTTTCGGTTTTATATCCCACATATGAGTGATATCATATGGTTCTCAACTTTACTCTGCCTTTCGAATGGAGAATTTAGTCCATTTACATTTAAAGTAATTATTGCTAGATATGTACTTATTGCCATTTTGTTTGTTTTCTGGCTGTTTTTGTTGTTGTTGTTGTTCCTCTGTTCTTCACTTGCTCTCTTCCTTTGTGGTTTAATGACTTTCTTTAATGGTAATCCTAGATTCTTATTATTTTTTGTGTATCTACTATAGGTTTTTGCATTGTGGTTACCGTAAGGCTTAGATTAAACCATTACATTTACGATGGTCTATTTTAACTTGGTAACAACTTAAGTTTGACTGCATTCTAAAGCTCTATACTTTTATTCTCTCTTCCATGTTTTGTTTCTGAGTCACAATTTACTTTGAGTAATCCTTAACTAATTATTGTAGTTATAGTTATTTTTACTAGTTTTATCTTTTGAACATCACACTAGCTTTATAAGTGACTAATGTACTACCTTTACTACATATTTATTTTTATAGTGAAAGTTACACTTTCATATGGTTTCTTGTTGCTAGTTAGCTCCCTTTCTTTTCAGCTTTAAGAAGTCTCTCTAACATTTCTTGTAGGGCAGATTTAATGTTGATGAATTCCTTTAGGTTTTATTTGAAAACTTCAATTCTGCATAACTTTGGTGGGTAGAGTATTCTTGATTGGAAGGTTGTTATTGCTTTTAATTTCAGCACTTTGAATATATTTTGCCACTGCCTTTGGCCTGCAAAGTTTTTGCTGAAAAATCTGCTTTTAGTCTTATGGGGGTTCTCTTGTACATAACAAGTTATTTTGCTCTTGCTGCACTTAAGCTTCTCTCCTTGTCTTTAACGTCTGTCATTTTAATTACAATGTGTTTTGGTGTGGGTCTCTTTGGGTTCATCTTATTTGGAATTCTCTCGGTTTCCTGATAGGATGTTTATTTCCTTTTCTAGGTTAGGGACGTTTTCAGCCTTTATCACTTCAAATATTTTTCCAGCCCCTTTCTTCTCTTCTCCTTATGGGGGCCCTGTAATGCAAATGTTAGTCTGCTTGATATTGTCCCATAAGTCCTTTAAGCCAGGGGTCCCCAATACCTGGGCCATGGACCAGTACCAGTCAGTGTCTTGTTAGGAACCAGGCCACACAGAAGGAAGTGAGCGGCTGGCGAGCCAGTGAAGCTTCATCTGTATTTGGAGAGATCGGGAGACAGAGGGAGCGATACAGAGAAAGGACAGAGAACAGACACAAAGTCAGGCAGACCAGAGAGAGACAGAGTATGAGAAAGGGTGAAAGAGATAGTGAAAAAAAAGATAGAAACTAGATCGGCAGAGGGTCAGGAACATAGTAAAGAAACAAAGACAGAAACAATGAACCTGGAAGAGGAATCACTTGCAAGATAGAACAACTCCCCACTAAGGAAGGACAAGAAGATGGAAAAGGGAAAGGACAAAACATAAAGAGAGAAGATGGAAAAAGACAGACATGGACCTCCTGGAAAAAGACAGACACCAGGAGGCTCAAAGAGACAGAAGGACCTAAGGAATAGACAATAGAGACAAAGAACAAGACAGAAGAGACTAAGACAAACAGAGATAGAAGAAAGAAATGAAGAGGAATAAAACAGGACTAGAACCTAGAAAATGGAACAAGGGAAAAAAAGCTCCTATACTGCTCCTAGAAGCGAAACAGAAGAATAAAGTCTAAAAGGAATAAGATGAACCTAGGAGGCAGAATCCTCATGATCTCCGTCTCAGAAAAAAATAAAAGGAATAACAAAGTGTCAGGATAAATTAAAAAATGAAAAGAAGAAGAAGAAGAAGAAGAAGAAGATATGGTGCTCACTGGCTTTAGCAAAGCAGAGGTATAACACCAAAACAGTGCCTACTAGCTTCTGTGGCTGGAGAGTATGTGTTAGGCCCCCGCCCCTCAATCTGATGCTTTAAAATGATCAAGTGAGCCTCTTTCACATAAAATCTTGGTGCTTTTTGAGTGGTTGCTTCTGTGCTGTGCCTTGGGGACAATGAGTCCTCATGCAAGCCCTTTAAGAGCCATTTCTCAGTGTGCAACAGCCCTGCAGGTTTTGTGGGCTCTAGCCCCGTTGTTTTTCAAAGCTAGATATTTAGAGGGCTCATCTTTCAGGTTTAGGTCTTAAAAGTTGGGATGCCTGATGTGGGGTACAAACCTTTCTCTCCTCAGGGAACTCTTGGTTTTGAGTTTCTTCCAAATTGTAGGTCGTCATGCTACGGGTGGGGCTTATGACAAGATTGTTTCTCAGGCTTTCCTACCTGCTTGGATGTGGTTTCCTTCTTGTCTACCCAATATACAGAGTCGCTTTGCTAGTTTTTATTTTCCAGAGGAATTTGTTCCATAGGTAGTTGTAGATTCGGTGTCTGTGGGATAAGGTGAGTTCGGGATTTTCCTATGTTGCCATCTTGAATTGGAAACTCCTGTAGCATTTTTTTGAGTATGTAGAGTTCTCTAGAAGATTCTCCAGGAAGAATTTATTTCAATCTGATGACAGATATTTATGTAACTCTGACATACTACTGGCACTACTCCTCATTTGTGGAGTGTCCGATTATCCATCCCTGAGATTTCTGTGGTCTCTTGGCCATGGTAGGATGCATTCTTGTACTTGTTGCTAGACTGCTGCTTTAACCACTCATCTCTTCCCCCGGTGGTTTTCTCTTTTAATTCTGTGTCAATTAAGGCTCACATGATGACTGTGCATGGGAGCAGATAGTGGCACCGTGGGAGGGGTTCCATTCTAGCCTCATAAGCACTATAACACCGAATGCTCCAATTCCTCATTGGTCACCCTTTCCCACAGGCTCCAGACACTACACCATTGCTTGGTCCTTTTCTCCCTCCAGATCTACTTGCTTCTCTTCTATTTCCTGGGACCACTCCCCTCCGACCCAG
>NW_024340701.1:15975080-15987591 GCF_902729225.1 Pteropus medius | reverse complement strand
CCAGGATTTCCCCCTCTCCACCTAACTTCATGGTCTACAAGTTCAAAGACTCCATGCACCTCCAGAAAGATTCTACCCCTGAGCTCCCCTCTTACCACTGCAGGAAACTTTTATTTCTAGCCACTAGAAGTGAATTAGCAATTTAGCTCCCCACTGGGATAAAATATAAATTATCCCCATCTTTCTTCACACTCCCTCTTAAAAGGCAGAAGAAAGTATAGGTAGTTTGGATTTTGAATGAATTTTTTTCTTTGATTCATTTACGTGAGGAAAAAAAATATATTTCATTTAAATCTGGATGGCAGCATATATATATTCTGCCACACATGCAATCTCAAGAAATCTAAACTAAAAAAACAGAATCCAGAGAAGAGTCTGAGTGGACTCATTTTTTCACGGGGCTCAGCTACCCATTTTTTTTTTTTTCATCTAAACATGTTTATATAGATATAAAAGTCATATATATATATATATTTTTTTTACAGTTTAAATTCTTGTGAGGTAGAGTACCAAAAGCATCAGACTTTTGAAACCACTTCAAATTCTTTCTGGAATTATTTTAGGTACAAATTATAATTAACCAAGTCAATATGCCTAGGGTATAGGCCAAGTTCAGTCCCCTCTGTGCAATCCTGAGCTGACTATGGATCAGAACTACAAAGTTTGGAAATATATTTCAATCAGCTTCATTTAGTCCAGGCTTATTCGGCCTCGGCACTATTGCCATTTGGTGCTGGATAATTCTTTGGTGGTGGGGGGCTGTCCTATGCATTGGAGGATGTTAAGCAGTATCCTTGGCCTCTATCCATCAGAGGCCAGAAGGTACTACCCTATTATGACAACCAAAAATGTGTTCAGATAAGCCACATGTCCCCTGTGGGGCAAAATCACCCTTGTTGATAATTGTTGACCTAGTTCTAATATGTACGTATTTGTGCAAACTTGGATTGACTCCAATTTAATGTAAAAAATGTTAGCATTGTTATACATGCCTTGTAGTAACTACTGGTACATAGCACCATTGCAGGACTAATGTCTTCCTGACCATTATAATTAATCTAAAGCAGTGCTGCTGAACACTTCAAGTACGTGCCAGTCATCTGGGGATCTTGCTAATAATGCAGATTCTTTTAGTCGGTTTGGGGTGGAGGATGGGAGTCTCCATTTCTAATAAGATCCCATGTGAGGCCACTGGTCCAAAGGACCAAACTTTGAGTAGCAAGGGTCTAAAGGGTGATTCAGTCATTTGTAGTATTAATCTTTTGTCTACGTACAGTGTCACTATAGAGCTCTGGTTGGTCCACCAGAACCCTTGTCAGATTTGATATATTCTTCACTTTGTCTGCCCTAGGTTGTTGCTGCGAATCCCACTCTATTCCTTCAGCATGGTGCTAGTAGATAAGCATGGCATGGACAAGGAACGTTATGTCTCCCTGGTGACACCTGTGGCCCTCTTCAACCTGATTGATACTTTCCCCCTGAGAAAAGAGGAGATGGCCCTGCAAGCTGAAATGGGCCAGACCTGTAACACCTGATGTAATGGTTCCTCTCTCTGCAGTCCTTCTTCTCTTTCTACATAGTGCTATGCACACAGAAAGGCCTTAAAAATATCCTTGATGTACAGATTTTTATTTGTAATTTTTAAAGTCTATTTTATTATGACCTTTCTTTGCACTTAAAAATTAGCACGATGCTTTTTGTACTTTGAAGTGTTCTAAAAAATGATATGACTATTTACTATTTCTAACTCTTTATTCCATGATGGCTGGTTAATTTTGTAGAGAAATTAGAAACTACAACCATATACATGCTTTCTATATGCTATTCAGTGTGACAGGTAACTTTCTTCAATCCTGTTTTTTTATATAAAACTTACTAATAAAATATTTTGGAGCAAATTCATTAAAACTCATTTCTTCAAGTACCAGCTGTACTTATTACTCAGTGTGACCAATGGTTTTAGAACTATGATTCTCAGCACCAGATGCAGTGACTTCTCTAGCAGAGGAAGTGGAAAAGTGAAAGTTTCCCAGGCTACTTGGGCTGTAGCTGGATGGTCCCGTTGCTCTTCAGCAACACCCCAGATTTCTGAAGAGAGCCCTCCATGACTTGGAGAAGGCTGAAGGCAGGCAGAGAGCTGAAGGAATGCCTTTCCTCCTGTCTGCCCTAGGATTCCAGGAAGAGATCTACCTACAGAATTCTAGGACACCCCGCTTCCCACTCAAAGATCTCCCTAACAGGCCATGGGCAAACCCAAAGCCCCAAGTGTGCACATACCTCCCCCACACTCTTGTGCCACCTATATTTTTGTTTTCCATGCCAGCTTTGTTATGTGCACATTCCCAACCTTAGGGATGTGTCAGCTCCCATAAGAGAAACCGAAAATTTTTGCTAGTGCCACATTCTGGAAGACAAAAGGCTCCTAACTACTAACCTGTTACACTGTTAAAATCAAAGTAAACAAAGATCTACCTAAATAAGAAAGGTGTTCCGTACTTCAAATGTGACAATAGACGCATTATATCAAACACTATGAAAAATGATTCTATAGTATTAAGAAAATGCCAAACTCCAGCAACCAAACCCAAAGACATGGAATATTGCATTCTAACTGATAAAGAATTCAACATAGGTGTTATGAAGAAATTCAGTGAGCTACAAGAAAACTCAAAAAGGCAATTCAGTGAACTTAGGAATAAAATTAATAAACAAAAGGAGTACTTTACCAAAAAGAATGAAATTCTAAAAAATAACCAAAAAATTCTGGAGCTGAAGAACTCAGTAAAGGGGATGAAAATTACATTAGAAAGCACTAAAAGTACAGCAGATCCAATGGAAGATAAAATAAGCAAGATCAAAGATAGTTTAGAAATGATTCAGGTAGGAGAGAATTAAGATTTAAAAAAATAGAGAAGTCCTTTGAGCACTATTAAACTCGATTAGAAGAGCAAACATAAGATTAATGGATATACCAGAAGGAGAAGAGAGGGAGGAGGAGGCAATTAATTTATTTAAATTATAGCTGAGAATTTCTCAAATCTGGGGGAGGAACTGGATCTACAAGTCCATGTAGCTAATAGAACACCTTATTATCTCAATGTAAAAAAACTTTAAGACATAGTATAAAAAAGTTGTCAAAAGTCAATGATAAAGAACTTTAATGGCAATCAGTGAAAAGACAGTGAATTATAAAGGAACCCCCATTAGGCTATCAGCAAATTTCTCAGAATAAACTCTACAAGCCAGAAGAGAGTGGAATGACATATGTAAAGTAGTAAATGATAAAACTGCCAGCCAAGAATGCTCGATCTGGTAAAGTTATCCTTCAGATATGGAGAAATAAAGACTTTTCCAGACAAAAGCTGAGGGAGTTCACCATCATTACACCTGCCTTGCAAATGTTTAAAGGAGATCTCAAGCTGAAATGAAAAGTCGAAAGTACACAAACCTATGATTAAGGTAAAAAACAGAAAACGAACACTATTTTAGAATAGTAAATCAAACAATTATAGCAGAAAAGTTAAAAGAAAAGAGCATTAAAAATAACTATACTACAATTTGGTAAACAAATCGTAGCATGAAGAGATAATCTGTGACATCAAAAATATAAAAGGGGAGGAGTAAAAGGATGGAAACTTTATAGGCAAATGAAGATAAATTGCTATCAGCAGAAAAAAAAAACATATCTATGAAATGTACTATGCAAACTTAATGGAAACCACAAGATAAATATCTAGGTCAGAGACACAAAATATAAAAAAGGGAGACTGAGCAAATGACCATGGAAAACCACCAATTTATAAAGGTATACATAAACGGAAAAAGAAACAATGGAGAGACTAAGAAGGCAAAAGGTAAAATGGCAGTAGTAAAACCTTACATACGAACAATCACTCTAAATGTAAATGAATTAAACTCACCACTCAAAAGGCACAGAGTGTGGCTGGCTGGATTAAAAAAAAAAAAAAAAAAAAAAAAACAAATATGACTCTAACTATATGCTACCTACAGAAGACTCATTTTCAGCTCTAAACACATACATGGGCTCAAAGTGAAGTGATGGAGGATGATATACCAAATAAGCAGAAATCAAAAGAAGGCGAGCTTAGCCATATTTGCATCAGACAAAATAGACTTCAAGCCAATAATGGTAACAAGAGACAAAGAAGGTCATATAATTATAAAGGGGTCAATACATCAAGAAGATATAACAATTATAAATACATTTGCTCCCAACACCTGGGCACCAAAATTTATTAAGCAAATACTAACATATCTTAAGGGAAAATTGACAACATTACAATAGTACTAGAAGACTTCAATACCCTACGATTAGTAATAGTTATATCATCCAGACAGGAAATAAACACGGAAACATTAGATTTGAACCATACTTGTCCATTTGAAAAAATGGATTTGACAGACATATAAAGAATATTCCATCCTGAAGCAGCAATATATACATTATTCACAAATACACATAGAACATTCTCCAGGATAGATCACGTGATAGGGCACAAAACAAATCTTAGCAAATTTAAGATTGAAATCATACCAACTATCTTTTCTGACCACAATGGTATGAAACTGGAAATCAAGAGGAAAATGAGATCTACATGTTTGTGGAAACTAAACAATGTACTTCTCACAACCAATGACTCAAAAAAGGAAAATAAAAATTATCTCGAAATAAATGAAAATGGAACTACATATCAAATCATGTGGAATGCTCCAACCCAGTAAGACTATATTTAAGCCTCCCCTAACCCTAGTATGGTGTATTTACTGCAACCCAAAAATAACTGATGATTTACCTAGAGTATTCGCCCTGTTCCAAGTTCTGACCATCCTCCAGTTTATGATAGCTTTGGTCACTCTCTAATGCCTCCAGGAAGTTTTTGTTTGCTTTTTTTGTTTTTTGGTTTTGTTTTTTGGTCCAGATATAGTTGTCTGTGGAAGGCTGGTCCAATAGGAGCTGTTTGACCATTATCATAAGATTAGTGAAGGCTAAGCCAGAGGTGGAGGTGTCCAGGCCATTCCTAGAGAACTGGAGATTTCATCTTTACAAGCTCTCAACTCTTCGGCTTGAGCTTATGTGAATGGGATTGGGGGCGAAGGAGAGAAAAAGCAGTGACATCATCCAAAGCAGACTGAAGAAAGGATTAATGTCCAAGATGCAGGTAACTATATTAGCATCCATTCATGGATTAAAAATTACCCCCAAACTTGGTGACTTAACAATAAACATTATCTCTTGCAATGTCTGTGGGTCAGGGATTTGGGAGCAGCTTAGCTGACCAATTATGGTTTGTACTTACTCATGAGGTTTTAGTCAAATGTTGTCCAGAGTTTCAGTCATCTGAAGGATTGACTGGGAATGGAGGATCCACTTCCATGGTGGCTCACTTACATGATTGGCAAGTGGGTAATGGTTATTGGAAGAGGCCTCTCTTCTTCCCCACATGGGCCTCTCTACAGAGTTGCATGAGTATTCTCATAACATACAAGGTGGCTGGCTTCTTCCAGAAGAAGTAGTCCGAGAGAGAGCGAAGTGGAAGTGACAATATCTTTTATGACCTAGCTTTAGAAGACTCAGTTGTAAATATATTCCCTTAAGCTAGCAGTTCTCAAACCTTTGGAGGACTCCAAAGCACTTTTGTTTATGTGAGTTACATCTACCAATATTTACTGTGTTAGAAATTAAAACTGAGAGAAAAATAATCCCACCTACAATTCTTTACATCAGAAAGAATGAACTAACTAGTAATAAATTTAACCAAGGGAGAGAAAGACTTGTACATTGAAAACTGTAAGACACTGATGAAAGAAATTGAAGATGATACAAATAAATAGAAACATAGTTCATGTTCATAGATTGGAAGAATTAACATTGTTAAAACATCCATACTACTCAAAGCAATGTACAGATTCAGTGTATTCCTATCAAAATTCCAATAGTATTTTTCCGAAATAGAACAAACAATCTTAAAATGTGTACGGAACCACAAAAGACCCTAAATAGCCAAAGAAATCTTGAAAGAACAAAGCTGGAGGTGTCACACTCCCTGATTTCAAACTATATTACAAAGGTATAGTAATCAAAACAATATGTTATTGCTATAAAATCAGTCACATAGATCAATGGAACAGAATAGAGAGCCCAGAAGTAAACCCATGCTTTTATGGCTAGCTAATTAATTTAATGACAAACCAAAACTACATGGGGAAAGGATAGTCTCTTCAAAAAACGATGGTGAAAGACTTAGTATAAAAGATGTAAAGTATCTCATTAACAATTTTTTATACCGATTATGTGGTGACAGCATAATATTTTGCAGAATTTGGTTAACTGAGATATCTTACTTAGAAAACAAAATCACATGTGGCTAGTGTTATATTTCTTTTGGAAAGCACTGATGGATATTTAAAATAAAGCTTTAGTTGATTTAAATGCTTCACCAAAATTCTTGGTCACTCAAATGCCTATGCTTAAAAGAAGTCTGGCCTATAAACACAGCCAATAATAATTATTTACTCTATACATGTAACAAAGAAGATACAATTAGATGCTTTTACCTCACCTTCCTATGGCTATCAGCTGTCTTTGATTTCCCCATAACTATGTAAACTCAAGGTCAATCTCTTTTGCCATGTCCATAGCTTAGCAGAAAGGCTCTGATGCAAAATTTTAGCTCATAAATGTTGAGTGACAACTCCCAAATTAATCTCATTTTTAATTTTTCTTTTTTTAATGCTCATTCCTATGAAAGCTTTCTCATACCACCTCTATATGACATTATTTTGGGGGGAAAATTAAACTGCTCTATGTAACACTGGATGTTAAGATGTTTTCATGCTTTTTTTCCCCTAATTACAAGATAACTCAGATTTTATTTCAGGAAAAGATTTAAATACAGGTAAGGAAAAAGGAAAGTCACTCAGAAATAAACACTGAATATTTTGATACACTCCCAGTTTTTTAAATTCATTGTTTATGAGTGTTGATAGAAAAGTATTAATTTTTAATTACTTTATCAATATTTTCAAGCTAAATGTTGCACTTTTAAAAATATTACTTTTCCTACTTCCCTTAATTTATGTTGATTCCACAAAATATAACCTACAACCATAAACATCTATCTCTTGTAAAACAAAAACATTTACATTTTACATTTCTTGAAAATATTAACGTTTTGTTTTATTTCAAATAAAATGCTGGTTTCCCAGGGGGAAAAAAATGCTGTTGAGAAACTGGACAGCCATATGCAAAAGCATGAAACTGGACAGCTATCTTATTACGCTATACACAAAAATCAACTCAAAAAGGAATACAAATTTGAATATAAAATCTGAAACCATAAAACTCCTGGAAGAGAACAGGCAGCAACTTGACACTGGTCTTAGTGATTATTATTTTTTTTCCTTCTTTAGTCACATTTTACTGGAATTTAATATTTTCTTGGGGGCTTTGGTGCATCATAACAAACTCCACTTTTAAAAAATGTCGATGTGCTATACAGGGCCTATGTATGACGTGTGCGGATACTGACACCTCAGACGTCTATGTGTTCGAAACAATATTTCTTCTTAAGTCTCCTCCATAGACATCTCTACTCACCACATTCTTTGAGTCTGTTCACAATCTCATGGTCACTTCTGTTACTAAGTACCCTTTTTATCACCCTAATAGCCATTTTAGTTCTGAGGATCATGATCCCGTGTGTTTGGCTTATCACACACACACACAATATCATCAATAATAACACAGCACACACACGTATGTATGTGTATCATATGTAACATATAATGCTAGCAACATATATATATGTATACATATATATGCACACAATATACATATACATATACATAATACATATATATATTATTAATATATATATATATATATATATATATATATATATATATATATATATGGTTGTTTATATAGATCTGATTCTGAAAGTTTAAGGTAATAAAAGCAAAAATAAACAAGTAGAGCTACGTTAAACTAAAATGCTTCTGCACAGCATGGGAAATCAAAAAAAAAAAAGGAAGAAAGAAAAAAGAAGAAAACAGCAACTCACCAAATAGGAGGAAATATGTGCAAATCATATAGCTGATGGGGGGGTTATTAATATATAAAGTATATGAAGAACTCATATAACTCAATAGCAAAAAAACCCCCACACAGTCCAATTAAAAAGTGGGCAGAAGATGTGAACATTTTTCCAAAGAAGACATATATGAAAAGATGTTTAACATCACTAATCGTTAGGGAAATGCAAATTAAAATCATGAATGATATCACCTCATTATTGTCAGAATGGCTATTATCAAAAAGACAAGAACTAACAAATGTTGGTGAGGCTGTGGAGAAAAGGGAACCCTTCTGCACTGTTGACGGGAATGTAAATTGGTGTGGCCACTAGGAAAAATAGTATGGCAGTTACTCAAAAAATTAAAAGCAGAACTACCACATGATCCAGCAATTCAACTTCTGGGTATTTATCCAAAAAAATGAAAACACTAACTCAAAAAGATACGTGCACCCCCATGTTCACTGCAGCATTATTTGTGATAGCCAAGACATGGAACCAACATAAATGTCCATTGATGGATTAAAGGATAAAGAAAATATAGTGTGTATATACAATGGAATATTTCAGCCATACAAAAGAATGAAATCTTGCCGTATGTGACATCATGGATGGATTTTGAGAGCATTATGCTAAGTAAAATAAGTCAGATAGAGAAAGACAAATACTGTATGATCTCACTTGGATAAGGAATCTAAAAGTATAAATACATAAAACAAAACAAAAATCCAACGAAACAGAAAGCAAGCAAGCTCAAAAATACAGAGAAGAGATTGGTGGTTGCCAGAGGTGAAAGAGGTGAAGATGTAAAGGGGTGCAAACTTCCAGTTGTAAAATAAGTCATGGGGATGTAATGTATAGTACAGTGGCTATTATTAATAACACTATTTCATATTTGAAAGTTTCTATGAGAGTATATCTTAAAAATCCTGATCACAAGAAAAAAATTTTTTGCAACTATGTGTGGTGACAGAAGTTAACTAGACTTCTTGTAGTGATTTCACAATATATACAAATAACTCGTTTTGTTGTATAGCTGAAACTAATATAATGTTATATGTCAATTGTACCTCAATAAAAAGAAAACGACATGAAAAAAATATTTCAATTTATTTAGAAAAAAATAAAAGTTAACACAGAAAAAATATTTTTTAGAAAAACTAAATATGCTTCTAAAATAAAAAAAAAAGTGAAATGAGTGGCATTATTTTACATTATTGTGAATCTCTTCAAATTTACCATGAAAGCAGATAGCTACATTCTCATACATGCTTTTCTGTTGAAATATCAATGTTGTTTTGATTGAAGTATAGGAAGAAAATCTGGCTTCACAGAGATATATATATATTTGGAAAAATGAAAGAGTATTTTAATACTTATTTAGATAACTGGATATTTTTCTTTGACATTGCACCAAAACTCTGCAAGTGGTAGAGATTGTCAATATAGAAAACTTTTTGTACTCTGTTGTATTAAAATCCACTGGCATATCTTGCACTTTGAGTATATCTTTTACCTATGCATGATTTTGTACCTTGTGCATTGGTCACTTTGGAAATATCAGTTTACAGTCAGGCAGATCTTCCAAAGGCCGACAAAATTTGTTATACAATATAAAAAAAAAAATCACATTAGTTAAAGTCATCAAAAACCTTATCAGAAAAGTTTCTAAGTATTGGGAAGCTGTCACACTCACAACAGCATATATGTTTTCCAAAATTCAAATTCTCACTTCAAACCTCGAATTTTATCATTGGCAATAAATTCTGTCAGTTGTTCTCCTTGAAGTTAACAGGCCACTTCGTTCATTTTTGAGAAAATATCTGCCAAATCCTGAAGCCTGAATAAATATGCTTTATTATTACTTTTTTAAAAAATAAAAATGATGAAAAATGCAGCCAGTTCAATTTGCTACTCAAAGACATAAATGCTTTTTCTTGAGACAACCCTAGTACTTTGTTATACACAAAAATATTAAAAATACATTACTTAAAGGTCAAGCTTTAACAACATGAATAATTTAACTGCTTCATTAAGGACTTTCTTAAAGGAAAGTGGGTTTTTATTTTTATTTTTTACTGTGAGTGCATGGAGGCAAAGAAACACAATGCCTTGATTCATGCTAAAGTGCCTGCAGTCTTATTCACCATTGCTTCTGGAACACTGCTGCAAATGTCAACACAGTGAAAAAAGTAAATAAGGAAAATAGCTTTGACGACTAAAAAGCCGACCCCTGAAAAGGGTTTAGGATGCCCAGGGGTCCGTAGAGCACACATTATGAACTGCTACCTTCAACTGAAGTGCTCTGATTGTTAATATCATTCTGGAATGGTGACAGAAGCTTAAGTAGAAAGGAATGGAGGCATAATAAAAATTTAGCTTTTCTCTCAACTCTGAGAGAACTTCTGGAGAGTATCCCTAGTAGCTATGTACCTAGTAGAGAATCAAAGTTCAAGGGAAAATCCCTTCAAATTTGCTGCATCTGTTCTTGTTTTTTGCAGCTATCTTTTTTCTTTTGAAGAGTTCTAGACTCTTCACTAAATTAGAAATGAATAGCAGAGATGAGTAGACACTTTTGGCCCATAGAGAATCCAAACTAACAATGCACACATATTATCTCATTTAATGTTCACAAGAAGTCACAAATATTTCCTCTCCTCCCAACTTTACTTGCTTATTAATAGTAAACTTGAGACTCAGAGTAACAGAAGAGACATTGAAAGGTTCTCTTTAGGTTAGTGCCCTAAGGGTTGCCGTAGTAAGCGGCACATCTTTTTCAGCAGGACCTACAACCACCATGAGCTTGGCCTACCAGTTCTCTCAATACCATTTATGTCGGTAGTTGTTAACCTTGGATGTAAATTGGAATACATGGGAGGATTTAAAAAATACTGATGCCTCGGTGCCACCCCCAGAGACTGTAATGTCATTTGGGTGCAGATAGGATATGTGGAATTTGAAAAGCTTCCAAGGGGATTCTCATATGCAGGCAAGGGTGAGAAACACTGTTTTGGGTGAGGTGAGAAGGATGCAAGTATAACCCCTGATAGGACTTATCAAAGTCTCTCTGCCTACGGTCACCATTTAGATTTTGCCTTACAAAGTTAGAATTATGCTTAACTCATTTAAAATATAGCACTTGTTTCCTTAGGAAAAGGGCATAGGAATGATGGAAGGCATCTAGTTTTGTTCATCAGAATCAATTTTACTGGTGAATGTGCAGTATAAAGATGCATTTCTATTATTATGATGTCATTTCCGAATATGCTTAAGGATTTGTTTTCTTCTTTGTTCTACGTTTCTGTCAGAACTTGGGAGAAATTTATTCTGTGCACAGTGTTTGGAATTATATTTTGTCTGTCTGTCTCATCTGAGGCAACAAGTTCCTCCACAGGATGGTGCTGTACTCAGGCAGCAGTGTTCTAAGACTAACAAATTGATTTCAAATGGAAGTTTAATGCTGTCATCTGTCTGGCCATGAATCAAATCTGAATCCCCTCTGAATATCTTCCAACGTCTCTTAGTTTCGTGGAACTATAATTGACTCGGGTAGGCTACTAAGTAGGTTTCTGATGCCTGCTGAGACTAAGCATGGACTCAAAGGCTTGGAGAGAGGAGTCACCTCTTTCTTGGAAAACTGGAACGGGAAAAAATACTCTAATTTTTCAACAAGTGGTAGCAATTTTAGAAGATGATCCCATGAAGGGACTGAGTTCTAGGGCCCTATGGAGCAACTCTCCTTGGAGTGTAGGCCTACTACTAGGTGCTGGTCCCTAGACCATTTGTTACTGGTTCACAAAGCGATAGGGAGTTGGCCCCAGAATGTAAATTGGCAATGTCAATAAATGCATTATTTACTTCAGCTGATATTTTTTTGATAGCAAAACTTTCACGGAAGGAAGCAACACACTGATTTACATTCTGATGCACGCTCCTTATTTTATCGCTGACCACTGCTCTAATAGTGGTATTGCTCTAGAGAAGGGCCAGAGACGAAACACTTGTTCCTTTGTCTCTATGGGGACCATAGAAAATTAGAAAAAGGAAACATAAAAGACTTTTCCAAAAAGTACAGTAACTCTTGTACTAGCCCGAGTAGCCTCAGTCATTGCTAGATTTCTATACTAAGATGGCCTATGCAGTTCTGATCACTAGTTTTGCTAAAGGGTTGGTAAGCTCTAGACAGGCAGTCTGGACTAAATAACTTCTTTGGCTGTAAAGAAGGCCCATGTCTGTTAAAATATACTAGGCCGGAATACATGCCAGTTGTCACGAATGGCAGTTAATGTGGGTTAACTGCAACTCCTGAGGAATCTGATATGTTCCCAGATCGGTGGACCATTCTCTTTTTGCAGAAAGCACTGAACTCACTTCATGAAGTCACAAACAGTAACTTGTATTACTTCACCAAAAAA
>NW_024340701.1:15945271-15974766 GCF_902729225.1 Pteropus medius | reverse complement strand
TTTTTTTTTTCTTCACATTTTAATGTCTCTCAAGTGAGGAGTATCTTACAATTAATGACATCTTTTTAAATCAAAGCTCTGGTGGATAACAGACGGCAGACTCAAATGAGAATTGAAGAGAACATAATGAGAAGATTATTTATAATGGTGTGGACATGGTAAAAGGAACTCAGTAAGGGGTACTGAAGCACTTCAAAGCTAGCAGCACCAGAATGCATTTACCACCCTAGGCCCAAAGGGCAAGGGGAGGGAGTGATCACTGGAACCCAGAGAGAACTGTCGGTCTAGTTTTAGGACAGGCCAGCCAAGAGGTGCTTTGGCACAGGAACATAGCCTTTGACAACCTTTAGCCCAGCAGGGAAGAAACATGGGAAATAAGTACCCTAAAATTTCTCTCCTCCTGTTTTCTAATCTCCATTATTGGCTCCAGTTGGCAAAACCCAACTGAAAACCATAGGGCACAGGGGCAAAGCACAAACCAATCTGAAAAATTGTAGAGAGTAAGTCTGGTGAAACAAACAGAATATTCAGCACAGTTCATCTCTTTTACCCTCAGCATCTACTTTTTTTCTTTTGTCTTAATAAAAATGTCATCATCTACTGCAGAAGTCAGTAAACTACAGCTGACAGGTAGGTCATCTGTTTCTGTAATTAATTTTAATTGGAACACAGGCACACACATTTTTTAATGTATTGTTTATGGCTGCCTTTGCTCTACAAAGGCAGAGATGATTAGTTATAACAAAGACCGTATGGCCCATACAATCTACCTGTTTTAAAAAAATTTTCTGATCCCTGACTACTTTAGCACTGCAGAGTAATATCAGTTCTCTCACGAGACCTAAAACATTAGCTACCACCAGTGATATTTATATAAGACACTGGAGGAGAAACAGGGTGGGAACAGTTAACCAATACAAAACATAGATGCTTCAATCCTTTCTGTAGCTGGTCATGAGATTGGAGTTGATAATTATTTCAATTTCTTCTTACTCTCTGTCAGCACTTTAACTGGATGGATTTCTTTACCTGGAAGCTTGACCCAAACTTTCATTCCTGAAGAACCTGTTTCCTAGGTGGCCCTGTTTTTATTAGTTGCTTCAGCTTTCCACTTGATCAGGACTATTGAGCAGTGGTGTACTGAGAGGTGACTCAATAAATCCCCTTAGCTCTAGACATAGTTCTCCTTTTAACCTTTGTTTATGAGCAACTTAATTTTTTTTTTCTTGATAAGCACTCAGGAAACACAGGTAGCCCCTTCTCTATCTGTAGATTCGGTGGTGGGAGGAACTCAAAACATTAACAGGCATTCTCAGCTTCCAATGTAAGAAAACCATGACTATATATTTCCTATGTAGACATCCTTCCTTGGGCATTAGAACCCTTATGCTCGGTGAACCTACGTTCATGGAGATGTATAGGAAAAATTACTAAGTAAGCTATTAGGTATAAAAAGGGCCATTCTAAGCTGCACATCTTGATCCCTAAATCCATGTGTTTTGCCTCTGAGGGTGACAGCACCATAATTTGGCTGCTGGTTTAAAAGCATATACTATATCATGTAAGATACATCCCCAGCCTAAGTATCAGCTAATTCTGTAACTGAGATTTGAGCACACCATTCCATTGTTCTGTCAAACCAGCTATTTTGGGGTGATGAGAGATATAGTAAGACCAATGAATTCCATAGCATGGACTTAGAGATGTGTTTTTTTCCATTGTAAATTGAGTTTTTTGGTCAGAGGAGATAATGTGTAAGGTATTCTTTGAGTATAAGTGGTGCATTCACATGACAAGAGAACAGTTTATTACTTTCCAATCTAAGTGAGAACATCATCTTTCTTGCTCTTTGTTATAATGTACTCCAGAGAGATCTTGATCGTCTTTAATATACAGAACAGCATGCTAATCCATCATATGATGGCATTTTGCTATTCTAGATGTGCTATCTTTGCTAGAGCAAAGCAATAAAGCCTCTAGTACCTGACACCCAGATATTGGCTGGGAAAATGCTTTCTTTTTCATTTCTATCAGCAAGATAATCAGAAGCAGGGGTGTCTGCTGCAGAGAGCACAGGGAATCTTCTTGAAGAAACATCTATCTTTAAATGACCATCCTTGCACATTCCAGGAAACTTAAGAGAGAAATTCCTCTTGATTTCTGGCTATCTGATATTTTTTCTGGGGATTAGGTTGGGAGACCATTTTTCCTCATTCATTCAAACAAACTAACAAAACATCTATTATTTTTCCAAGGGCTGGTAATATTCCTCCAAATATGTGAGCAACACAAATCTAAAATTCTACTTTGAGAGCCTATTCTTAAGAATAAGAACACTCTTGATACCAATTACTGTATCAATCAGGGTCCCAGCAAGAAACAAATAGAACACTGAAACTGTGACATTGAGGAAAGATTAATAAAAGGACTATTTATAAAGGTGTGGTCAAGGTTAAAGGGAAGTAACAAGTGATGGTGAAGCTAGCAACAACGAGGAGACTTTATCGCTTATAGGCCTGAAGGGGTGAAGGGAGAGGGAGAGAGTGGTTGCTGTAGCTCTAGCTATAGAAGGCTACCTGACAGAAGCTATAGCCCCAAGCAGAGGAATGTAACCACTGTCACCTTGTGACCCAGCAGAAAAGAGTCAAGGGAATAACTCTATCAATCTCACTTTCTTTCCACCATTCAGTCTCTTATTGGTACCTTCCTTTGGCCAATAACCAAAATCCACAGGGCAAGAGAAGACGATTAAAGCAGTTCATTAGGATTTGCCTCTTGAGGCAAAGAACAGTGTGAAGGGAAAAGAGAAAAAAAATGCAGAGACAGATATAGAACATCCAGAATAACGTCTTACAGTTAGAATAGTTTTTTTTTTTTCCTTTTTTTAGTGGAATATAAAATAATGCTGCATCTTACAATCAATGGTATCTCAGAGTAAATGAAATCCAGCATGTGCATGGCATCCAAGCTCTCAAGAAGTTTAGAACTTGAGGGAATACTGGATATCACTTAGTCCAAGCCCCTCATTTTACAGATGAGAAGACTGAGCCTCACAGAGAAGAAATGTCTTGCTCAAAATCCACAGTAAGCAGCAGAACTAGCAGTAGGAGCTACGTCTCCTAACAGTCAAACCCTGTGTTCTTTTGAGGTTGGATTAACATAAATGTATTCCTGACTCAGGCCTCACATTTTTTACTGGTCTAAGCCAAGCCAGTATCCAAACGCTTTCCTGTACACCTGATTATCATTAGTAACACAAGTGCTAAATATAGACTGAAAATAGAAGAGACATCGTCTAGAAGGTATCTGGTTAGTATTACAGAAAAAAGCTTTTAGGGACTCTACTTCTTCAGATTTAGAGGAGGTTGTATCTAGATTCAATTGGTTCTGATGAGACTCAGTAGGTTAGAAGACTCATCTAGAATAAAAAATATCCAGGTCTTCATTTTATGTACTCTGAAACAAGGTCAGACTACATGCCTGGGGAATTTTTTCAGGATACTTACAAGAGAGCACAAGAAAGATAAAAAAAGATGTTAGTCATCAAGCATGTGTTTATGGGGAGAAATTCAAATTAAGGAAATAAAACTGAGGAAGACTGGTAAATGGGGTGTCTTAAGCCAACAAGTACCTTAAGTCTCAAGATCCATTCGGCCATATTCTCTGTACCAATGCTTCTTAAAGTTTATTGTGCTTGCAAATCAACTAAGGATCTTACTATAATGAATATTCTGATTTAGTGGGAATTGCTTTGGGGCCCAACATTTTTCATTTCCAAAGAGCTCCTAATGATGCTAAGGCTGCTGGTTTATGAATCACACTTTGAGAAGCAATTCTCCAGCTCATGACAAGCACAAAATTTCTATCTGGAGTGCAGTACAAATAGCATGAGCTTTGGGATCTGAATTGGGGAGCCCAATGTGGAATGGGGCTTTATTACATACTAGTTGGATCATCTGGACAAGTTACTTAATCTCTCTGAGACTCATGTCTTTTTTGTCCTTTGTCTTTTTTTAAGCACAGCTAATAAATTAGGTAACAATTTGTGAAGCACCTGATGCAGAGTAGGTGCTCAATAAATGTCACTTTTGATCCTTTCTCTTGTCACGATCGATGATTTATTGAGGGGGGTGCGAAGGGAGCGACAGTGTTAAGATTTACAGGTGAGCAAAAAAAAAAAACAAAATGAGAGTCAAATTCAATAGCTGAGTCCAAAAAGAGTTGTTCCACATAATCTTAGTCTTAGAAATGGAAACCAGACTCATCCAATCTGTGTGCATCAATACAGTAAATATGTTGTTCTCCAAAGACAAATATCAAAACAGGTGGAATAGGTGACAATCAATCTTTAAATATATACAATCCATCTTCAGGTATTCAGGAATAACTTGTAATAGAACACGTTAGAAATACTAGGAAAGGGAATTTAATGAAAAGACATTATACTTTGCAGCAAGTACAGGGTGGCACAAAGCTTTGGTCTGGGGTACAGATTCCATACAGAAACTTAGAAGTAGGCATATTAAGTGTTTAAGTATTGCTGCTAATTTTGTACTAAACATAGCAAGACAAGTAAATGAGAACAGTCCTTTGTAGCCAACAATAAAACCAAGAAAACTAGCAAATGAATGCAGACCTTCCATCATCTCCAGAGAAGTTTAAAAAACAAATTGTTACTGTTTCTTAAAGTTCTTCCACCCTTTTCTACGTCTCTACTTAAAAACACAGATACTGTACCATACACTTAAAAATCTGTTAAAAGGGTCTTATGTTAAATGTTCTTATAACAACAACAACAACAAAAGAGCTATCAAGCCACAAAAGGTGGAACATGAAGGAACAAGCCACATGGAGGAATCTTAAATGCATATTGATTAGTGAAAAAAGCAAGTAGAAAAAGAATATATACCACATACTGTATGATTTCAACAGAATGACATTGTGAAAACAAGTCTAAACTATAGAGAAAATAAAAAGATCATGGTTGCCAGGGGTTGGAACACAAGAAATTTTTAGGGCAGTGAAACAATTCTGTATTGTAATGTAATTGTGGATACTTGATATTTTGCATTTGTCAAAACCCACAGAACTATAAAACACCAAGAATAAACCTTAATATAAACTATGAACTTTAGTTTATAATAATATATCAATATTGGTTCATCAATTCTAATAAATATACCACACCAATGCAAGATGTTAATAACAGGAGAAACTTGCAGCAGGGTGTTAAGGGATAGAAGGCAGTAGCATATGGGAACTCTGTACTTTCTGCTCAATTTTTCTCTAAATCTAATACTTCTCTAAGAAATAAAGTCTATTATTTATAAACAATCAAACCCGGAGACCACCTTCCTATTAGAACAGTAGTTTAGAAGAATAACTTGTCAGCCGAAGCAGGCGGGTGCCAGAGACCAAGCAAAAATGAGCATACCCACGTGTAGGTGACCCAGACTCTGGTAGAGTTTAGAAGATTACCTCTCTCATTTCTTCCCAAGGAGAGTCCCCATTCTGATGTCCTTGTGACTCAGTAATCCTTAGCTGTTCTTAGAGTACTGAAAGTGTGTCTTTGTTTTCCAGCCTACTAAGCCCTTGGACTCATCTTCAGGCCCACAGAAAAACAGCCTGCCCATGACAACTACACTCATTCCAGAAATGGGGACCTACTGCAATCAGAGTTGGGCCAGTTCTTAGGCTGGTGATGTGGTGCCCCTCTCACAGGTTCTTGAAATATTTGTACATTTATGTTGAGGATCATCTGCCTAGTAGAATGGATACAAAGGAATCCCCAATGGAGGCAAACCACCTTTTCCCCATGTCCTTAGCAATTTGTGTCTGGTCTAAACTGCATACTCCATTCAACAAAACAGTCCTGCCTCTAACCAGACCTGTATTTCTTAGAATTTATCAACCACAAATTGCTCTTTAGGCATGGGGTCTCTCCTCACTTGTCTATTCGAGCAGGCATTTCTTCCTGCTAATACCATACTGTTCCTGAGAGGAGTTCTCATTACCTTTTCAGGGATGTTTAGTACCCCTTATAATTTGGTACCCTGGGAAGCAGCCAGGGCAGCTTCCCCAACCTCAAAAGCAACCTGCTTCTGTGCATTCAGATGCTTTGCAAGCAAAGAGCTCTAACAGAGCTGGGTTTGGAGGTGACAGGAAAGAGCTGAAACTATTTCCAGAAATTCATGTGGGGAAAAAAGCATTAAGGGCATCCCCTAAAGTTCTGGTGTGTACTCCAATAATCAGAAGGACAATATAAGAAGATATTTGAGAATTAAGGAGGCCAAATTAATTAGGGGTAGTGAGGAAGGTCAAAAGCAAGAAGATTTAGGAAAGTCTAGATTTTTCTTTTTTCACATCAACTGAAAACCACTGATCTCTCTTCAAAAATGTCCATTCATAAATAATGAATACTAGGGAAGGACAGAAAATATATTCCCAACACCCAATCTCTTTAACTACAGTTCAATCATAAATGATATAAACTGCTGTGTAATAGAATGACTCCCTTCCTTGTGTCCAAATAAGACTTAAAAAAAACAAGATTAATTGTGGGGACTCATTAATTCCCATGGATGTGCACAATCAAGTTTCAATTTTCTGAAGACAAAATAAACCATTGGCTAAGTAGAAAAAAAGGCTTAGAAGGAGCAGATTCCTTCCTCAAGGTAAGTGGATTGAACAATAAAGGGATAACAATGAAATATTTAGATTGAAACATGTCTAGTTCTTTGTCCTTCTATAAGACATTTTTTCCTCAGCAAATGCCAATAATTTAAACTTTTGCTTTAGCAATTACAATGAAACATTTCATTTGCTTTCTGTATTAATTTCTGCCTCATTCAGAGAAAAAGGAGAGCAAAATAGAGACAAGTCTCCTCTTGTGCAAAAAAAACTGTAAAGTAGGACCTCTTACTTTATATGAGTGTTTTGTCATTGTATAGGCAATACTAATTAAATATTCTACCTCTTTTCCAAATATGAAAGGAACCCTCTACCAGAATAGTTTGATGAATTCCAGTGAGGTAAATGAAGTAAATGGATAATCTCTGAAACACTATGCATTCCTCATAGTGACAACAATAGTTTATATTTCTGTGGAATTTCTTTTCACAGAAGAGTAAATTTCCTTCCGTAAATAAAAAGCATGATTCTGAACAACATCCTTGTGAGGAAAGCAGGTTTGGTTTTCTCCCTAACATGGGGTCATAAAAACAGATTTACATTACACTGGAAGAGGTGTTAAGGGAAAGGGAAGGAAGATGGTTTGCTTGCAGGTTGCACAGTACTATTAACAAAAAACTGACCACAGTTTTTCTCTCTGTAAAACTAATTGCTTTTTATATATTTATTATCTAATTGGATGAAGTAGGAAATTCCTACTTCAAATAAATAAATAAATAGCACCCTAAAAACAAATAAATGATTAACACCCATAATGGCTTAACATAGCCCAAAAATAAGTGTTGTTGTTGTTTTTTAAATTTTTGCTGTACACTGGAGACCACTTCTTGTATATTGAATGCTTAACCTCTAACCAAGCATCCAGGAAAAGAGGGGGCCTAAGAGTTTATAAACCACAGAGTGCTATAATTAGCTCACCAATAATTTTTTTTTCCACAGGTGGGTCAAACTTTACAAAGCATATTTATATGTTACATTTGATATCTTCAATTACTCTAAGGTAGACTGATTATTCTTATTTTATAGACAAATAGATGAAGGCCTAGATTGAATAATTCAGTTAACTAAGGTCACGTGGTTGGTAAAGCAGTGAAGACTTGGCCTAATGTCATCGGAGTCCAAGGTTAGCCTCCTTCCATCTCACCATGGTTGTCTTGCAATTAGTAATGTCCATGTTAGCCAAATCCAATC
Organism: Pteropus medius; assembly: GCF_902729225.1. Lineage (NCBI taxonomy): Eukaryota > Metazoa > Chordata > Mammalia > Chiroptera > Pteropodidae > Pteropus > Pteropus medius. The sequence goes on along the minus strand of NW_024340701.1, from coordinate 15,966,885 downwards.
TTCCATCATGACAAAGAGTTAGTCCAAATTACATAGTCAAGATAATTTGTTCTCTAATGCAGTTTTCTCAAACTATGATCCAGTTTTATCCACTTGGATTAGAATCATCCGAAAAGCTTTATAAAAAATGATGGAGATTTCTTGTTCAGTTGGTTTAGAGTAATGGTCTGGAATCAATGTATTAAATTTACCCTCCAGATGATTCAGATAATCCTTTAAAATCATTGATGTGGCCCAATTTCCATGGCTACTGTTCAAATCTTGCCAAATCCAATTGTTATAGTTTTGCCTGTGTAGACTTCCTTCTTCTATTTCTTTAATTTCAGAGGCCATAAATGACACCATTGTAGGAAGAAAACCCCTTCTGCCAACTTCTAAAGGCAATGCTGAGTTAATGTGAAATATCTACATAGAAGGAAAAACATAGATCCCAGGTCCAAAATGCCATAGGTTTTCACTCTGAGGTACTTCTGGGACTTGATATTTTGATCCACTTTGCTTCTAAAAGTGGAGTTTGCCCTTATTACTTCCACGACTTTCTCCTCCCCCGCCAAATATAAACCTTGGGGTAGCAAGTGTTGATGAGACTAATACCACTGTGAATCAGGTGGGCTCAATTCATTCACTAGTTACATAAGCACTTAATGATCATTGGTCATATATCTGTGTAAGTTTCTTAAGGAAAAGGAGGCCAAGATTATGAAGTCCCATCAAAATATCTTTGTTTTTGTGACCTAAAATATCTACATCTTTATGATCCCAGTGACAGTAACGACATAGTGAAATGAGAGCTGATAAACTGAAACTTCCATGTGTCCTGCAGGCACTATTTACAAACTAAATGGATGTCAGGCTTTTAAGCTCGCCCATGTCCCTTTACAACTTATCTGATTCAACTGAGGGAAAGTGGAAGGCTGAGATCTTCAAAGAAGGAACAGGATGCTCCAGGCAAGACCGTGGTCTCTTCTTCTGAGAAGCTGATATGCTGGCCTGGAGAGCACACTTGGTGCTTTTATCTGTGCTGAGACAGGCTGGAATGAACTGTCTAGGGTTGTATATAACTACAGTACTTGTAGAAAGGTTGCTTTTGAAAGACCAATCAGTAAGCATATTCAGAGATTTTTCTTGGTCTGTGTGGGCCCCAGTTTCCTTATCTGTTGATTGGAAGTTAAAAAAAAGTGATCTCTCTCTCTAAAGATGCCAACTGGTCTGCTATTCTATGATGTTACTTTTTTTTTTTCATTTCCACTTATTCTGCCAATGTTTTTTTTTCTTAATTACCCACTTTGAACTAAGCATAGGGGATAGAGCTGTGAAAAATAGAAATATTGTCTCTGCCCTTATGAATCTTATATTCTAGGGATGTATGGAGGAGAGGGAACTGACACAGGCATTAAAGGACTTGTTACATGAATAATTGATTATAATTGTGATGTGTGTAGTGAAGGGGAAGTAGAGACAGGCTGCTGTGACCTATTCAGGCAGCAGGCAATCAGTGGAGGTTTCCCTGAGCAGGTAACATTTAAGACCTGGATGATTAATGGAAATCAGACTGATGAGGAAAAGGAGCAAGAAGATTCCTTGCAAAGGCCATGAGATGGGATAGAACCTGGCACAATTGAGAAGCATAAAAATGCACTGTGTGACTGAAGGGAAGGGGAGGCATGGCCTGGGACAAGCTGGAGAGGAGGCAGCAACCATCTTATGCAGGGCCTGCAGGCTATGAGCAAGAATTTGGATTTTATTCTCAGGTCAATGAAAAGTCATGGAGGATTTTAAAGCATGAACAGATTTACATTTTTTAAAAAAAGATCACTCTGGGGATGGATAGATGGATAATGATAAGCAAGTATTGCTAATGGCAGAAGCTGAATTTAGGTGGTGGGTATAAGGGTGTTTACTATAAAATCATTTCAACTTTTCTGTACGTTTGAACATTTAAAAATAACATGGTGGGAAAATCTGTCCATAGCATGAAGAATGGCTTGACAGAGGGCAAGAATGGCTGCATAGATGGTAACTGGAGACTTGTAACAATCATAGAGAGAGATGATGGTGGCTTGGACTAGGGTAGTGGCATGGAAATGACGAGAATTGGACAGGTTTCTGAAGTATTAAAGAGGTAGAATCAGTATGGTTTCCTGATTGATTTTGCCTCAGGGTAAGGGAAAGGCATAAATCAAAGATCGGTACCCAGTACCTAGTTAGTATAACCATGCCTAGTTAGTATAACCAAGTAGATGACGGTTAGTATAGTATAACCTAGTTAGTATAACCAAGTAGGTATCAGGTACTGAGTCAGGATGTCCTGGAGCAGAAAGACATGGGTACAATAGAGACAGTGGAATGAAGAGATCAATTTTGAGCATGTTGAAAACATGAGCTATCTTGATAGAGATGTCCTATAGGCAGTTGGATCTGGGTCTGGGGCTGAGAGGAGGGGTCTAGGTTGGAGATGTGAGTTTGAAGTGATAAGCATATAAGTGGTCATAAAACCATGAGAGTGCACTACATAATAATGCCTGTGAGGGTGTAGAAAGTGAGGTGAAAAAAAAAAACAAAAACAAAAAACGAGCATTGAAGAATCCAATGTTTAACATTTAGCAATCATTAACAAAGAAGGAGAAGGAGCAACTAATGACACAGAAAAATTAGGCAGATATAATATGATATTACTGATGGCCTCTACTGATGGGCTCCTGGGTTGTTTCCAATATTCTGCAATAATAACCCTTGTATATACTCACTTCTTACATATGTATCTACCTCTAGGATAAATACCTCAAAGTGAATGAAATTGCTGTGTATATGTGTGTGTATCTCATTTTGAATTTCAGTGCTTATTTTTGAAAAAATAAAAAGACTGCTTAGAAAATCCAAACATAGCTTAATTATATTTAATGTGGCATTTGATAGGGCTTGCTAAATTTGATATATCTCTATGATGTAATAGCCTGTAGCCATAAAAAAAGAATGAGGCTGTCAATATATTATGATATGGAAGGAGAGAAAGACAGACTTACTTTTCATGACTTTGAACTATTTGAATTTTATGACATTCACATGTATTATCTATATTTAAAAATATTCTTTTTACTTATACACTATCCTTAGTAAAAAAGTGACCTAAAGATCAATTTACCTTTTATTTCTGAAAGCAACACAACAGGTTTCTGATGGACTTCTGCATACCTGGGTTTTGCATCATGGAAATAACCAGTTATCAGATGTTGGATTTTATGAAACCATGATACAGAGAATTGCTCTAAATGTAGCAAAGATCTGAACACATAAAATTCATGTTCGTCGTGAGTTCAAGTTGTAAATTTTGATATTTATTTCTATGCTACTTTTGTTATTAGTGAATAAACCCATTTCATTCTGTCTACTTTAGAGATGTCCCCAGACTTCACCATCACCCCTCTCACCTTCCCTGAAAATGTCATTGAAGATAGGATGAGGCACATCATCAGGTCTGAAGACAATTTATTTTTCCAAAATAGAAAGTAGTGATGATCTTACATATTTTGTTTTATGTTTTTAAGAAGAGCGATGTATGAATATGGGTGTGAGTAGTTTTTTTTTTTTTAAGCTACACTAGACCACTAATTTCAATTTTCTAGAATTAGGTAGCCTATTTTTTTTTATAATATTGAAAATGGATTGCTTATTCTCTTACTAAGAGTAATGCTAAATATACTCTTAAATATATACTCAAAATTCAAGAAGAAATTTAAAATATGAAACAATAAGTTAGAATACACCTGAAGATGATTCTAACTTTCCCGCTACTAAAATCATTCCTATCCTTTTAAGGATTTTATATGAATTCAAGTGAAAAAAATGAGCTGAGGGGCTACAAGATGACTCCAAAAGAAGACTAGGTCAGGTATGTTCATACTTAAATATTCAGACTCTGCTCTACCTTCCTTTATATATGTCCTCCTGTCCACCCTGATAAACATAAGATCACGTCAAGGAGTACAGTGGAAAGAACACTAGCCTAGGCATCACACCTTAGATTTAAGTCCAGATATAGTCACAGCTTATATAAGATCTTGGGCAAGTCATTTCAGCTCTCTGGGTTCAGATCTGGAATATGCAAAATAAGGAATCAGATTTGAGGCCCCCTTCAGCTTTAACTACCTTCACATCTAAATTTGGTGGCTAAAGCATCTGGAATTCCAAGTGACAGATGGAATTGGTAGATTGAACTATTGGCCATGATTCTTCATCCTTTCCTATAATCTCACTCTTGCATTGGTTTCACTGTGAGCAGAGTATATGTCCCTGCCTCTTGATTTTGGGCTTGGCCATGTAACTTCTTTTGACCAATGGAGTATCAGTAGACATGACACAAGCAGGGCTCAAAATGTACATTATTTCTTACTCCCTCTTTGTTAATGGCTTAGAATATTTTATAAAATACATGTTTACAACAGACATAACAGCTAGGTCATAACTAGGTGACCCGATATCCCGATTTCCCCAGATTAATCCTGGTTTACATCTATTGTTCTGGTATGATGATTTGGCTCCCTTCGCTCTGAAAAGTGGGCTGATTTAGATTATAAATTATATAGTCACCACAGGAAAAAAAAAACTTGTCATTTCATCTTGGAAATTTACCTGGCTAAGCCACAAGATTGCTATAATAACAGGGCCACCTCCTTGCCCCAACAACCATTCCTACAATGCCTTTTTCAGATTGTGGGGATTCCCAGGGTGAGAAAAAGGTATCCAATCCCTTCTAGTTACTCTTAAAGTGCTCTGTATCCTGAGTGGCCCCCCTTTCCCTCAAACCATTTGAGGAAACCTAAAGTAACTCATAACTAGAAAAAGTTTGAGGACTCCCAATCTCAACTATAGTGTCAAATAAGCTTGTGCCTTCTCTCATATAGTACAAAGCCTATGAATAATTGCACAGCTTGTTTTTTTGGCAGGACAGTGTAGTACACTTTCTATCATCCAATCTTGAAGGCCCTGGCCCATGGACATATAGAAGTACGTGCTTTTTTAGACACTCGTCAATGTTCATCACACTGATATCTCTCTCCTCATGTCCCAATACCCTCAAATGAGAAATGACAGGGAAGAGAAATCCCAGATCCTATGCCTGCTACTAGTAGGAAATGGCAGCCAGATGGTCCTTGGAGGCCTCATTTTGAAGAATGGTACCTTCAGAGCCGACGCTTCCCCATGCTGGAACGAAGCATGAGTATACCCTCTATGGGAGTCCCAGGATTGTCGGCCATCTTCTGCCAAAGGCGTTGCTCTTCTCCCTGAGAGTCCATCCAATCCACGTTCTTCCCATGGCTCACACCTAAAGAAGGGAACGGGGAGCATTATACTTCACAGATGAAATGTTTTGGTCTTCTGGAAGACCTATTAACCTCTGAAGGGGCCTTTTGACCAGAGAGCTCTTTACTCCCTTGTTCTCATTTATCATACCTACTGAGTGGTGTTAGAATGGAATGCATTTTTGCCTGCACTACTCTCTTCTGCCTAAATGATGAGAAACAATCAGGATGGCCATAGTGGCTCATTTCTTCACTACTTTGGTAGTGTAGCAGAGAGCTGGCTCATCTGGACAGAGCTAACATGACAGAACAGGCTGAACTGGGCTCTGAGGCTCTCCCTTTCTAAGAAGGCCACTTCTCTGACAAGGAAGCTTTCATTTTAGTGGTATAGATATTTTTGGCCCTCCTTAATCTATAAATAAGTGGAGCACCATAGGGGTGAGTCATTCTCAACAGGACTGTTGACCATGGTGCATGCAGACCATCTATGTCTGGCCTAAGCTATGGGATAATGAGAATTTCAGGGGCTGTATGTGCTGCTCTACTATAATTTTTCCCCCAATTCCTCCTGTTATAGTTGTGTCCTTCAGGCACCAGTGGTGTGCTTCCATGGCCTGTTTGAACAACATTAGATGTTATTTTTTTAGGGAAAAAATTATTTCCTTTCAAACAACTAGTGTGAGTAATGGCTGCAACTGCTGGATAGAAATGAGAAAAGGATAAAGTAAAGTTGGTCTTGGAAGTCCTCTCCCCTACAAGCCTTTGTTGTCTTAGCGAAACCTGATACAAGGCCCAAGAAAGCAGCAGAAATTCACTTAGACTAAAGTGTAAATGATATTTTATGAAGAGAATGAATGTAAACACTATCCATCCCAAACTTCTAATTGAAGGATACAAAGTTATGTAGTAGTATTTTATTTTAAAAATGAAAAGATCTTTGGCTAAAGACATGGAAAATCTGTGGAAATTGCAGGAGACAGCTAAGCTGAAACTATACATACACCTACTACATATCACACCTGCAGGAACCGCTCCCCTGCCCCATGCCCAGTCACAGACCATATCAGGGTCCCCAAGTCCCTCACCGCTTCCGGAATTCAAACGAACTCCTCCCAGAAAGATGTTGCTGGAAAAGGCCTCCTTGTCCCAAACAGTAAGTTCTAGGCAAACATTCTTTATATCCTGGGGATGCAGACCACTGAACATGAAAGTATGATTCCACTGAGGATTAACACTCTTTTTTATTACCAGAGTTTTGTGTTTGGTGGCTTTGCTATCATCAGGGAGCAGGTAGCTGCAGGAGAAAATGCAATCAAGCCATCAGTGAGATAGTAGGCAGAAAATGACATCCTTGAGTAGTTATTTCAATTTCCCATAATTCTTGGGGGTGTGTGTGTGTGTGTGTGAGAGAGAGAGAGAGAGAGAGAGAGAGAGAGAGAGAGAGAGGTATTCAATTTTCTATCCCACATTTTTATGTGCTTAACTCTGGATTTATTTTAGTGAGATGGTTTGTTATTTCTTTTAAGTGGGGCAACAGTAAAATGACCAAACTCTCTTTTCTGATCCTATTTTGGTCCTTTCCTCATCTTGAAATGAAAACACCTCCTGTGGTGGACACAATATAATATCCTGTCTCCTATCATCTTTGCCCAACCTCTAGTTTGACTTGAAGCCAGGATGAGCAGTTCTTGGTATGCTAATAGCTTCTCACCTCAAGTGCCCATGTCTCTAGGTAAGGACTTTCCTCTGGTGCTGTGTGAGCTTACTCAACTTACATGCAGGGAATTCTGGGATTACTGGGGATTTAATGTTCCTAGGAGCAACCTTCAACCAATCGGTTTTAAAAGTTGATAGATAAATCCCACAGCTTCCCTGTCCCTTGAAGGGACAATCCTAAGGTACTTTCCACAGAGTGAGTTCCTTCTTTGTTGCTTCTCCAGTGCAACTGAGCCTCAATTGCCCACAGTAGTAACGTGTCTATTAATATATTTTTATCAGCTTCCCTCCATTCCCTGTCTTATTTTCTCTACTCTCTCACTGGTGCTTCCTGGAATCTCTTCTCAAATAAAACACCTGCACTCCAGGCCTTCTCTACCATGGTCAAAAATAATGTTTTTGACCATAGTAGAGAATGAGGCTCTACGTACCTAATGAACCAGGGTACAGGCTTTAAGGAAGAAGACATATGGGTATCATTAGTTCATTAAACAAACATGAAAAATGTCAAAAACAAATGGCCTTACAATAAAAAAAAAATACAACACTTGCGATTTCATTTCATATACCAAGCAGAGATGACTTTCTCCCAATATTCATTCTCTCCTTATACTTTTCTAAAAATATCCTCATTATTTTTAGTAGGCACAAAATTGCCCAGAATAAAGACTATATTCCCAGTCTCCCTTGCAGTAGTATAGTCATGTGATTAAGTTCTGGATATAAGAAATAGTCTTGTATGAAAATTCTCGAAAGTGTATTGCCAGATGGAATTTGGATGGGACAGATGAAACAGTTATCTTGGACCGTGAGGTGGACACCACAATAAGACAGAAGAAACCTGGGTCCCTGATTATCATGATGCTTCCATATCTGCCCTAGATACCTTACCTTTAGTCTTTGTTTACATGCATGAGAAAAAAAACTTTTGTCTTTAAGCCACTGTTATGCTGGCTCATAGACAGAGCTAATATTAACTGATATATTTTATAATATTAAGCTTTATAGAAAGATCTATTCTTGTTCTCTCATGCTCTTTAAAAAAAAAAATCTGAAGTCCCTTTAAAATCAGCTCGATGTGTAACTAAGGAGAGAATTTACCTGAAAGTTACTGGCATTTAAAAAATTTATAGATACCATCCTTTATAATCTCTGCTTCATACATTTTATTACTTTTTTTAATTTATTTTTTAGGCGAGGTAACCCTTGGTTGACCTCACAGATTGCAAGGACCTTTGTCAGCTTACAATCCCTTATTTTTGTTTTATTTTTTAAGCCTACAGCACCTGGTTTTCCTAGGTGGTCTCCCATCCAAATACTAACCAGGCCCGCCCCTGCTTAGCTTCCAAGATCAGATGGAATCAGGCTTGTTCAGGGTAGCATGGCTGTAGACACTGCTTCATAAATTTTAAACATAATAAAGTGAAAACCCCTACAAGGCCACAATGAACCATAGGCAAGGAACCCTTCATCCCACCAAACAGTGAGCAGGAAGAGGCCTGATCTGGATGGTGGGGCTGGTGAGGCAGACTGCAATGGCATAATCCAAATAACGCATCTCATTACTATGAGAAAGAATGAAGGACAGATAGACCAGGATTCAGGCACACACACTCGCCATTGGGGAAGCCCGAGACATCTGCTTCTCCTTATTAAAGGCCTTATCAAAGTTAGAACATGTGAGGGTAAAGGCTTGACTCATTTCCTTGTAGGGAAAATTACATTTTTCTAAGAAGGATTGAAGAGAGGAATGAAACTGTCATCTGACTCAAAGAATTAACCTCATGGGAATCTGTTTGCCCTCATGTGTTTTATGGCACTTCATGAGAGCAAGGGCCATGTCTAATTTCTGAAACCACAACACTCAGCTTGGTACATGTGTGCATTTATGTGTTTGCTTGAAAGAATGAAAAATATCTCTCAAGTTCTAGTTCTTCTAATTATAGGAGAAAAATCTCAAATAGAAATCAAGAGACATTTGTTTTGGGGTTGCCTAGAATGGGTAAATATGTCCATTTAAAGGGCTATATTCCCTCAAGAAACAAAGCGGGCACAAATTCCCAGACCCTCCCCAAAGCACTCGCCAGTGGATATCTCCAGGAAGAATGCTCTGACTTCTCCACTTTTTCCTATTTCCCCCAGGACAGCAAAATGCCAAGGATCCAATATTTTTGTTGTTGTTGTGTATTGTCAGCACCAAATGATAATAAAGCACAATAAAAGTATATTACATGTAAAAAAAAAAGTATATTACATGTAGAAAAATAATACTTTTCCTCCTTCAAGAAATGAATCGCACAGGAAAATTTGCCATCTTGAAGGTAAGAGTGGTGAGAAATCCTGAAATATGCTGGAAGCAGCCTGAGGGCTAGAACAAACAGTTCCCTCTGTACTCGTTGTTTTAGATGGAAGAGCCAGCATTCAAGGGTAGCTCTTTCCGAGTACATTTTGAATAAGAAGAGCATTGAAGCTTCACTGCTACCACTGCCTCGTGGATCACAGATTCTTTAATCTCTCATTAAGAATGATCTAAAATGAATTTTAAAAAAATTACCCCTTCACAAAGCTATCAGAAGTGCCTCCTGACTTCACTGCTGTCAAATTCTTTGCCTCTTTGATGAATACTTCTAGTATTCCTCCAGAAATTAGAGGCGACTCCTTCTTTCCTCTTTTAATGGTCTTCTTTCCTGCTTAAGCCATCAAAATGAAAGAGAGGGAAGAAGAAATAATGAGGTGAAAAGGGGGAGAGGGGAAGGAGGAGGAAGAAGAGGGAAGAGAAGAGGAGAGAAGAGAGATTGATCATGGGTTCCATTTCAAAATTTACAAAGAAAATCTATAAAGATTCTTTCATTTGCTGATTGAATCAGGTCTTCATATTATTTATTATATACTTTTCCATGTATTGATTTAAATATTTTTTTTATCCCATTGGATTCCTTCTGGGTAGGTCTTTCATTTATATTTGTTGAAAAAATATGAACAAATAAATTTTAAATTTTAAAAACTCCCTTATAAGGTATAGCTTTTTTTTTTTTTTTTTTTTTTTTTTGGGTGAGCCAACCCTTGGTTGACCTCACGGATTGTAAGGACCTTGTCAGCTTACAATCCTTTATTTTTTTATTTTTTACGCCTACAGCACCTGGTCTTCCTAGGTGGTCTCCCATTCAAGTACTAACCAGGCCCAACACTGCTTAGCTTCGGAGATCAGATAGGATCGGGCTTGTTCAGGGTGGTATGGCTGTAGATAAGGTATATCTTTTTACAGGGTATAAAGGAATAAAATTGAAAAGACCTCATAAGCTTCTTGGGCCACATTCCTGCCCTCATTGGGAAGTAGCTACAATGAAAGTCACATATAAGCACCAAGACTCCAAAAGAGAAAATTCTTTAACTCCCTTCTTTGATATTTTAGTCTTCTAAATTGTCAACTCCATTCAAGGCCAGCTCTAAAGACTATAGCCCAGGCAAAATTACATTTTTGAGAGAAAACTCTTCCCACATTACATTTTTATTATAATGAAATATGTTCAAACATGAATAATAACCACCACCTTTATTTAGCATGATTTTAAGCACTTAACATGAATGAACTTATTTAATCCTTACAATATTTTTAGGAAGTAAGGAAACTGAGGCCAAGAGATAGTAAGTTACTTGCACAGGGTCACACTGAAGAAGGTGATAGTGAATGGGAGAATAGAAAAGACTGCCTATAGGAGTTGATGGAAGGAGAAGGTCAAGAGAGATTTAAAAGTTGTCTCCATCTGGATTTTCCCTTTATACTCTGTGTTCTAGGTCAATTTCCTCCTCAAGACTCTCTGAGTAGCTGTGAATGTCATAAATCCATATGGCAGCTATCTATACCTGCACTTTCCAGACTGTCCCTCCTTAGCCCCCACTCCACCCTGGGGAAGATCCTGTATCTCTGAGACTTCCAGGAAATAAATCTTACCATTAAGGCTGGTTTCTAAGTATGAACTTTGTCCTTTCCTTGCAAGAATCCCACACCCTTTCTCACATATAGTATCTATTTCTCGATTCTCCTCAAAAGACAGTGACAGTAAAAGATCTTTTACATTTATTTCATCTGTGTAATGCAAAAGTAACATAGTCCAAGCAATTCCTGATCCTTCATCACAAGCTTCTAAAAAAAGAATGTCCTTGATCAAAGTCATTGGTTTTTTACTCTACCTTGAAGTTGTCCTAGCGGAAGCATCAGGTTCTCCTCTGGGAGAATATAACGTAAAACAACTGTCAGCTCTCCTTTGTACTGAAGGCCAATGTCAGCAGAAAGTTCCACCTGGCCAAGGGGAGGCAGGTCAAAAGAAAAAGGAGAATGCTTGTTTTGTTATTTTGTAGCCCATGTTTGTACAGTATTTACTTGGTGGCTTAAATGTGACAATCCATTCTAATTCAACTATAATAGCACTTATTGGTTTAAGAGATGTCTTAAGTATGAGAAAACAGAGGCTGGAAAATCCCACGGAAGCACTTGCATATAACATTTAACATCAGAGTAAAAGGAATTTGAGAGGAGATGTGTAATACACATTTGTGTGCCTGTGATGCACTGAGAACTGAACCATCAACAAACATACATATAGTTTGGAGAATGAGGCAGGAATAAAACGCCACTGAAAATAGTGCCACAAGATACTTCTTCCTATCTGTCCTTGATGTCTCAAGGCTTTCCTAAGTGACCAAGGGCGAAGTTGGCAGTAATGCTTGATTCACACTGGGTTGCAAGCCACCAATATTAAAAACTATACTGGGAATTCACATCATTAAAATTCATTGTGGAAAAACTGGTTCATTCTAACATTGTTGTTGGAAACGTAAAATGTAAATGTAAAATGCTGTAGTCACTCTGGAAAACAGTTTGGCAGTTTCTCATAAGACTAAACATACAACTGCCATACAACCTAGCAATTGCACTCTTGGGCATTTATCCTAGAGAAATGAAAGATTATATCTACACAAAAATCTGTACACAAATATTCGTATCATCTTTATTTGTAACAGTAAAAAACTGGAAATAACCTAGAAGTCCTTCAACATGCCATACCAAAGAATACTACTCAGCAATGAAAAAGAATGACTATTGATATATGCAATAGCTTGGATGAAGCTCAAGAGAATTATGCTGAGTGGAAAAAAACAAAGCTAGTTTCAAAAGGATATATTCTATACAAGTCCATTTATATGGCATTCTTAAAATGACAAAATAATAGATATGAAAAACGAATTAGTGGTTGCTAGGAGTTAGAGATGGGCATGACAGGATGCGAGTGGGCGTGGTTATAAAAGAACATGAGGAATCTTTGTAGTAATAGAACTGTTCTGTATCTTGGCTGTGGTGGTGATTTCACAAAGCTACACATGTGATTAAATTACATAGAATTAAATACATACACAAATGAAAACTGAAGAAATCTGAATAAAACTGGTAGATTATCTCAATGTCAATAGCTTGACTGTGATACTGTACTAGTTTTGCAAGATATTATCATTGACAGAAACCGGGTAATGAGTATATAGGATCTCTTTGTATTATTTATTACAACTTCATATAGATCCATGAGTATCTCAAAAGTTTAAATTAAAAAATTAAATGCGACTCCAGAGCCTCTATTTTGTAGGTCTCCCAACTGCCATCGAGTCATCTGAACTTTAATTTTTCATAAATAGTGTAAAAAAAGTAATGCACTTTCTCAAGTATTTTTCTTCAGACATCTGATTCTTGAGCACTGAGTCAAGGGTTGAGAACTGCTCTCTTTTGAGAGAGAGCAGATTGGAAGAATTCAGAAACCCCAAAACTCACAGCAAAGCCAGAAGCTGTTCAAGCCTCAGCAAAAAAAGACTGAGACCATAGCAAAGAAAAGAAATCCTTGCCTGGTTTTCTTTCATCCTGGTGGCGGTAAAACTTATTAGGAAGGGTAGAAAAAACATTTGAAGTATTGTTTTATTCAACCATCTTACCAGGGGTAAAAATGAGTTAGATGGTGAAATAGACTATCCATCCAATATTTAATCTGATTATTTTAGATCAAGAGCCTTGTGAAAAGGACTTTTCTTATTGTTTTGAAGTTTCAGTGAATGTTATAAATGGGTACTGTGATTAAAGAAGTCACTACTTTTTTTGATATAGCCAATGAGCGTTTGTCTTCTCTCTTTGGATCTGAGTGGGTTCCGTGATTGCTTTGACTGGTAGACTATGGCAGAAGTGTTAATGTGCCAGTTTCTGGGCCCAGGCCTTAAGATTAACAGCTTCTACTTTCTCTCCTGGAATGGATAGTCCTGAGATGCTCCCTCTGAGAACCCATGATATAGGGCCCAAGCCACATGTAGGTGGCTCCAGTTGGCAGGTATGAGTTCCCAACTGGCAACAAACATCAAGTGTGAGACAATCAACTTGAACGACCAGCCCGGTCAAACCTTCAGATGAATTCAGCCTCACTCTACCATCTGGCAGCAACCATATGAGAGACCTTAAATGTGAACCATGTAGCTGAGCCCAATTATCCCATAGAATTATAAATTTTTGTTTTAAGGCACTAAGGTTTAGGGTAGTTTTTTTATACAACTGGTAGTTCTATACAACAGGCTCCATTTGCTTTTGGCTGAGATTTTTGGGTAGGAAAAAGTGATAATGTGCAGGTGTCATATACTAATATATGGTGTAGGGATCAAAACATGCATTGTTGGGATTTATTCACTGGTTTTTAATTTAACTTAAAATATACTGGTGGCGTTATATAAATATAGTTTTCAAATCTTGGGGAAGTAGAAAACTATAAACATGAAGTTTTATAGCATCATAATCACATACACAAGAAAGACAAAGGAGAGAGTCATCATATACCCTGCACGTAGATCTAATATTCTGGGGTATTTTTAATATTCTTGAAAGGAAATTCCAAAGCAGCATCCTCTCCTTGCCTACCATCAGTTTACATTATTCGGCCAACTCCTGCTCAGATAAAAGTAGCAGAATTCAATTCAATTCAACCATACAGAATGGTTTCCTGTAGTAATGCTTTTTAAGGCATCTTGCCAAGTGCTGTGGGAACATAGACACAGACCTTGTTTTCAATGAGTGCTCAGTCTATCCAGAAGACATATATGCTGTAGAAGCTCTATTAAATTGCCGTTATTTAACTGATTCATCAGATTAATTAATGCTCTCCATTCTCAGTGAGGAGCAGGATCCTCACCACAAAGACCATGTATGTCTGCTCCCATCAGTTGAACTGCATGCTCACCAAAAGTCAGCATTAGTCTCCCAAGCTCTTTACGCCAGGCATCTTTGTGGCTCTAATTACATAATTTAATATTGCATAAGTACAAAAAGATAGCTATTGCTATAAAAATTAAGTTAAATACTATAGAAGAGATAAAGATTTGAAAATAAATTTGCTATTGGATTATATTTGGGCTTGAGGCTATAAAAGACTGGAAAAAAATCATGAATATTGAGAGATATTTTATACTTGGTTTACTTTGAAAGTATTCTTAAATTCTTGTTTCCCTTTAGAGAAACTCAAACTAGAAACTGTTGATGATGATGCATTAGGGGTAGAATATGCCAGGAAGATATGACAGAATTTTAATCACTGAAATCATACTGAGATAAAATGAATTATCCCTATTTTAGAAGACTTGAAAATAAATGCACATTTGTTTGTTTTGAGTTAAAATAAATGTTTAAGAAATGCATTGGGGGTATGTGTATGATTTCTGTACTTTATTAACTGATCAACTATTGATGTTGATTGCTGAGTCTTCTTTTGGGCTTCTACTGTGTAAGTTCAATGTCAAACGAATACTGACAGATATTCCAATTCAACTACAAAGAAAACTACTGTGGCAAGAGAGAGAGTAATCCAGATTGGGATAAAGAGGTGGCCCTCGTTTGGTCCTTAAATGATGGGAGAAATGATACCAGATGGAATGGGAAGAAGGTTAGTCTGAGTTAAGAAGGCAGTATGAGCAAAGTACAGTGGGGACTGTAGAATGTATATAAGAAATGGTAGGAAGTCAGGTGTGGTTAGAGGTGTGTGTACAGGGAGGTCGCAGCACAGAAAATAGAAATAAGGTGTCTCCTCTGAATTTATGTTATAGTGTTTTAATAGGATGGGTAGTGGGGAAGTGAGACCACAAAGAGAAGAGAGGCTTCACAAAGTTGTGATACCAGGCAAAGTTTCAAGGAGAGTAACTTGGCTCGGTCCCACAGCAGAGCTCTGGAGACAAGAGAGATCACACCTCAGAGCTGGCCCCATCACGGGCAAGGGAGTGAGAGCGTTTATGCTCTTTCTGCCCTCAACTCCCAGGAGACTTACATACCCAAGCTATTCTGGCTTTCTATGCCCACAGACCAAGACAGCTGCAGGAGGCCTGAGGACTCCTCTCTTACAAAGATTGTCAGGTGTTGGCTAGTGAGAGTGAAAGTGGTGGACAGCCATATATGTATGAAAATGGGGATATGGGAAGAGCTCTGACATCGTCCTCTGCTACAGAAAGCTGGGCCATATAAAGGGAGCACTGAGTTCCAGGGTGAGGATTAGGATTTATTCAAATCACATCCAAAAGCAGTAGGAAACCCCTGAGGGTATCTGACAGAGCAGAGGAATGGCATAATCAGATAATTCCCATTATCTTCTACTTTTTGAAGAGAGAGAGAGAGAGAGATCCACTTTCCATCAGAGTAGGAAGCAGAGTTCCCAGTGCATTTACAGGTCTAAGATGGGATAATAATTTACATACAAAAGTCAGCCAAAAGTACCCAACATAGAGCCTTTTAGCTAGGTGATAATTCCACAATAACTTATATTTACTCTCCGCCTGAAGGCAGAACAGAAGAGGTTTCCTTGGAAAACCACTTAAGCTTACTGTTCATTTTCAAAGGTCCTTTTTATAATAGCACCCTCTGGGAACACATGAAAGAGAATTCATACTAACAAATCCCTTTCGTCTAAATACTTAACATGCCTTTCACAAAGATAATGACTTATAGCTACTAAGCACATCCATGTTCTGCAATAAAATGGAAGTTATACCGTGAAATGATTTTACAGTATATTTGGCATCTTGAGTTTTCTCTACCTGAATCAGCCTTCTGACTGGCTTAGTGCTGTAAGACCTAGCAAAAACAAAGATAGGTGTCAAGGTATTGTCGCTAACACTGAGTCAATAAGCAATAAGACACTATGTCTTTCTAGTATTCCCACTGCAGAAGAATATCCGTATTTCTAAATGCTTGAGGACTATTAATTCTGACCCTCTATTACTAAGGAAATTGGTCCCTGTAGCTCACACTTCACCTCCTCAGCTGGATAATCTACAAGAAACACCAGATCTCTGGGGCTGCTCATCCTATAGATGTAGCTGATGAAGTAACTACTGCACTGAAATGACTGAGACAGGAAACTGAGAATAAAGTGACACTTCTGATAATCGACGCCAGCTCAGCTTGAAGATGAGCCACTGGTGAAGTGGGAGACAGTACACAGCAGGTTTTAGAATGGGTCCCACCCTATTTTTGGAAGGCATGGTAGCTAAGCAAGTCCAAACCTGTAGCCTTTCCTCTATATGTGTCAAAGGAAGCTTAGCAGAGAAAGATGACGTGGATTAGAAACACTAATTTATGTTGGGTTCCCCAGAAGCTGACTCTGAGGTGAGGATTCTTATGCAAGTGACTTATGAAGGAAGTGCTCCCAGGGGAAACAGGTCAGAGAAGGAGAGGGAGCCAGACAATGATCAGCCCGATCCAGCTGGGGAGCTCTGGAGTGTAACACCTAGGAGTTTTTTCCACTCTCTGTAAGGGAATTGGGCTTTCAGATCTCTCCCCATTCCTAATCCATCAGGTGTTGGCTAAGGGTTGCCTTGTGGCAGGAGGTACAGAAGTTCCTAAGAACTTCTGGCTCTCTGCCCACATGGGAAAAAGCTACAGTAGCCTGAGGACATGCTTCTAGAGAGTGTCTCAGGTAGAGGCTATTGGAGGCAAAATTCCTAACACACGTGGTGAAGGGAATCCAAGGTCATCTGGCAGAGGACCAACTGAGTTCCAGACATTAAACACAATCAGAACTTTTCTACCTTGACCTGGCTCAGAGAGATGCTTCTCCTTTATGATAGAAAGTAAAACCACTCAGTGGCAATGTGAAGGTGATTACTTCGGAAAGTTGTTGGTCCCTAAACACAGAGGATGCCTGCAAGAGCTCAGATACTATCCCAGTACAAATCCTGCAACCATTTCCAGGAAATTGACTGGAAACTCTCCAAAGAGCCCCAGTGTGCTTTAATGTTAAGTTTATGACAGGTTAAGTTAATTTCATTACTAAAATGCATGTTACTTGTTCTCCATCTGTGTTACGCATCATATAATGTCTTGGACATCTTCTAACTATGATTCCATGATGCTCACCCATTAAAAATACAAGGAAGGGAGCAATAGGAAACTGTTAAGTTATATTAAGCGTTATCCTTTATGGTAAGGCTTTTCACTCAATTCCAAGGGACACAGTGCTGTAATTACCAAATATTTTCCATAATTAATCTCAGGGGAATGTTATGCTATTGTGGACTTGTTATTATTGTACATCATATCTCTATCACATTTATGTTAGTCATAGGCTTGCCGTTATTTTATGTTTAAGGATTGCTATTATATTTTACTGTCAATTTAACCCACAGCCCAACAATACCTCCTAAAGATTTTCCATGAGTTATTTACACCATGTTTGAGGTCAACAGTTATAAAACCCCATCAAAAAGTTGTATTTAACTTCTGAGTCTCAGACTCCTCATATAAAATGGGGACAATGATATTTAGCTCGCAATAGTTGTAACCGTTAGGTGTGAACAATGCTTCTATTAATGATGATCGGTGTTGTTGTTGATTACCGACCTTTGTTTTACCCTGTCTAGCATCCACTCACCATTCCTTTAATACTAGTGTGCCTGGATTTCCTTTAGGGCAATACCACCTTCAGGACCAGAGTATGATCTGATTGTCTTAAGCCAGCTAATTTAGCTCACACCTCCGTGGCCATATGGTGATTAGCTCAGGATGGGCAAATAATCTAATTAGAATTAGGAGAGCCAAGCCAAGGGCATTGGTTGAACTGTTGGAGGATGAGGAACTCTCCTCTCTCCTGGACAGTGTGGTACAAGAATGACAGGCTTTGCAGCTGATACAGTGTCTAAGAGAAGCATACCGGGAGCTAGTGAGGGAAGCTAACACTGCATGAAGTCTAAAAATGAAGCTAACGCAGAGATGAGAGACCAAGAGATTTCAGTGCTTTAATAATATTTGAGCATCAGGATCAATTACATAGCAATAATTTCCTTTTACTTTTTAAGCAGTATGAGCTAGAGTTTCTGTCAGTTGCAATAAAAGGACTGCAATGTAACATAAATATTACCTAGCACTTATTGAGCGCTTACAATGTGCCTGACCTAATATTGCAAGTATCACATAGAATGTGTGTTCAAGCCTCACAGCATTTCTATAAGCTATGTCCAATTATTATATCACAAGTGAGAACACCGAAGCCTGAGAAGTTAAGGAATTTACCCAAGGTCACACACACAGTTGTGAAGCTACCAGGATTGAACCCAGGAAGTCTGATTTGAGTTCACTATCTTCACTGTCTTTTCTGTTTTTGTCTCTCTATACAAAGAACAATGTTTCGTTATGTAAATGTGACCTTTTTTTCACGTTACTCTTGACTTGAAAAGTCACCGTACATGTAGAAATACCCCAGCTGCATCAAGTGAATCCAAGGTACTCTTGCTCTAGTTTAGAACATATTATATTATCGATTTCTAGAACTAGCTCTGATATTGTTTTTTTGACTATAATTCAAGACCTAGGTTATGAATCGCAAAAAAAGGAATGTAGGAAATCAGATACTTTAGCTACTGGTCACTTCTTCATGTGAACCCAGGCAAGACAATTCCTGCTTATGTCTGAATTGTGGAGAATGAGGAATGGAGAGAATGTTTTGAGACTGATCTTGCCCTATGGATTTGTTTTTGCCTATGTGAAAATGAATACTTTCTCTTTATAATAGGATCGTATAACGTATTCCTTTTATCCATGGAGACCGCCAAATGATGAATAAATTTTTAGTAAGTCAAATTAATACTGCATATGATTATGTGGTTTGCATTACAGTCTGTACTTAATGATTTCCAAAAGAATATTTACATTTATGACATTATTCCAAAATTAGCTGCACTAATCTCACAGATTATCACTTTAAAACTGGAAGTCTTCAGATTCTTTAGGCTTGTGACATCAATTAGGCTCATAATTTGACTCACTGTATAACTGTATGACTAATTTGGAAGCATTTCCTACCTTGGGCTGAAGCACAAACCACTCATCACTTGGATTTTCAAAGTTCCATGAGTCAAAAGGAATCTCCACCTCCCCAAGGAAGCTATTACGTCCAAATCGATCATAATGCCAGACTGAGAGCTGCAGAGTTCTTGTTTCGAGCTGGGTATGGCTGATGGTATACTGCAAATGAAATTGACAGTATCATATTCCACATGGAAGGTTTTGCCTGATTCTTAGACAGATTGGAATTTACTTCTGCCATCTTTCAGATCGGATGCATTAGCAACATGAATTTTATTTTTCTTTGGTTCTGCTAAAACAGAGGTTCTAGTTCGTTAACTCCCTTTGTGTTAGACCTAGCACTGAAAGATATATCAATAAATTATTTGGGTCGGGGGAGTGTCACAGTAAACTTCAGATATTGTATAAAAAGTGTTAGGGGTTGAAGCTTGTTCCCTTTCCAGCTTTACCTGTTTCACTGGCCTAATTATTATTATTGTTTTACCATCTACTTTATAAGATCAAGGTTTATTCTGTCAATTCTCCAACCTCTCTATCTTATTTTATTCATGAGAACTCCCAAATCCAGAAAAGTATTGGTAGTAAGACACTTGCAAATACCAAACTTCATAAAGTCCAGCCTAAATGCAGGGATGAATAGATACATATGTAGATTAAGCAGAAAGAAAATACTGCTGGGGTAGCTGTTCCTTTTCCAGCAGAATGTCATCCAGGTCCACATGCCAAATTCCTGCAAACCTCCTTCATGTTCTTTGCAACTACCACCTGGAATATGCTTCAGACTTAACTGACTCATCTTGGGTTTGCTTCTATGTCTGTCCCTGCCATTCCTGGCATAATTAACCTTGTCTCCCTGCTTCCTGAATTTGCCATGTCACTCTGTTTGTCTATTCTGCATGGGCTCATCTTTGCTATCCTGTTATGGCCACTGGATTCACCCTCTGCCTGTATTCATTCATTCTCATTTTGATCTGTCTTGATATTGGCTCCTGCTTCCACAAATGCCTCCACTCGCCAACTTCCTGACTCCATCACTTTGGGCATAAGGTCCATAAATTCCCCTGTGACTGGCAATAATTTATACATTTCAGTCTCCTCAGATCTTTCTTAACAGGCTAGATTGGTCCAGGCTGAGAGAAAAGGTTATTATATGGAAGCCCAGGGGGAAAAATAATTTCTCTAGGATTGAGACCTAGGTCATATCTTATCTAGGCCACTTTCTCTGATATTTCTCAAATCTAATCCTGCATTTCCACTGTTCACTGACCACATTCCTAAATATAGCCAAATTCTGAAACCATAACAAGAAACAGCACATACTCATGCTGTGTTAGCAGAACAATGAGTGTGCACAAAGTGACCTGCTAAATCAGTGTCAAAAGTAATAAACTTCCTTTAAGGGGAACTAGAAAAAACACTATTTTCCCAAGGGCAAAACATTTTTTTTTGACAAGATGTACCCGCTCAGATGTAATTTTGCTGGATCATCTCCCCTTAAGATGCAAATTCAGCAGCAGCACAGAAATAAACAGAACAGGAGTGGTTTACATTTTTTCTTTTCTAAAAACTGTTAGAAAAGCATATTACATTAATTTATTCAAATTCTTCTTTTCTAAAATATACATAAGCCTTGCCATGAAAATTCTCTGTAGTTACTTTTAAACCAATGAGGTTGTAAACAGTATCACTTAGTTACTATGAGAGACTATTTACCTACCTTTAGTGTTTCATTGAATTCTGGATTGGTGCCTGTTCTGATTTTGGTCTTGCGCTTACTGTTTCTAGATTTGTCAGGGAGAAGGTATGACTTGACATAACTGTTGATGATAAAAGATGAAAGTAATTATTGGGAAACATCTACTTTGCAAGAAATGCTCGGGGACTTCAGTGAATAAAAGAAGTAAAGGGAATAGGTCAGTAAGCATAAGAGATAGAACCAAAGAGAATATAGTCTACATAACAGAATACCTTAAAAATCACTCTGGGCCCTCACTGAGAGAAAAGTAGTTAAGTGTAGTGGTAAAGAGTGTGGGCTCTGGAGTTGAGCCACTCCATGCCTCACTAGTTTTGATGAACTCAAGAACTTACCTAACCTCTCTCTCTGTCTCAGTTTCCTCATCTGTAAACCTGGGATAGTAAGAGTATCTAACTTATGGCGTTGTGAGGATTAAATCAGTTGATATATATATATATGTATATATATATATATATATATATATATATATATATAT
>NW_024340701.1:15899362-15945260 GCF_902729225.1 Pteropus medius | reverse complement strand
TATATATATATATATATATATATATATATATATATGGAGCTGACATACTATACTACTCAATAAATATAATCTATTATTATGATCAATGGTATCACAAAATATTATGGGGTTACATTCCTCTCCATTCAGATGTCAGGTCTTCTGATGAATGTGAGTGGAGTCAATGGTAATGAGTGAATGAAAGAAAATGATGAAAAAGAAGAAATAGAAAATAACAACCTAAGTCAAAATAGCAATTCTACCCAACACCTTGCTTTGAACTATTCCAGGAGCCTGTTGGGGCAGGGGCATCATGGCAGACTCAGAAATGTATAAGATATACAAGATGCTACCAGAGTCCTGAAGCACATCTCCTGGGGCTTTAGATGACCCCTTTCCATGTTAATCTAAATGATTATATTGGTACTGAAGCCCAGTGATATTTAGCTGAGGAAGTAGGTGGACTAATGTGTATTCAGAACCTTTTCATTTGTCTGTCTTAGGACACTTGGAAACAGCTTTGCTGAGTTGTTTATTTAATCTAGGTCCTCTAGTATGTAGAAAAGGAGTCACATAGCAGGTTGGAGAATGCTATCCTTAGAAATGCCTGCTTACAAAGTTGGTCCTTGGCTGGCATCTGGGAATGTAGATTTCAGGAGGATTCTCATCATTCCCAGAACAGATATAAGGTGCTCATTGTGACTAAACTATTTATAAAAACAATATGGCTCACGATGAATATCTGCTTTCTTTCTGGGAGATTGGAATTTTGGTATGTGACCAGTTGAGTCTCTAAATAGCTTCCCTGGCAGACAACATCTCACAAGTGTTATCACACTCCATTGCTAGAGGAATTAAATGCATCCTATGTGGCTACACTGGGAGAGAACACTTGGAAGCTTAAGCCTGGATTCTTTAGAATTTCGTCACATATGCCTCTTCCTTTTGCTGATTATGACTATGCATGGAGTCTTATGATTCTTCCTAGTAAATCATCAAACCTGGCAGTGGTCTTTGGAACCTGATACATCTTCATATCCAGCTCCCCTCTAATGTGGCATCATCCACATCTGCCCTCCCAGGCTGATCCCTAGAAGCCTGAGCGCCTCATAATTGCCCTTTTGAGTTGTCTGGGCTAACAGCTTGGTAATTTTCTTTGGAGGGTTTCCCAGAACAAAAATCAACTGTTATACATCTTGGGGTATGCCAACATGTCAGCCTTCTATTTCAAAGAGCTGCCTCTGTGCAAATTACAAATATGTCAGTTCTAAACCATGTTGGCTAATAGCTTCTTTAAAATCAGGTAACCACAGTCATAACTGTTAGGCAGGTAGGTAGCCATCAGCAATGAGAGTGAAGGCCCAGCTCTGAAATCTCAGGAATTACAAGAATGATGGCCCAATCCAAAGGCCCACCCCTAGGACCTTCCAGAAACACCCATTTTTTTTTCAAATAACAATGCCCCTACATCCCAAAGTACAAGGAAATAAAAAGCCACAAAATAGCCACTGGTTTAGGCCAGCCACAAACACCTGCACAGTGAGGACTATACTGACCTTTTCACTTCAGCCTCATTATACCATTATTATAATATCACACATACACCTGGAAATTCATGAATCTAATTATAACAGACTGAAATCTGGATAACTATATGTGCAGTAGACAAAAGGTTATATAATAGCCAACTGTCAATCAAAATGACCTCACATGCCAATCATCTAGCACCGACCACTCTTGTAACCTCCCATCATGGCCCAAATATAATGCAGACTCCCCGCTTCTATGGCCCTACGGCCATTTCTCGCATAACCTGTTTCTCTCTTGAAATGTACATCAATAAATCTTATTTTTCCTAAATTTCGCTGATCTGTAATTCTTTACTGCATTGGCGAAAATAACCGAGGGCCCCTCAGCACCACTGGGGCAATGATGGATTTAGATCTCCCCCAATGGTAACACAACCATTATACATGCACTTCAGAGAATATTTAGAAGTGTGACATAGGAGGAAAGTAACAATCAACCTTCAGAGAAGGCTCTGAATCAAGAGGAATGTTAAGACACTTCTGAAAAAGAAACACATATACTGACAAAAAAATTCAGAGACTGAAATAATCTGAGGAATATGTTATGTGCTTACGCATCTGTCCTCTGTTTCTTTTCATCTCCTATGGCCAGATTTCTGCAATTCTTGACAAAAATGTAGAGCCCGCCAGTTTTGTAGCAGTAGCTGATGTGGAGAAGGATTTCACCACTGACCTTCACGTTGCCATAGTCTCCTGTTTCACTGTAAACGCTCATCATGCTGTTAAGGCTAGTCTGAAAAAAACAAGATGAAAAGAGGCATCCAGTGTTAATCTAACTAACTCTTCACAGAAGCTACCCTCTTCATTCGATTACAATTTCTGTTCTTTATAATCAGTAGGGAAGTCTAATGGGAGGTTAGAAAGCAAGAAATAAAAATAAAAAATAAAAAAAAGCTATTTTTCTGGTGTTGTATAAAATCCAGCCTCGAGAAAGGACAAGATCTAGGACTGTTAGTAAGAAAGGCAGGAAACTTGCTGAGAGGAAAAGTGTTTCCCTTTCAGGATAGCAAATACCCTTTGTTTATTCGCCTCTTCTTACAAACACAGAGTCATTGAGGCATTTCCAAGCCCATCTCCTCTCCCCATCCATGTAGCTTTCTCCTTTTTCACTGGTAGTCTCAAGGTCAATCTACTTCAAAGTCTAGAATGCACTGATGGGGACATAGAAAAGCTCATCTCATATTCAGTGCTAGCAGGAGCCATAAGCTCTCAGCATCCCATCAGCCTCTGAGAAGCCATAACTGCAGCACAAGGGTACCCACAGCTGCTGTGATTCTCCTGAGCAGCTGTGTGGCCACCTGGGTAGTATAAGACAACAGCTTCATAAATCTCTGTAAAACAGCAACCCATAAAATACAGTACTAAACAATAACACAGCAAACAACAAAGAAAAAAAATGTAAAAAAGTTCAAATCTACCAAACTGAATGAAGTTTCTGATGTGTCACTAATGACAAAAGGCATATTTTAAATTAAATGTAACAAAATTATCCTTCAGTATCAGAAACACAAACTCTATATCTTAGCAACAAGACTGTCACCTGGAAGGTTTTCATGAGTGACACAGTAGTTCCAAAAGTCCTGTCTGTAAACCATTGGAAAGTAATGACTATGGTGAGTGTAAAGAGAGCCTTGACTTTCTACTTTTGCATTCATACACACACACACACACACACACACACACGAATAAAATTGTTCAGAGACTGATCAAAAACAAAATGTGAGTGATGTGGCTAGTACCTCTTTTAAACTTAAGTCAAGGACAAGAGAAAACCAATGATGCAATAATTCCAGTCAGCCCTCCATATCCATCGGTTCTGCATCCCAAGGATACTGAGGGAGGACTATACTGGGAAATTATAACTTAAAAGAGAGTCAGTGACTGACCTAATTTCTCTTTCCTGTTCCTAAAATAAAGCAACAGAATTGTTATGATAGCAGATGGCTTTGAGCAGTGCGTTTCAAACTTTAATCGCACATATACATCACCTGGGGATCTTATTAAAATGAGGATTCAGATCTATTCCGGCTTAGGTGGGGTCTGAGATTCTGCTTTTCTAACAAAATTCAGGGTTCACAGTTTCCAAACTGTGTTGAGGCATCCCACAGCACCATAGCAAACTCACAGGGGCACCACAGATATTTTAAAATTTCAATGGAAAACGGGGCAACATCTGTCAGACATCGCACAAACTACTAACAGTAGTTCCCAGTGTCAACATTACATCATACTTTATTTTTTTTCAATGAAATCCTACCTGTGTGAAGCTAAGTTTTTGGTAGCTGCTGCAACCAAAACAAAACAAAACAAAACAAAACAAAACAAAAAAAAACAAAAAACAAAAAGCAAATACTGCACAAAAATCATTTTAGAACAAGAAATTAAAGTGGTGCTGTCCAATTAGCTTTCAAGATTTGACAATTTATGTAGTGTTCAACAGACACATGTATCTCATTGGTAAGTATTGGGGGCTATTTAAGAATGGAATAAAATATTATTTTTCTTTTGATTTATGCATATTATTTTTTCAAATGGCCACTAAGTTAGTAGGATACCAGTGTTTATTGTTTTGACCTAAGTACTTAACAAATGGGCTAGTTAGGTATTACTTTTGACCTAGGAATGCTATGAAAGTATCACTAAGATACTAGGGGCTCTCTGAACTGACAAAGTTTTAGAGTCTCTGTCCCAGGTAATGCAATGTTGCTGGTCCATGAACCACACTTTCAAGTTTTAAGGGCTTTGAGAATAAACCCCAACCTCCTCATATTACATATGAGAAAATTCTGGCTCAAAGAAATTGTCGGCAGTGCCAAGACATACAGCAAGATCTCCAGATTTTTAGTTTGAGGACCTCCCCACCATACCTCACTACCTCTTCATATCACTAATTTGTGTCTAAAACACACCCCTCTGTAGCCATTATTTGAAGAAGATCCTTTGTCAACAGGGGGGCCCTATGGATAGAAGAAAAATTTAAGAACCCACAAATGCTGAAGCTTAGGAGAGATTAAGGCAGTTAAGGCAATTCTACTACTAATCAACCTGATGCTCTTAACCAAGCCAATGCTGTGATTTAAGAGATATTTATTCTACAGGTATCTCTTTAATGGTAAATCATTTTGGACCATGTGTCTTTTGACTGGTACTCAGATTCTGTTTAATGAATGTTTTTCTTTGGAATGTTTTTCTTTGGCTTTTGATGACGTTATTTATCTTTTCAAATAGAACCTCTGGTTAACTGTACGCAAGTCGCAAAAAGATAAATGGTGGAAAAATAGCCCACATAATCAGATTTCTCTTACCATAAAATTTGTGAAGTATGGTTGGGAAGAAGGAAAAAGAAAGACTGAAAACTCACAGTGTCTGAGTCAGCATCAGGCACATTTAGGTAGGTCCACTTCCTGTTGGAGCATGCTTGAGAATTCTTTAAAGAAGTCGCCGAAAGGTCAAAAGGAAAAAAAGGATATTAGAGCAACAGTCAGAAATCAGAGAAGCAAAGAAAAAGACTTCCGGGTACATAGATGGGTACAAGAAAACAGGGGCTCCTAAAGCTTACACCTCAAGGAAAGCCTTGAACACTAAAGTAAGAAGGGACTTTGTTTTGTTGGCAGTGGGCAGGTATGGATGGTGTTTGAGTAGGAAAATGGTTGCCAGCAATGTGGAGGACAGCTGGGAGTTGAAATAATTGTGGGAGGAAAATGTATCAGCAGAGAACTGAGATAATTTACAGGCTTGAGCTGATGAGAGCCTCAACTAGGGTGTGAAGAAGTTTTAAAACCTGGGTGAGGACCATGCAAGGAGAGGAAAGAAATCAGGAGCCTTAGGAAAAGCCCACGCAAAATTAAACTAAAAAGCACTCGGTGGGCAAAGCAGGAGACCATGATGACTTTTAACTCACTATCACACATTGTCCTAAGAGTATCCCTATTCCTTTTGGAAATGCACAGAAAATCATTGAGAGAAAGAAGAAACTTTCAGTGTGTGCTAGAGAACTGCTTACAGTTGACAGGCCACTTGCTAGACCCTGGGTGTTTGCAGAAAACTGGGAGGACACTAAGTCATCAATGCCTTCTTCAGTCTCTTCCAAGGAGTCCTAAGGAAGGAGGGGGGGAAAACAGTGGTTGGGTTTATTTCTTTCCTAGAAAGTCTTTTCACTTCAAAAACTGCTTTCTTATTTAACTATCTGAAAAATCGGATACAAATATCTGGAAATCACCTTATTCCTAGGTTTCCATCTTTTATCTCCATTCAACCTGAATTACCTCATCAGATGAGTGGGGTCTCCCTCCTAGTGGTGCTTACTTTATGGAAAAAAAACATGAATTTAAGAAACATGCAGATCTAGTGTTCAATTACTACCTCCCTGATCTCTAAGGTGATTTATTTGGGGCAATGTACGTATTTTTTTAATTGTATACTGTCAAGATGGGAAACATATTTCAAAAATCTCTCCAACAAAATAAACTATTTTTTGACACTGAATTCTTGTCCAAAATATATATACATACATACACATACACACACACATACATACACACAAATCGATTATATCATGCATATTGCTTTTTTTATGCACGCCTTTCATTTTCGCTTATCCTTTCCATTTCCCTTCTCTCATCCTATTAAACTAATATTTTGCATCCTGCTGTGCATATTATATTCCACATTTTTCTCCTTGTTTATGTGAAAAATCATAATATTATCCACACACAAATTGATTAGTCGTACATAAGAATTTCTTTTAACTGTAGTTTTATAAATTGAGATTTTATATATATAATTTTGTGCCTTAAAAAATCTTTTCATTATAAAATATAGCAAATGGAAAGTACATAAAACATAAATGTACAGTATATAACAATATAAAGTGATCAATCAGAAGACCCCTTGTGTCTTGTCCATATTAAGAGCCCTTTTGCTATTTGAAATAATATCTTAATTCTTATGGTAATCACATCTTTGCTTTTTAGTTTTACTATCTAAGCATACACCCCTAAATAATATGATTTTCTTTGCTTGTTTTTGAACTTTATGTAAGTGGAATTAAGTATTATATATTCCTTTGTGTTTTCCATTTTTGCCTAAATACTACAGCCTTAAAAGGCATCCAAATTATTGCATGTTTTTATAGTTTGTTCATTTTTATTTAGTATTCAACTGTATGATATCTCACATTTTACTTATCCATTCTTCTGTTGCTGAATATCTGGGTTGTTTCCAGATTTTTTCTATTATGAACAAAGCTGCTGTGAATATCTATGAATATGTACCCTGATGCACAAAAACTTAAGTTTTACTTGGGTGTAGACCAGTGAGTGGAATTTCCAAGTCATAGGGCATGCACACCTCCACATGCTTATCTATATTACAGATAATGTCAAACTTTCAGAAGCAGTCCTACCAATTTATAGTCTAGCCAGCAATGTATGAGAACTCCTTCTGCTCCATATCTTTGCCTTCCATCCCAATAGCTGGTACTGCCAGATTTTTTTCATTTATGCTAATCTAGATGTTTAATATTCATGATTTTAATTTTTATTTCCTTTATTACTAAGTTGAGCACCTTTTCCTGATCATGGGGCAACTAAATTTCCTGTTTTGTGAAGCACTTTTTAAGATTTATTTTTATATTGGTTTATTTGCCTTTTTCTCACTGATGAGGTCACAAAATGAGCTGGAGTACCCGAGGATATCAGAAAGTAAGAAAGTGCTCAAAACAAAACAAAAACAAACTAAAGACAACAAAAACAACAAAAAACCCAATCCACAATGATAGAAATATGTCAAAGGGACACAGGTGTCAACTGAAAGAGCTCTCAATGGGCAAAGCTAGAAAAACTTGGGCAAGAAAATGAAATAATATTGAATTATAACTCCAAGTACACTCAATAATATCTATGAGTACATACTGATGTAAAATAAGTGGTTGGAAAATAAATGGGTGAGAAGAGACACATCTCCTATGTAAAATAATTCTAAACAATTTATGTAGATCTTCTATCTTTAAGGAGGAAGAGCATAACTCCTTCAGTGTGGGCTATACACAGTGACTTTTTTCCAAAGAATACTGTGATAGAAAAGGGGAAGATAAGTAACTTTACAGGGGAGATGCCTGACAAATACTACCTCACTCAGGTGATCAAACTCAACATTAACATCAGTCAAGTTGAGAGTATGTACCCTGGGTGTGATGCAGCACGATGAGAACAGCACTTGGCTGTTGTGGTGTTCCACCCAAAAAATGTATATAACCTCTTTCTAACCATGAGAAAAACATCAGATAAATTTAAATTAAGGGAAAATTCTACAAAATACCTAACTAGTACTGCTCAAAACTATTAAGATATCCCCAAACTAGGAAAGTCTGAGGAACTGTCACAACCAAGAGGAGCTTAAGGAGACATGATAATTAAATGTAATGCAGTATCTTGGATGGAATTTTGGAACAGAAGAGGAACAAAGGAAATCTGAATAATGTATGGACTTTAGTTAATTATAATGTATCAACATTGGTTCATTGATTGTGATAAATGTAGCTTATTAGATGTAAACAGGGGACACTGGGTATGAGGTATATGGGAATTCTTTTCACAAATGTCTATAAATCTAAAGCTACTCTAAAATTTAAAAAGTTTACTACGAATTGTAAACCTGTGATAAACTGAGCTTGGTCATAGTGTTTCATCCTTCTTATACACGACTAAATTCAATTCGCTAAAAAAAAAATGCTTAGGACTTTTCCATCTACATTCAGAAATAAAATAGGCTTGCCATTTTCTTTTTCAAAATGCCTCGGTCTGGTTTTTCACTGGCCTCACAAAAGAGCTGGAAATATTCTCTCTTTCAATTGTCTCAAAAAGTTTGTATGTAAGGACAAACATTGTGTGAGTTCTTTTATATGAGGTTTCTAGAGTCATCAAACTCATAGAGACAGAAAGTGGAATGGTGGTTGCCAGGGGTTGGAAGGAGGAGGAATGATGGTTAGTATTTAATAGGTACAGAATTTCAGTAGGTGAAAATAAAAAGTTTGCAGAGATGAATAGTAGTGATAGTTATAAAAAAAATGAATGCATTCTTTGCCACAGAACTATAGATTTAAAACTAAATAAATTAGTAAATTTTATGTATACTTTATCACAATAAAAAATGTGTGTAATGTTTAAGATAATAATTTCCTTGAAACTTCTTAGAGCTTGCCAGTAAAGTCATCTGGGTCTGCTTCTGTCTTTATCAGAAGGTTGTAAACTACTGTTTCAGTTTTATTATCATGTCCAGAAATTTCAGGTTTTTAAATTTTTCTTGAGTCAGTTTTGAAAAATTACATTTTATAGAAATGTATTCATTGCATCTGTTTCCAAAATTCTTGGCATATAATTGCTGATATTATCTTCAAATCTGTTTTTATCTGTAGTTATGCTTCCTTTGTCATTCATACTTGTTTTCGCCCTCTTTTTGTCCCTACCAATACTTTGAGAGATTGTCTATTAGTTTTTTCAAAGCACCAATGTTTGTTTTTATTGTTCTGTATTTTATCTTTGTTTTGTAGTTGATTGATTTCTGTTTGTAATTATGTCTTTAATTTTAAGTTCTTTGAGTTTAGTGTTATTGTCCTAACTAAAAAGTTTATTCATAGTAAATAATTTTCACCCCTTTTCCTTCTCTTATGTAAATACTTAAGGCTATAAAATTCTTCCCCAAGTAAGACTGTTGCTGCATCCCTTACTTTTTTTGGTAGTATTTTTATTTTCATGTAGTTCTGATTGTTTTTATATGTTTATTATGATTTTTTCTTTAACTCGGTAATTCCTTAGCAGTGTTGTGACAGAAACAAGGAGCAAACAGCAAGGAAAGTCACCTGGGATCTAGATGAACAAGCCCTACAACTA
This sequence comes from Pteropus medius, assembly GCF_902729225.1. NCBI lineage: Eukaryota > Metazoa > Chordata > Mammalia > Chiroptera > Pteropodidae > Pteropus > Pteropus medius. The sequence continues at coordinate 15,935,803 of NW_024340701.1, read as the reverse complement.
GGGAGAAAAATAAGAAATCACCTTGCAACGGGAGGAGGTAGGATGGGGTGAGGATGTGAGGCTGCCTGGTCCCAAGCAGATGAGCGGGACACAGGTTACAGCAGTGGCAGCTGCAGATGCCTCTTAAAGGGGCTTTGTCTGCAAGCAGACTTTCGCAGTGATGGACCTACTCATTCTGAACACCAGCACCGGTTTGGCTGTGTAGGAGGTACCAGGGACTTACAAAGGTACACTGAGTTGTCAGAGGGCCAGAGGTTAGAGTCTCCCGCAGATAGAAGTGCCAGTGGTATCCACTGTTCCTCTGTTGAGCCCTCCCCGCTCCCAGTGTGCTGACACAGCGCTACCATAGCTGAGACATCATCAAACTGGATAACAGAGGTTGCTCCGCCCAGAGGATTTCCTAAAACCCCACATCCCCAAACTCATAGCCCCACCTAAGCCACATCTAAGTGTATCATTGATGAGTCAGTTGCTCCTTGCTCAGCAGAACCACAACTCCCACTAGTGGCAGCTGACCTTGGTTTCTGACATGGCTTCTTGAAGCAACTATAAGCACAGCATCTGTGGATTGCTTGCTGAATCTTAACAGATGGCACCGGAGGGGCACAGGCTGGGGGTAAACTTGGCCTGCAGCTGAACCCCTCTCAGAACTATGCCACTGGACACCTACCAAACAAAGCCACACTAATAAGACCGGAAGACTTAAGAGCTTTGCTTAGTCCATAGAAACAGACACAGAAAGGCAGCCAAAATGAGAAGACAAAGAAGCAGAAACCATATGAGAGAACAGAACAGAGATCCAGGAATAATGGAGTCAAGCAATCTCATAGATGCAGAGTTCAAAACACTGGTTATAAAGATGCTCAATGAACTTATGGGAAGTATAGATGAATTCAATGAGAACTTTAGCAAAGAGATAAAACAAAAACATAAAAATGGAAATGGAACTTATAAAAGGGAACCAGTCAGAAATGAAGAACACATTATCTGAGATAAGAAGTATATTAAATGGAATAAATAAAATGAATAAAGAAGAGGATCAAATGACCTATATAGAGGATGGGGAAGCCAAGGACATTCAATCAGAATGGCAAGAAAAAAAAAGCCAAGAGTATAATAATAATTTAAGGAGCCTCTGGGACACTGTTAAATATAAAAATAGCCTTGTCATAGGGATACCTGAATGAAAACAAGATGTTAAAGAGCTATTTGAAAAAATAATGATGGAAAACTTTCCTAACGTGGTGAAGGAAATAGACATACAACCCCAGTAAGCTCAGAGTCCCAAGAAATAGGAAACCAAAGAGGCCCACACCATGACACATCATAATTAAAATGCTAAAGATTAAATACAAAGAGAGAATCTTAAAAGTAGCAAGAGAAAATCAGTTCGTTATCCACAAGAGAGCACCCATAGACTGGCAGCTGATTTCTCAAAAGAAACCATGCAGGACAGAAGGGCTTGGCACAAAATATTCGACATGATGAAAACCAAGGATCTACAACCAAGAATACTTTATCCTGAAAAGCTTTCATTTAGAGTGGAAGGACAGATAGTTTCCCAGACAAAAATAAGCTAAAAGAATTTATCAACACCAAGCCAGTATTACAGGAATTGTTGGAGAGACTTCTTTAAGAAGGAAAAACATGTATCAAAAACAGGAATAAAAAATGGTAATAACTACATTCCTATCAGTAAGTACCTCCAATGGAAAAAAAATTAAGTGCTCCAATCAAAAGATAGAGTGGCTGAATGGATAAGAAAACAAGACCTCTACATATGCTGTCCACAAGAGACTTACTTCAGATTAAAAGATACACACAGACTAAAAGGAAGGGGATGAAGAAAGATATTGCCTTGATAGACCTAGAGGGTATTGCATTGAATGAAATGGGAAAGAGAGAAAAAGACAAATATCGCATGATTTCACGTACATGTGGAATCTAAAGAATATACAAACAACAACAAAAGCAGTAATAAACTCATAGATACAAAGAATATTTTGAGAGCTACTAGACAGGACAGGGGTTGGGGGGTGGAAAAAAAGGCAAAAGGATTAAGAGGTATAAATGGGTAGTTGAATAGACATAGAGATGTAGAATGTAGCATGGAGAAGATGGTTAATAATGTAATAAATATGCAAGGGGGAAGAGGGGTATCAGCTTTAGTGGAGTGACCACTCTGCAAGTTATGTGGATCTCTGATTACTAGGTTGTACAACTGAAACTGGTAATATTATTGTATGCCAACTATAACTGAAAAAAGTCATTGAAATGTACAATGTAAATATGAGCAACTAATTGTCTATTTCAATAAAGCCGGGAAAAAATTTAATAAAAACTTCACTAACTTATATAATCACCTTTACTTTTTATATCCCTCGCAACCATTCCTGTATTTCTTTCTCCTCTAAAGTATTTGATTCAAAACGATTTTCAGTGTAGGTCTTTTAATCTTATACCCACTGTTGCTATGAAAACTGATATTAATTTGATCCTTGTTTATCTGTATGTAATACAGGATTTGTCTCTAGAAGTTTTTGGAATATTCTCTTGTATTTGATATATTTAGATTTCATTATAATATGTCTAGCTGTAAGCTGTTATTTCTAATCTTTGGCACTTTCAAACTGAGAAATATTTTTCTTTAATTCTGTGAAATATATCCATATTATTTTTTCAAATGGTCTCTTTTCTATATTTTTATGTTTTGTAATTTCCAGGTATGCTATTGCCCAGTTGATAGCACTTAAACTACAACTCTTCGTATTTCTTCACTTTCTTTTATTAAAAAGATATTATAAAAAAGGATGTTATGAAAACTTAAACATCTATAAAATTGGTGACAGTATAATGAATCATTATAACATCACCCAGCTCTAACAATTATCAATATATTGGCAAACATTTTTTCAGCTATTCGCCTTGCTGTTTACTTTTCCCTCACAGCTTTATTGAGGTATAATTTACAAACCATAAAATTTATGAATTGTAAATGTACCTCAGTGACTTTTAGCAAATTTATAGTCGTGCAAACATCAGCACAACCAGTTTTAGAACACTTCCATCAACCCAATAAGTTCCCTCATATCTGTTTGCAGTCAATCCTCATTCTCCTGGAAGCCATTAATCTGCATTATTTTCTCCATAGATTTGACTTTTCTGGACATTTCATATAAATAGAATCATAAAATATATGGCTTTTTATGTCTGGCTTCTTTCATTAGGCATATTTTTTATGGTTCATCCATCCGTGTTGTAGTGTGTATCTGTACTTTATTCCTTTTTATTGTTGATTATTGTATATGGAATACTATGTATAATTTGTTATCTATTCGCCAGTTGGTGGATGTCTTGATCATTTCCACTTTTTGAGTATTATGACTAATGCACCTATGAACATTTGTGTGCAAGTCTTTGTGTGAACACAATTTTCATTTTTCTTTGGTAAATATCTAGGAGTTAAATTACTGGGTGGTTTAGTAAATTTATGTTTAACTTTTAAAGAAATTGCTAAAATTTTCTTCAGAGTGCTCATACCATTTTACATTCCTACAGGCAGTGTATGAAGCCTTCATTTTCTCTACATCTTTGCCAACGCGTCTATATTTTGTTTATTGCTATTCTAGTGGGTTTGAAGTGGTGAAGTCATTTCGTTAGTGACTAATGATGCATATTTTCATGTGGTTATTGACTATTTATAAATCTTCTTACCTGTTTTTAAATAGAATTATTTGCCTTTTTAATGTTGAGTGTATTCTTTATATAATCGAGATTCAAGTCTGTTATCAAATATCTGATTTGTAAATATTTTGTTCCAGTCTGCAGCTTGTCTTTACATTTTCATGTTTTTTAAAGTCTAAAATTTTAACTTTGATGAAATTCAATTTATCAGTTTTTTTCTTGAATGCATTGTGCATCATGCATTTGGTGTCATATCTAAGAATTTTTTCTCTAAAGTCACAAAAATTTTCTCCTAAGTTTTCTTTTAAAATTTTATAGTTTAAGTTTTACATTTAGATATGTAATCCATTTTGAGTTAGTTTTTGCTCTTGTTTTTGTTTTTGTTTATGTATGGATATCCAATTGTCTAAGCATGATCTGTTGAAAAGACATCCTTTCCCCACTGAACTACCCCAAAACAATAGAACATAAATGTAAGAGCTATTTCTGGACCCTATTATATTCCTTCGATTGCCTATGTGTATGCCAATACCACACTGCACTTAATACTATAACTGTATAGTAAGTTTCAAAATCTAGAAGAATAAGTCTTCCAACTTTGCTCTTTAAAATTAATTTTATTATTCTGGATCATTTCCACATAAATTTTAGAATCAGGATGTCCATTTCTACAAAATAGCCTGCTTTAATATAAAATACGAATTAAAAAAAAAAACGCTGAAAGAAGCCAGACCCCTCCCAAAAAAATTTCAATGCTACTAACTATAAAATACTACCTCGAAGATGTCAAACTATTTAAAAATAATATAGTGATATTAAAAACTACATTATTTAGGGAAAAAAATCAGTGAGATAGTATTAGAAACATATTTGGCTAAGAAACTGATTAAACCATGTGAATAAATACTAAGATTAAAAGAACAGCCTTCTTAGACTTTAATTTGTGTTTATAGGTTCATCTGGAGAGAATCTGTCTTAATTTTTTTATTCTGCTAATCAATGAACATAGAATGTCTCTCCATAAATTTAGATCTTTAATTTAGCACAGCAATATTTTTCTAAATTTCAATACACATAACTATCTTACATTTTTGATAAATTTATTCCTAAATATTTTTTTATTCTAATACTATCATTAATGGAATTATAGTCTTCATTTCATTTTCAGGTTATTCATTACTAATTGTATTTTTTATTTGATCTCATATCCTGCAACCTTGTTGAACTTATAGAAACACAATTGTATTTTTTATTTGATCTCATATCCTGCAACCTTGTTGAACTTATCTATTAATTCTAGTAATGTGTTTGCAGAATCTTTAGGATCTTCCATACGAAATCATGTCATCTACAAATATAAAAGATATTATTTCTTTCTTTCCAATGACATGCCTTATTTTCCATTTTCTTCCACCCTCCTTCTCTCCCTTCTTTTTCTTTCCCCTTTCCTATTGCATTGGCTAAACTCTCCTGTATAGCGTTGAACAGAAGTGAAAGTGAAAACCCTCACCTCCTTCCTGCACTTAGGGGGAAAGCATTTGGTCCTTTTTGTCTTTATGTATGATATTAGTTGTAGGAGTTTTGTAGATGCCCCCTTATTCGAGTAAAGAAGCTCCCTCTATTCCTAGTTTGATATTTTTATTATGAAGGGATGTTAGATTTTGTCAAGTGCTTTTTCTGCATCTACTAAGGTGATGTAGTTATTGTCTTTTATTCTACTGATATGATGTATTACATTGATTTATTTTTGAATGCTAAATCAACACTGCATCCATAGGATAAATTCCACTTGGTTATAGTGTACAATCCTTTAGTATTACCGAGCTTGGTTTTCTAATATTCGATTAAGGATTTTTCCATCTACACTCATGATGAGTATTAGTCTCTAGTTTCCTTTTCTTGCAGTGTTGTTAGCTTTGATATCAGTATAATACTGGTCTAATAAAATGAGTGGAGAAGTATTTCCTCCTCAGTTTTCTGAAACAGTCTATGAAGAATTGATATTTCTTTTTCAAATATTTGATATACTTAATCGGTGAAGCCATCTATACTTGGGCTTTTCTCTGAGGGAAGATTTTTAATTACTAATTCAATACTTTTAACTTATTCTAGATCTACCTAGAATTTATATTTTTTGAGTAAATTTTAGTAATTTGTGTCTTCCTAGGAATCTGTCATATAAATTGTCAATCTAGTTGGCATACAGTTGTTCACGGTATTACCTTACCATCATTTAAATTTGTTATGTTGGTAGTGATGACCCCTCTTTCATTCCTGATTTTGGTAATTTGTGTCCTATCTTTTTCTTTTTTTTTAAATTTTACTTTATTAGTTTCAGTATACACTACATTGATTAGACATTTAAACAGTTTATGAAGTGATAGATTTTAAAATACTTTCACAGTTATTTTATACTATGGTAAGTAACACTGAGTTTTAGGACTCTGAGTTTCCTGGCTTGCTTTGGAAAAATTATATTAATGTCATTCAACATTTGTGTTTTATCTTTCTTCCAAAGAGTTCAAATTGCATTGTAGCAATTATAGAAATCAGAATATGAGATTAGAACTGGAAGGAACCTTAACAATAATCTAATTCAACTTTCTCATTTTATAAATGTGTTCACTTAAATATTAATTTTCATATAATTCAGTCTCAAGAAGGCAGTTCAATAGCTTTAACTTGAGATGTAGAAAGGTTCGTATAAAATATATAGTCAGATAAATCTAGTACTATTTAGTTTAAGAAATACTGAGATCCCTGGTTTTCCAGGTTTAGATTAAGTAATGTACTTTTAGCCAGGAACTGAAATTCCCAATAGGTGTTTTCTTAGGGATAATCTTCACTCATTAACCTGATTACCTCTTACTCTTTCTAAATCGTTCCTTAGTTGTTTATATATGCTGGTTGTGAAGACTGACTAGGAAGAGATCATTGTATATACTCACTTTAGTCTCAACTTATCTTCACCTAAACTGGACAGGTCTGAAACAAGATCACGTCCTTTCTTCATGATCATTAGACTCTTCCACATTCAACTTACCAAGTCTGTGTCTAAAGCCCCAGGGACAGACTTGCTTCTTATATTTACGGTATCCTCTGAGTCTTCTGTAAATGACCCACTCAAATCTAACTCAGATTGAGTCCGGTCTAGAGGAAAGAAGAGAAGAGGAAAGATATGAATCAGCTTATTCTGTTAGAGGCTTTAATTTTTTATTAAATTGCAAACGTTTAATCTTTATTCCATTCTTTATAGGCATGGGGCATAAATAGTGTCATGAAAGCAACAGTCAAGAGTCAGTAACTTCATGCCGTTTATGCTATCACACTTGTATTTTTTTATAGTATTTTGAAATTTCCTTGGACTGAGTTACCAAACTAACATGTTTACTTCTCCTTTGATCACAGGAGATTAAATGCCCTACCATAAAACGCTAATTGTAAGCTCTTTAAATCATCTGTTTTGCTTGTAGACATTGAAAAACTCTCCCAGAATGGCTCTCAAGCTTAGAAAAAATAAGACAATAGCCATTTTTAAAAATTTAGATAATTCATACAAAAAGGCATGGCTAAAGGTAAATTGGGAGGAAGCTCTATTTCTTTAGGTACCGGAGCATCTTTGATCAGAAGAACATCTTGCTTTTGAAAATATAAGTTAAAGGACAATGCACTACTCAGTAATGCTGTGAATAGCTTACCAAGACACAGACAATTTATTTCCACTGAACAGTTCTATGTCAAAGTCCTGCTGAGAGAGATATAATTGCTTATAAACAAAAAAGATTTAAGAGAGCAATCAAGTACTAAAGTTTGAAACTGTAAATGAAATAATGCAGAAGTACTTAACATAGTGTCTGACACAGAGGACTCAATAAACAGGGGCTGTTCAGAAAGAGGAGTAGAAATATACTCTAGGAGGTTCGCTTCTAGACTAGTTTAAAATCTTGCATTTCACAGGTGAGCCGATTTTCTAGTCCTGAACAAAATGCAACAGTAACCATACACACTTATAAAACCTTTGGGAGCCACCTGGCTAGGAGAGATTCCCCAACTCAGCACACAGAATCCAGCCTTAGGCTTTATGCAAATATCATCATTAGGTAACAAGTAACTTTTTTATGTTGAGGATGTTGTCATGATTTTAATTCTACACATGGGACATAAACTTCATCATTATGACAAATATGTCCAAAGAGTGCCTTTATGCATAGTATTACATAATGAAATTGCAACATAAATAATACTTGTTTCACAGGGTTGCTGTGGTGATGAAGTGAAATGACATATTTGAATGTCCCATACAAATGAAAAGGGTTATTATTAAAACCTTAATGCTGCTTGAAAATAATTCTTTACTTAAACCATGAAATAATTAATCTGTCTAGATATAGGGCATTTCTGACCACCATATCAATTGAACTACCATTTCCTTGAACTCTGGGCAAGAGTCCTTATCTTTTGTATCAAATGAGACAATTATATTTCCTACACTCTTATACTAACATTTGGTATAGCTCTGAAACCTGGCAATGATGCCTGGCAAGGGTATACACTTAATAAATGGATTTCGCATGAATGTAAGAACACATCACCTCCTTCAAGCAATTCTTATGGAGTGGGCCTACCACCATGGATCAAACATGAACGAATTTTTTAAGGCATGAAACATCCATTTAACGCTACACAAAAGTATAGCTCCATCTGATTTAGATAGTTTGTACAACAGAGTAGTCATGTTGTAAATACCTACCTGAGGAGAAGGAGGCCCCAGACACTGCTATGGAAGGTGTAACAGAAGTTTTTCTGCAATGATTCTTTATGAGGTCCTCTGAGGTTCTTTCAAAGGCAATCAAATCCATGGAATTTTTAAAACCGTGTTCCTTCTCACAAAGTGAAAATAAAATAAAATAAAAAGCATTATACTAGCACTAATTTCCTTTAAAATTCTTCCATAGAAATATACTTCCGTATAACCACGTTTATGTGTATACTCTTTAGGAGGAGCTAGTTGATATTTGGAGGACCCTCATCTGGAGTCCATATAATTCTAAAACTATCAATAATCACTTCCTAAAATCTATAGCAAAGGCTTATTAATTATCACAAAAGGCATTCGAAATAATTTTTCATTCACAAATTTAGTGAGTGTTCTAATATATGGTTAGCAAGAAGAATGATACAGGTACCTCCAATCTTACATGAACTATGTACATGAATCTGGCAAGCTTCATACCCTCAGAATAGTACTGAGGCTTAGAACTCTGTTTTTCCCCACTCTCAACACCCTCTCTCCTCCACCACCCTTTATCTCCTCCACCCCTATTTAACAGTAGACCATGCCACTTTTTCCATTCAGCAGACTGGATGATCAGAGCACGGTTGGTTACATCATTATTGGAATGAAACTTTCATGCAAGTGGCTTATCAAAGTTAATAAAAGGATAAGGAATGGGGACTTTCCCAGTTTATAGAAATAGGTTACTTTTGGGGGTGCCTGCTTGCTAATAAATGTGCATGTGGCAGAATTCAGTCAGAGACTTGCTTTCATTGTAACATACAATAAAGGAAAACTCTGTCCCAAAATTGTCTAAGCCCATAAGAGCTTGGCAATTGCATCACTCCAAGTTTGCTTGAGCATTACAAAACTAATTTGAAACTTTTGAGAACTGGAATAAGGTTAAATGTCCATGTAAATGATACCACAGTGTGATAATGACCAAACTAAAAAGAGAAGTTTCAATTCCCCCTTCTATAAACAATCAAAAAATGCCTTTTAAAGTCCTACAGGAAAGAATTCCCTCCTTGTTGCCCTATATGAAGCCCATACCTTAGACACTGAGGGAAACAGATGATCTCACTCTAGAGAGATGTGGTTCTCACTGGCTTAGCATACATACTAATTAATGCAGCTTCAATATAGACTGTTTTTGGTCTTTGATTATTCTCTAACACATACTCTCTATAGCAGGAAGAATGTAGCTTCTAACTAACTGCCATAGACTACTAAGGTTTATCAAAAGGCTATGACAGAGGTCAAACAGATAAATAAGTTTAGGTCAGTTTCCAACACTTCTTTAAAACATTATTCACACATGGAGTCCTCCAGTGAAGCAAGACCAACTTCCTTAGTGGCAATTATGTTGATAGCAAATTTTCCAATTGGTTCCCTGGGACTATCAGTAATATTGAGCTCTAATGGGCCAATTAATATTGCACAAGCATTAACATGCAACACATACCCTGGAGATTCAGGATGTGAAACCTAAAATTAACAAAGTACATCATAGCAGAGGACAAGTTAGAGACTTTCATGTTCTAAGAGTTTCCATTTTAAAAACTTACTTCTCATATGCTAAAGCAGAAAAGAACACTAAAACAAAGAGAAATGGGAGAAATTAAGAAGCTATCACCTTGATCATCATCTCACACTATATACTTCTTCCCTTCATCATGGAAGAGCAAATGTGCTTCTTAAAGTACTGTGTTCTTATGTTTATTCAACAGAAAACATTTCCCTTTGTCTCTTTTTGTCTTAGAAAAGACTAGCTAGACTAGCAAGAGCGAGAAAAACACAGGCAACTGCTTATATATGTACATATACTGAACTGCATTGCAGGGGATTTCTATTGGGGAAATCAGTGTTTTGTTTAATAAAGAAATATTCATGTAGACGCTGTTAGTTCTGAGGGTATTAGTACATGAAAAGCATGACTTTTTTCTCTCGAAAAATTGTACTTAGGAAGATAATGCTTATTTTGAGAACGAACTGGACTAACTTACTGGTTATTGGACAAATGGTCTGCCGCTACCCATTGGTATGGCTGTACCAACTGTTAAAAAATTTTAAAAACTTCTGCATCAGTTTGTAAACAGGACTACTCTCAGTCCACCCTCAACCCCCTTCCCTGTGCTCCCCACCTCTACAACCCTAGTTTCCCCATAACCCAGGTTAATGCATGACATGGAAGGGCCCCCAAGATACTGCCCTAGCCTTGTGCCAGTGTTTGTTCTTATTGCTCAGTTGCTAAATATTTTGAATATTATTCCTTGCCAAAGAAGTGAGCATTATCATCAAGTACCTATTCGTTTTTCTGGCTATTGAACAGCACTGCTTGCTGAGCTTAATATAAATATTTATAAAATTTTAAGTATGCCTTTTTTCTTATCAGCAAATATAATTTAGTGTTTAAATATATCTATTATATTGTTATTATTATTATTATTATTATTATTATTATTATTATTATTCGATTTGTCTGAATGCCTTTTGGCTCTTCCTTAAAACAAAATCTGTAGAATCTGAATGCTTACAACCTTCACTTCTATTTCCCTGTTCCAAAGTCAAGTCTCTTGCCTGCAGTAATGCTATGGCTTCATGGCTTCTACTCTCGTACCCCTACCGCTTCTTCTTAACACAGTCCCCAGGTCCTGCATAAACAGAAGGCAAATCATGTTGCTCCTCTGCTCAAATCCTCCAACTACCCCCATCTTATCCAGAGTAAATGACTAAGTGCAAACAGTGATCTACAAGGCCCCATCTGGCCTTATCACCTCTCTGAACTCATTTCCTATTATTACTCTTTCCTTCGCTCACTCACAACAGCCACATTGGCTCTCTTGCTCTTCCTGGAACATACCAGGTATGCCCCCAACTTGCGGTCTTTGCACTAGCTGTTCTTCCAGGGTCATTAAAGATATTTTGCACAATGGCTGAGCAAGGGCATTGACTACTCCAGATGGAGGCTAGCCATAAATAATTGAACAGCCTTCCTGTAATGTACTTGCTGAATATCAGTGTTGTCTCCGCCTGGAGGAACAATTTGCCCCAGACTCCCTCATGGCTAATTCTTTCACTTCCTTCAAGTCTTTGTTTGACCAGGGTCTGGCTTATAGTAGACCCTCATTAAATAGTGGCTGACTCAAAAAAATTGAAGTATGTATATAAAGACTTTTTAAATACAGATGTCAGCTATATATATTATTTCATGCTTTATCAAAAAAAATCTGGTATATGCTCATACAAAAGAAAAGCTTCCATATTATATATGTTATATATTATATATTTACACATATGCAATTTCAGTTTTCATTATGTGTTGACCCCTTATTTCAACAGATATATAGAAAAGAAAACTACAAAAAGAGTTCAAGATTCTACTTTTCCTGATTTAAATCAGTTTGGAAAAAAATTTTAGTGCAGGCAACATCTTGAGAAGTAACATGGAAGATCAAAATCAAAGACTTCTTAAACTTATTTGTATTTTGTTCAAATCATATAGCCATTTAAACCCTCATTATACAAATGCCACTTTTAACCTGTTCTTTCCCTTTCCTTTTCATTTCAGGGAATCCTGCCAGGAGCTAAGGATGCAACAGGTTCGGTCCTGATAAAGAAGCTTCTATCATTAAGCAGTGTAAACAACATGTGCTGAGACACAGAGAGTTGAAACCCAGTCATGCCACAGTGGTGAGGTTGAGTCCCGGAAGCCGGTTGTCCTTTCACATCTGTGTACTTACTCTATTACTGACTGAGGTCACACTGCGTGTGCTTGAGGCTGGTGACTTCTGAGCGACTGGGGTCATACCATTGCTCTGGCTGCTCTTTGGGATACCAGGACCAGCTTCCTGGTCATTAAGATCTGATGAACCAGTGCTTCCCCTAAATGAGAAAGAATATTCCAAATTAACATGGAAGCAGAGCAGCGACAAAAGATACAGTCAAGGAAAAGCTTACAAGAAAATGATGACAAGGTGTAAATCACAAGATGTACAACCAGAGTCACACTGGAACTGGTCATCAACTAACATGACACCATCCTCCTCAAAGACCTTCATGACTCACTAGGTTCAGCCCCATTAGTCTGACTCCAGGATCTTCATCATTGAACTTCACCCTACCTTTCCAACTATATTTCACACAGCTCACCAGCAGTCTCCCAGCCAGTCCAGGATCCTTACTATCCTCTCAACTCACCATGCTCACAGTCATGCATCTATCTCTAAGGTTTTTGCTCACATTCTCCCCACCTGATATGCCACTCTCAATTCATGCAAATCTTCCCCGTCCTTCAAGGTTCAGATGAAGTCCAGCCTCCCCCATCAGACCCTCTTGTCAATCACAGGCCTTGTCAACCTTTACTCTACCCAATTCCTATTCACTTACAGTCTTTACCAAAATATGTAGCACTTGAGTACACAATGTCTTGTGTGGCTCCCTAACTGATCCACATATGTAGGCCTGGGTGCCTCTAACAACTGTAAGCTCCTTGGGGACAGAGTTCATGATATATTTACCATAATTTCTCCAGCATCTTCATGATGTCTTGGTGCAAAGGAGGCACTCAGTACATATTTAATCAAAGACTGGACATTATATTTTATTTCTATGTTGTTTTAGTGACTGACTCATGGTGCACATTTAATAATTGTGGTATGAAAATAATGACATTTGGCAAATGAGATTGACTCACGTTCATGTTTGCTAAAACTGATTCGGTTGCATTCAATAACGATTAATGAAAAAACAGGTCTTGCCCTTGAGGCGATCACACATTTTTTCATGGAACGTAGCTTCATAAGTAAATATAAGCTTGACAAATTAGTGTTGAAGAGTTTGTTCTTATATTCTTTACCCTCCGTTAACAAAGAATATGCTCACTGGTAAAACAATTTTATGAATTTCACTCTTTCAATTACTATTTTAATAAGTTATAAGTGTACCTATAATAATAAATATCTTACTGTTAAAGCACGGCAGTGATAGCGATTAGAGCTTACAGTTGAACCAATCAGAGGAGAGACTTAACGTAATAAAGGAAAGGTGCTTTTAAAAAGAATGTCTGACTGTGCGTGTGTCATTACTAGAAGATAAATCTGTCAGAAGAATTGGCAGTGACCACTGGAGTTATCAACTACAGCTTATAGGTTTTTCAAAGCTGTGCACCAGAAGAGTCACCAAAATCAAATATGCCCTGATTGATACTACCAGCTGCAATCACCCTCAATAATTATGCAAACAGCAGCTTCATTTACTGAGTATTTTCTAAATGTTAGACACTTTCCGTTCACCAATACCCCTGAAAAAAAAAAAGGTATTAACATTCCTACTCTAAAGTTGAAGAAACTGAGTCTTTGAGAGGTTAAACAATTATTCTGTACATGCATGCATGTGTATGTATACATACACGCATGCACGCGCACACACACCACCACCACCACCATGACCACGACAACCACTACACTGTCACACATATAGTACATGACAAAGTGAGGATGAAAACAAAAAATTATCTGAGTGTGCGTATTATTGCTTACTCATCATTTCATCAAGATCAACTTGTTACAACCGGGCAGGTTCTACATTGATAGAGGGAGCTATCAAGAAGATGATCAAAGGAAGAGAGCTGGGGGTTAGTTTCTTGGGATTTGATTAAGAGAACTATGAAAAATCTCTGGTGGCATTCCTTTGATACTACATAGAAACAGTCTCTGGCTTCTTCTTTCTAGAATGGCACTCTGAATAAATTATAGTACTCTGTGGACTCTGCTTAGGAGAAGTCTATGACTGTGTCTTTTTGATTCTGACAATAAGATAATAAATTTTGTGACTAAATAGATTAAATAAATTCTAAGTTCCCTGGTGATTTTCCTGAGCCCTCCTACCTCAGATGTTACATTTCTTCACTTGACAACAGTTAACCATATTCATACCTTTCCAAGTGATTCTGCTCATTTCAGTAGTCCCATTTAGAAGAGCTTATAGATCTACCCAGTAATGCTGTGCTGTGACCATAGGTTCTCTACTCTCAGAATATTACCTCAAAAATCTCTTTCCCTATCGTTTTAGGTAAAATCTCCTTTAAAAAAGAAAGGCTGAGAGTGAATTTTGCAAAAATGAGCCAAGAAGTTATGATCCAAAGGAACTCATGTGGATAAATCTGCTTGTGTCTGTGCTGAAGGTTCTCCGTGACCCAGGCGGTTTTGAAAAAGTCCCCATCATGGATTAGCCTTACTAGAACAAAAAGATCTATGTGTATAGAAGTTATGGCAGAAGTTGATTAATTGTAATGACATTCAAGAGGCTACCCTGTAATAAAAAAAAAAAAAAAATTCTTGTGCTTTCTAAGCCAGCTACTGGAAACTATTGTTGCCAGAAGCATTATCTCAAAAATGACATATAATTTCACATTTGTCCCTGACATTTACTCTGGGCTTCTCAAAATTATTTTCCTCTTAGTTGGCTGTTTCAGTTAATTAGACTAAAAAGATTTAGTCTAATGAGGCAGAATGTCATAAATATTTGGACAGCAACTTTTTTAGAAGTTATGGAAAATATGACATGTAATACATAAATCTTTGCCACTTAAACAAGAAAAGGATAAAAGTTTCACCAAATTTAAATTAGAGAAGTTTAAAGTTCAATGAGGAAAAAACTATTTTTGATTCACATATCATGTTATTGATATTTAAATTAGAAATATTAGAAATCAGTGCTAACAAAACTTCAAGCTAAAATTTGCTTAAGGGGAAACTAGCAAGAAAGAGATACATTTGTCTTATTCTACTAGGACTCAAAGTGTACAGATATGACACTATCTGGGCAGCTTATATATTCCGGGGTACTTGAAAGATATATTTCTTAAAGTAGAAAAGAGTCTCATTTACTTTCGCTTATGAAATATACTTTAAAAGCCCTCCATTTTGTTATTTCTAATTTCATGCAGGCCCGAAACCTTGATAATAGCTTCCTAGATATATCAATTTCTAGAAAAAGAATCCAAGGATAGGAGAAAAAGACCATAATTTAATGAGTTGCCTTTCTGGTTTACACAATAGTCTCCCAGGAGTTGTAGTCTAGAAAGAATTTTTCGGGATCCAACCTTCCCAGAGTGCGCTGACAATGTTGAGCCTATGCCTACATGGTTAATTGATTGCTCTAAGTAAGATCAGCCATAAGGCAGCATTAATCTGAGAGATACTAACACTCCCTGGGACAATGAGACCAGTGAGTAGTATGACAGAGAGACTACATGATATTCTTCCTGTGGTTTATGTTGAAGCAGAGACCGTATGGCCTACAAAGCCAAAAGTCTCAACTATCTATACACCTCTATAAAAAAAGTTTGCTGACCCCTGTGTATGT
Organism: Pteropus medius; assembly: GCF_902729225.1. NCBI lineage: Eukaryota > Metazoa > Chordata > Mammalia > Chiroptera > Pteropodidae > Pteropus > Pteropus medius. The sequence goes on along the minus strand of NW_024340701.1, from coordinate 15,919,977 downwards.
TTGTCCATGTACACAGGCACACAAATAAATGAATACGTGTCTCCATTTAAAAACCAAAGTCTTTGGAGAGGTCAACACATGCTAAAGAAATAAATTTCAGGTATTAGGTGCATGTGTTTATACATATGTATGTGTTTGGAGGAGTTATACTTAAGCACAGGTGAACCATCATAGGAGCTCTTGAATACAGAATTAGGAAAGCAGAGAAATGAGGAAGAAGCAGAAATTCATTAAGGCAGCTTTTCTAGCTGCAGTTTTCTCTGAAGCCACTGGATTTGTGTGGCTTAATTACACATATTTTTCTCCTTTTCCTTTTTGGAGAACGGACAAAAATAATATGATATGGTGGTTGCCCAATAAAATTTTGTTCAATTAATCTCAAAGTTAATTACATAAAAAGCCTTTATAATTTGATTTACTAAAACAAGCACTGATTTGTGTGGTGGTTTAAAAATGTTTATGGTTTCCTTAAAGGATCAGTTTCCTTTAAAAAAAGACTCTAAAATGTAGGAGACAATCACCATGTGGGAAAGACTCTGGGTATGAAGAAGAAGGAGTTAAGAGCAGCTAGAACTCTCAGTCTGAAAATATTTTGGTCTTTTACCATCATAAGGTAATCCTGATCTCATATCTTATTTCTAAACAACAGCTAGAAACCAGTTGGAGGAGAGAGTCCAGCAGTGATGAAAAACCTTGGGTGGACCAGCAGTCAGGAGCAAGAAAGCCAAGTGCCTTCCCCTATGGACACCAAGGAAAGCAAGTGTTTAGCAGAACTTAGTTTTCAGTAACTAAATGGAATGAGTACTTATTCTGTACTCAGTAGTTCAGATTTGCTAAACTCCTGTTCTACCTGTGATGCTATGTTGCTTATAAGACAAATGTTATCAAGGTATCCAAAGCCATCCATATCCTGGCCCAACTTAGCTTTACAGCTCATCTCTTGTATACTGTACTTCAATTTTTACACTCTAAAAACTCTTAACTTTGTGTTTTCCAGCATATGAAAGATTGCATTATTCCTCTTTTTCTTTGTACTATTTCCTCTGTCTAGAATGTTTTTCTTACCTTTCTTCACCTGGCCAAAGCCACTTCATTACTTAAAATTGTTTAGGGATCATCTCCATTAAGCTTCCCTGAATTCTCTACAAAAAAAAAATGCCTATCTTTGATTTTCACAGAGCAAACACAATATCTTATTATTATGATACCATATTGCTTTGAAATTATTTGTTCAGTTATCCCAATCTTTCCTGCCAAATTTAAAGTTCATGAAGGGGTGAAGTAGTATCATTGTCTAAGATCTTCCACATTTACCACTTGGCATATAGTACTAAGTCAATAATATTGGCAGAACTATGTGTTGAGTTTATTAGTATAAATAAAATACATAGGTAAGCAAGCCATATATCTGTACTCCTCAATGATTTGAAGAAGGCCATTACTGTGTCTTGGCTAATCTGAGAATGTAACATATCACATTATATACCTTAGGTAATAGTGAGTAAAAATGAAATTTATTATATTAGGGGAGAGAAATGTATTCCATTTAGTTCATATAAATATAACATGCTAAGGCAGTGAATCTTTGGAAAACTAATGGAGAAACAAACGAGATAGCAAGGAGGAGGCTTCGGGCTTACAATCATTATTTGACTACAAAAATGAGGCAAGTCAAGAACCCAACTGTAGTTCAACCAAAGTATAATGTCAAGGGTCTGGCTGAACTACCAAATCCCTACACTCCCAAACATTATTGACATTATAATAAGGAAAATCACATGCATAAAGTAAACATAAATCAGAGGCTGAGCAACTTGTAGTCTGACAAACTGTACCTTTGGAAGAGGTCCAAGAGCAGTTTGGGAGGGACAATACAGCAGAAATCAAGTGTCCCTGCCCACTTCCCCTCAGCATTCACATCCACCCATAGAAACCCTGTTTACTGGAACACCCACAACTCTATGCCTGAGGACTTTCTCAGATCACAAGAGCATGAAGCTCATGGGCACAGAATAAGTCAGAAGTGCCAGAAAGTTAGTGTCCCAGCATTATCCCTCAACCAGTGATGAATAGGGCACTGGTTTATAAATATGCCATATTCCTGCTCTCTTGATTGGATAAGTCTGAGGTATGTTCTGTTTCCTACAGTTGTCCACAGAGGTTGAGGTCTAGCTGCCTATAGTGGTAACTGGCTTAATGACACACTTTTTTCAGCTTCCTTCCCTTCCCTGGCTCGCTTCTCCACTCCCCTAGCTGTATTTTCCAAGACCACATCCTAAAAAAATCACTTGTTCTTGAATCTTTATTTCAGGGTTTGCTTCTAGGGGAACCCAAATCAATCTAAGATAGATGTGCATGGTGGGCAAAGGATGAGTGTAAAAAGGTATGGTTTTGAGTTATCAATATAACTTTCTAGTTAAAGAATTATTTGGCAACTCCAGACCTCAGGTAATTCCCATTGATATGATCACAGTCCAAGTGAATTAAATACTCTTGTAAATCCACGTTTCCTCACCTGTTCTATCATATATTCATCATGTCATGCAAGTAAAAATCACTCTTCTCAGGACACTATGGTTTATGTTGTTAACATTTGTGACAGCTTGTGGCTTTGATTACCCATACCTTGCTGCCACTAAAGAGGGCTGAGCTTACCCAAAGCAGGTAAGAAGGAAGAAAGAGGAATTAGCATCAGACAAATGAAGCAAAGGCACAAGAAAGAGGTGAAATCGATTTTTTTTTTGGAGGACAATCACTATAGCCTTCTGAGTTACAAAACTACCTCAGCTAGTATTATGGAATAAAATTCACATACTGTTAGAGATGTGCTACAAATTTGAATAACTTGTAAAGCCTGGTAAGGAAAGGTATTTGCTAAGTGCATTAGCAACTAGTTACATAGCATTTTATCTAATACACGAAATCAGTATTGATTTTATAGATGTGGTCCAAACTCAGAGCTAGAATACTCTCACCTTGCTATCTTCAAATTACTAATAAGAGGGCATTGCTTAATTGGCATCTTAATTGCAAAGATGTCAATGAAAATTACATTTAGAACAGGAAAATCACTTCTGATTAAAAAAAGATGATGGATCATGCATTGAGGGAATGAGTTTCATAAACTTATTTTCCCAAAATAATAGATATGATGAAAGATTGATTTTCGTAGTCATAAAGGTACCAAACATGTGTGTGTGTGTGAGTGAGAAAGCCGGGGGTGGGGAGTAGAGAAAGGAGGGTGAGGACTAGCTTAGGGGTGGCTTGAATGGTATGGCCTCTGCTTTTAGATTAGAGCCAACCAAAGCAGCTTGTGAAGCTTCACAGAAATTGTGATAGTCTCAGGCCTCTTGGAGAGCAATGAAAAAATATTTGGATATAACTGGTATGCTGGCATATGTTGAGGGTGGAGAAGAAGGAGGATGAGAAACAGAAGAGGAAAGAAGGCTCCATGGGAAAATGCTTACCATATCCTCCAATGTCATGACAGAATTGCTGCTGAAAAACTCAGCATCATCTTTTCATTTTTTTTTACCGAACAGAGTGAACTTTAAGTTCGAAGTTCCACCTTTCTATTATGTTTTTTAGGGTAAGAGTCCCCACCTTTAGACCATGGATCAGTACCAGTCCATTGCCTGTTAGGAACCGGGCCACACAGCAGGTGAGTGGTGGGCCAGTGAGTGAAGCTTCATCTGTATTTGCAGCCGCTCCCCAGCACTAGCATCACCACTTCAGCTCCACTTCAGATCAAGTATTAGATTCTCATAGGAGCACCGGTTCCTGGTGCCAAAAAGGTTATGGACTGATGTTTTAGGCGACATTGTTGAATTCTACCTAGATCCCCTCAGATCCCCTGCACCAGCTCTGTGTGCCCATCTCTAGTTTGAGTGCTTTTTTGCTAATAGTTTGCACCTGTGACCGTCAGCAATCTGCCCTTTAGCACTGAAGCTAGAGGCCTAAGAATACCTTGAAGTATAAAGTTGTCAGATAAAATACAGAACTCCCAGTTACATTTAAATTTCAGATAAATGATAAATAATTTTTAGTATAAAAATATACTAATATTTATATAGTATATAAATGAAAGTATTTCAAACTAGACAGAAAAAGATGAAAATCACATGATATCACTTATATGTGGGACATAAACCTACAAGCAACAAATGAGTAGGACAAACAGAGACTCATGGACATGGACTGTAGACTAGTGGTTACCAGAGGATTATAGAGTAGTGGTTACTAGTGGGTGGGGGAGGACGGGAAGGTAGACAGGGTAAAGGGGATAGGGGAAGGGTAGGTGGGTAAAGGGGATCAAATATATGGTAGCTGAAGGAAACTGGACTTTGGGTGGTAAACACACAATAGAATATACAGATGCCAAATGATAATGTACACCTGAAAATTATATAATTGTATTAACCAATGTAACCCTAATAAACTTAATAAAAAAATAAAACTAAAATAAATGAAAATATTTCTTGGGACATACTTGAAAAAAAGTTGTTTATCTAAAATTCAAATTTGCCTGGGCATCCTGTATCTTTATTTGCTAAATTCAGAAACTCTATCCAAGGGAATCCACAGTCGACAACTGATTGGTATAGGAGTGCAATGGTCCAGCTCCTCAAAATGGAAAAATTCAGAGATATAACTTATGCTGGAGTCCCTTCTAGGATCAAGCTGACTCCTCAAACTCAGACTTAACCTGAGGGCATTGCTTATTTTTTCTCCCTTCTTTATTCTACTTCTCTTACTCCCTTACTGGTTTCCCCTGGAATCATTTAATAAATCACTCCCTTATGAATCTTTGTCAGAGAGTTTATTTCTGGGAGAGCATGATTGACATCTCACAAATTATGCCACATCGACAACTCATCATGATGTAAAAGGAATTAGGAATCACTGCCTTGAAGAGCATTCTGTTTATTAACTACAGTTTACATTTATATTTGCTTCTTGTGTCAAGTCCCTAGCAACCAGTGAAGAGTCATGTGCCACGTTCTTCTGAGAAGCTGCTGGGCCTTGCCCAACCCATTCATACTTTTCCCTGCTTTGAAATGACTGAAAAGTAACAAAGTCAACCAGGCATCTGATAAAACACTGTTTCCACTGATATGATGTGAGTGTTAAAAAAGAATGTCCCAGCCCTGTTGTTCCAGGAACAGAGCAATGAACCATGATGAAATATGTATTGTGGAGGAGAAAGGAAAATTAATTGCTAAGCTGGGTCAGGTAATAGACCAAAGATACTGGGATCTTACAATCTCTTTCCAGCCCTTTGCTGTTCCATAGCCTAAAATGAATTATAGGGAAGAATGCAAGTCTGCTTGTAGAATGCAAGGAGAAAAGAAAATCCTCCAGTTTTCAACTTGGCTTTGCAGAATTACTGCATCTCCAAGCAAACAAAAGGGAGTTAACATCTTTAGGTGATGGAAGTTAAGAAAAGATGGGCCACCTCATGCGCCAACTTTCTAAGGAATAATTTGGGATAATGTAACTCATATCACTGTGGCAGTAGATTAATGAGTCAGTCTATTAATTGTGATAAATGCATATTCTAGGAAAAGGACATTTTGTTCTACTGATCTCCCAAACATCCTTACTCTCTTTCTTAAAGGCGAAACATTGTTCTTGGCATACCTAAGCCAAAGTATCCCTACTATACTTTTATTACCTGTAAACCATTTCAGGTATTTACAATTTAAAAGACAAAGTCTTTTAGGGACCTTCTTCCAGTTTAAAATAAGAACAAGAAAACCTTGGGTCAATACACCAGATTTTGGTGAAACATGTCCATATAGCTTTCCAGCTTTGTGGTTATTTATACTCAGCAAGGGATAAGACACAATGAATAAACCGAGGCAGACAAAATCTGGAAGAATGGTACAAGTACTGTGATACTGGAGACCATGCCCTTTATTCTTATTGAGTAACTATAAAACAAATTAATTTAAAAGGAAATAATCTAATTTTGTTTGTTGGGCCAAGAGACTTTATTTTTTTAAAAAAGAACTCCATCTTTCTTCTTTCTCTCTCTCTCTCTCCTTCTTTCCTTCTCTCCCCTATCCTTCTGTCCTCTCTCCGTCTGTCCATCCGTCCGTCCGTCTGTCTGTCTGTCTATCTATCTATCTATCTATCATCTATCTATAATCTATCTATCTATATCTCTCTTAAATGCTAGCCTGAAGTATAAGCCAAGACGGCTCATCTATGAAGTCCCTAAGAGGCTGATCAAAAATTGCAACACTAAACTAGTTGCTTATCATCTCTAAGTAATTTTGATGTCTTAAGAGTCAGGAGTTCAACAATCAAAACCAAAAATGATATTTTTATACAAAGTTTTCTGGGACAGAACATGGGGCTACTCCAAGGGAGGTCAAAGGTAACTATTTCAAGGACAAAGGCAACCATGGTTTAAATTTTATCACAAAGGAAATATATATAGTCTTGAAAATTTGGAAAATATTGAATATGGTGATGATCTTTTGATAGTGGATAAATTATTTATTTTATGCTTCCATATGTTTTTCTGTGCAGTTTTGCATAAAGTGACACGTTTGAAGAAATGTTTCAGGGGGAAAAAAGAAACAGGTATGGAAAGCCACCATGAAAAAAACAGCAACAGTCACGAGAGTGTCCTCTCTAGGGGAATTTGCCCTTCTATATTCTAAAATGAATAACAAGGAGAATGTATTTCTGCTTGTAGAACCTAAGAAGGTTCTACAAAGGTTTTACTATTCTGGCTTTGCAAAATTACTGCAGCTCTAAGCAAACAAAAGTGAGTTAACATTTTGGACAAAGCAGAGAAACATGAGGATAGGTCTTTTTTCTCATTGCTGCCTTCGAAAATACATTAATCATTAAAGTAAGCCTTGATTTCTGCCCAACGAGATAAAGAAAATTAAACTTGATATGAAAAGTATGCTCTTGGCTATCCTTTCTATTTCTCTTTACTTTTCTTGACAAAGGTGATAGCTCTGTGCATAGGAGATTCTCACTTGCCCAACTGATAATGAGTTAGAGGAGGTGGAAGTGAAATTTATGGAAATTCTCTGAAGCAGTTAAAATGATGAATTATTAATAATTTTTAAAAGCTATCAGGAATATCCATGACACTTAGAGGTTTTTTTTTTTTTCCAGACGTTTAAACGAAAAAAGATCAAGAAATCAATAAGAAGAATTTTGTTTCTCTGTACATCTCCATTTGAACTGCAGCCCTGAGTTCCAAAACATAGTTTCATCCCTGCAGGCAACACAGACGATTTCAATCACTGTAATTCCAGAAGTGTAAGTGCTTTCCATTTCAACTAAAAAATATCCTCCTGGCTTTCCACGTTATGTTTTAGGAGTTCTCAAAGAGATAATACTTTACAGACACCTAGAAGCACTGTTTGAATGGAAATACAACACCCTTATCCTCAAACAATAAGAGTTACATATTGTTCCCCAGCTCCAAACTGCACATGTCTTACCTGTCTGAACTGGGGGCTGACTTTAAACTCCGAAAATGTTGGCTGTCTAAGTCCATGCTGTAGCTCCTCCCACTTTCAGTTTTGGGAGTTATGATGATTTCTCCTCTGGTTGCTGATCTGAACTTGCTAAGAAGAAATCTGAAAGTATACATATATATATATATATTTAAAAGATAAGAAAGAAAGCATTTCAAAATATAATTTCAAAAAGACCATTTGTAGTACTTTCAATAGTAAATGATTCTTCAGTAAAGTGGGCTTGGGGCTGAGAGGTTGTGGGGTATTCCCATGCCTCTACAGTATAGTGTCAAGGGTGGTGGACGAGGAGGTTATGACATTCTCCCAAGGCCATAACACTTGTTGGTAAGGCAAGCCTCTGTCCCTGATAAGAAAAAAAGACCATTGACTTTGGGAACTTAATCATTGTTACCTGAGAAGGGATAAGCACTGCCTGGGCTGAGCCTGTCTGCTGGGGTGCTTAGAATAAAGAGTTTGAACTCACCTTGCTAGACAAGGGAGCTCTGATGATCCTGAGACAAACTGAGGTGGCAACTTATTAGACTGCTCTTATTCCCTCCAAGTTCCCTGAGTCTAGATTATGCCTGGAACATACCAGAACCCAACCAATTCTTGTGGAATGAGTGACTGAAACCATGTAGTAGGAACCATCTTTATATCTTCCATGACATTTCTCCCTGTGGGAATGAAGTTTAAACAATGGAGTGTCTCATGTGGTATGAAATCTGATTGCATTCCCATTTCACTAAATTATTTGGAACTTGAGTAAAAACAGCTTTCAAGAACCAAGATTCAAGTAATAATCTAGGCTACTGAATGCTCGAAACATGGGGGTTTCCTAATTCACTTTAATAAAAAACCAAAGCTATATTCTTTTTTGTGATGGCACTAGGAGAGGCCAGTTAATTTAGTCAACATTCTACGGTTTTCTAAGTGGGGGGTGGGCAATGTATCCAAGGGTATTAGGACAATCGTAATGGAATCTGCCACGTTGTCTCTGTTTCAAAGACCACTGGAAGAGTGTTTTGCAGTGTCAGAAACCGCAATCTGACTGGAAAAATTATATTTTTGACGAGAATAGCACTTAATATTATGTCAATCTATACTGCTCTGAGAACCACCTTGTACATGTTCCCACCTCCACACTTCTACTTAAGATATCTCTTGCACCTCGATCACTCTTCTCCACCGTTTGCTATCCTGGACCCATTCCATCTTTCGAAGTCCTCATCAAGTCCCACTTACAATTCCATGTCTTTCCCAATGACCCCTGTGTCCTCCTGACATTGATTACCTAAACCACTTATTTAATATTTACTTACTGCCTTATGACATCTCTCGTAGTTAATTAACACGTTGTCTTGTTTTAGAAAGTCTTTCAAGCAGCTCATATTGTCATCTTATATTTTCCTAAAATTCTTATATACATATTCACTTTCCAGGTAGGTGTGTACCTTTTCCCCTCAACTAGGGATTATACTTCGTGAAGACTGAGAATCATCAGGTCCCAGTTATGAGTTCCAACAAGGCTCAGTCTAGTACTATATCTGTTTTTAACAAGTCAAGATGTATATAATTCACTGTGCTGTGAGTTGCTTATTGTCCCCCAGCTCCAAGCCCATCACTCTATATCCTACACAAGCTTATCCTTCTATAATCTACACAGGTGCTTGAACTGGGATCTACAAACTAAAGCTCCTAAAAGCACCTATAGGCCCTGAGTTACTTATTCAACCATGCTACTGATTGTTTTTGATGAGCCAGATACCCTGTTGGATACACAAAAACAAGAAAGCCACAGATTTAACACTGAGATAGCTTATAATTAAGTTGTGGGGGGTGGATGGTAAGAAGTGGTGTCAGAGTGAAATGTAAGGGGTGATACACAGGCACGAGGCATTGTGGAAGTTCTGAGGAGTGACAAATGGATTCAACATGGTAGGAATGATCAATACATTGGATGTATGGTCACTCTATGCTATCTTTTCCATTCATCTCTGCTAATTAATAAAGACATGATGAGTCATGAGTGTTTGAGTTAGAAGACATTCAGGTTTCATTCCTATTCACAGTTCAAGATTCTAAAAAACAACAACAACAATAACAACAATAACAAAAGACTTTCTGTGGAGCCAAGTAAAGCCTCAGACACTGGCAGTCTCTCACATTGATTTCTACCAAGAAGACAATGCAATGCTATTTGGAAAGAACCATAAAGTAACTTGGTATATATTAGAACTCTCATTACTTCAGCCACAAAACTGGTCAACGGCTGCCTGAAAAACAAAGACTGTAAAATACTGTGAAACAGCAGTTTGCCTTTCGGTCCTTATAGCTTGCATTTTAGGGGCCACTTTTCTCCCTTGATGGAATCCTCTTGCCCCTATTTTCCCAGTGCCTCTCTGAATTTACTTTCCTATGTGCCTCCCATTTCCATTCTCAGTATCTGACATATATATTTGCTTTCTGAATTAAGTTACTGAGATAGTCAAATGTGTTTTTTTTTTTTCTCTTAAGGAAGGCTGCATTTTAAACAAGGGATATAACATTTTTAGCCCAATTAATAAATCTTTGATTTGGATATTCACATATTAGCATTCAGGTTGAGGGGAGAGGTGTTGACATTCTACGACAAAGGCAGTCATCACATCTGTATAAAGAAGAATGGCCCTGACTTGAAACCTTCTACCTAAAAGCAATGGGAACCATTTGGTACAAAACCAGATAGGTCAAATGCAAGAAAAACTCTTATATGTTCAGATCAGAGGGGGCCTTTATTAATCTAAGACTGAAAGTTATTAAAACTACATTTTCTGATGAGAATGACAGGACAATGTTACCTTGGTTGAGTCTCTGACCTTCTCTGGGTCACTGAAATGACATCAGACTTCAAAAACTAAGGAGTCTTTATTTTAGAGGTGTCTGGAATAAAGGAAAAATTCTCTTGGAAAGGCTGTGTCTTACCCCTTTCTCCTGGGACCATCGTGGCTGGCCTTCTGCCCAGCAAAAGGTGAAGTGTTTGACTTCTCTGTGTCCTGGCGGGTTTGTTCTTGGTTTTGTATTTCTTCAGCTCCTCATTCAAATAATTGGAAGACAAATTTACACACAAAATGGCGAGAAATTAGAGCAATTTTCTATTCTTCAGTGGGACAAAGAAGTCTATAACAATTGGCAATGATGTCCCCCATCCTAAAAAATCCAGTCACAGAGTTATTTCTAACCCATTGGGTTTGTTCCAGAGTTAAATGAGGACTAAGATCAGGACTCATCTGTGGGGGATTTACTGAGATAAGCTTTCTAGGGATGACTATAGTGGAGGAATAATACATCCTCCCTCTACAGGTATTTTTAGGACAGAGGAGTCTGGATTCGTATCTCTAGAGACTGAATTCAAGCATGGAATCCTAGAAACAGTACCCTGAACACCTAAGCCAGATTTCCTGGGAGGATGAGCACCTATGCATACATCTCATGACTTGAGAAAGAGTCTATATACTCTGGTAGGTGTTGAAGTTTGAGTGGAGGAAGTGGCCATAGCTAACTGCTTAATTCTAACTCTACTTCATTCTGTCCATCTGTGGCATCAGACTTGATGTTGCCCATCTGGGAATCCCTTTCCTTGCTAGTGCCATACTCAGAAGTGGCAAAAGAATCAGTTCGAAGCCTCCTAGCCCTTCCTGCCAGACTTCAAAACAAAGGCATTAGTCTCTAGTATATGAAAGATGAGATACTTTAGGAACAGGCCAGAAGACGCCTGCTCTACCTTTACTACACAACACATGAGAAATATGCTCCTAAACACAAGTTTTAGTCAATATTGAACCAATTAAATTATAATTCAAATGCACAAAATAGTATTCATAGGATGGGGTGTTATTTGCATTTGGTGACAGTATAATTCTTTATCGAGTGAAATTGTCCTGTGCCTTTCAGGCTGTTGAGCATCTTTGGCTCCTGCCCACTAAATGTCATTAATCTTCCTACCTCGCAAGTCACCGAGACAATCAGAAATGTCCCCCTTGCATTTCTAAATATTTCCTTGGCTTGGAGGAGGGGAGCGCAGTACACAATATCACTCCTTGTCTGAGAACCGCTGGATTCAAAAAAGTAACATTTAAAAGAAATCTGAAGTACATCCGGTTGAGAAATCAATAATTGCTTTCACAATATGACAATGTAAATCATTTAATTCATCCATTTTCTGTTACTTCCTTAAATGTTTAGTAAAATTGGAAGTGCATGCAGGAAAAGAACTGTCTGTGATGAAGATAAATGCTCTCTTTGAAAATCTCAGTGTGTCAGATATATGGAAAATCATCGTGGATTTTATTTTCTACTGATTTCTTCTTCCCTTGTATGAATTGCAAATTTAGATTTCATGTTTTAAAATGACTAAGGGATTCAGGAAATTCAACTGCATTCACCTGCTACATAATACAAGGAAGTTATTTAGCTTGCCAAAATGAAGATTAAAACAATTTTAAAACCAATAATTACCTGGATTTCTTCTTAAGATGGACTGTCGGACAACATCGGTGCCTAGAACATTGGCTTGCTTGAAACGCTTTGCCTTTTCTTTAAAAAACCATTCACCAGTTACAATCCTTAGCTGCCTACTCAAGGAAAAAGGAGAGAACATTGAAATTCAGTTATTTAGCAAAATAATTAACTCTCAAAAACCCCTAATTAAGGAAAAAAATAGTCAAATATTTACAAGTCCATCCCAATCTCTGGAGTATTTTATGGTGATTATTATGGACACTATTAGTTGAATACGTACTATGTACCAGGTACTAGCTAATTTCTCTTCATATTTATATTTTTATCCACATAACAACTCTATGTAAACATTATTATCCCCATTTTATAGATGATGCAACTGAGACAGAGTAATAAAATGATGTGTCTCACATCACATATCTGGTAAGTAGTAGAGCAAAGATCCCATCCCAAGAAGTCTGGCCTACAGCTCAGTGGGTACATAATTTTCAGTGAAAACAATGGGGAAACAAGCAAAAGTTTTGAATTACAAAGGGGTCATGATTGAACTCTGTTTTAGAATGATACCTTGATATAATATGATGACTGGGTTAGAGAAAAGAGAGAATGAGAGAAAGAGACAGGTTGCTATGGCAATAGTCCAGGAGAGAGATGACGGAGACCCAAGTTAGGGCACTGGCAAGAATAACAGAGAAGAGGAGATAAATTAAAAATGTAGGTGGTCTAAAGACCTGCCTGGATTTCACAATCAATTGAATGTTGAAGGTGAAAAAAAAGGATCTTTGACTAGTCACACCCATCTTTTAAGCCTCAATTGCAATGGTTACACAAACCCTTTACCCAGATATTCAGGCCTATTTACCAATCTCAGAACACGGCCCACAGAGCTGTTGGGATAGAATCGTTCACTTACTACATTTTAATGGAAAATGAGGTTGAAAGGTAGGATTGAGTCATATAATAAAAATCTTTGAATGTCATTTTAAGGAGTTGGAATGTCATTCTGGAAGCAGTGGGGAAAATCTGGCAGTTTTCCTAAAGTTCAGGTTGGAGCATTATATGGAGAAGAGAGAAACCAGAAGCAGGCAGGCCAATTAGAAGTTACTGCAACAGATGGGATAGAAAATGATGGAGATTTAAACTAGGGTATCATAGGGGTGAGGGGAGAAAAGAAAGATGTAGAAACTTGGGTTCATGAGGATGAGAATCAGCAAGGTTGGTGACAAGGTTGGTCTCACATGATGCCTGAGGAAAAGCAACTGAGAGTCAAATAAAAATTTCTAACCCCAGAGTAACATATCCATGTGATTCAGTAATTGATTAGACTTAGAAAATAACAATTGGATCCTAAATATAAAAATCACTCCAAAAAAATGTCAAATTGTTCCCCACAGCAATTACTCTGAAATCCTACTTCTGAATGTAGGAGAAAAAAGTAAGTTATATATAAAAACCAATTGCTCTAAGGAGGAAAAAATGAAAATGTTATCCTTGGAGCAAATTATTCACTTAAAGGAAACACCATAGCATGTATATCTCAGATTTACTCCCAAGTCACTAGATCATCTAATGAGAAGCAAGAACTATTGAATTAGTTCCAAAACCATATAAAATTCACTTATAAAATACATCAGATCTAAGAAGATATAATCTACCAAAACCAAATGCCTGAATGGGTTAAATTATTTCGGGATACATCTCAAGTGCTCTGTAGACTTATATATCATTATTTATGTTGAAATTCTAGGTGGTAATTGTGCTATTCTAAATTCGAAACCTCCTAAAGTTTCCTGTCCCTTAGTTCTTCAACCAAATGCTAATTTAGGTACTGTTATGATTGAACTTTGCTGATGAAATTAAAAATACTAATCAGCTGACCTTAAAATGGGGAGATTGTCCTAGATTATCTGAGTGAGCCAAAAGTAATCACTGAGTCCTTAAAAACGGAGGAAGAAGAAGAGGAAGTCAGATGCTATGATGCTACAGAATGAGAAGTCAGAGAGATTCCAAACACAAGAAAACTTTGAGTTGTAGAGGTCCACATGCAAGTACAGAGAGTGAGCCCTCTAGGAGCTAATGCTGGCTCTTAACTAACAGCCAACAAAGAAGTGGGAGTCTCATTCCTACAACCACAAGGAATCAGATTCTGCCCACCAAAATGAGCTTGAAAGTGGAATTTTCCCAGAGCCTCCTGATAGGAGCTCAGCCGGCCCACACCTTGATTTCAGCCTTGTGAACCTTGAGGAGAGAGTCGAACCAAGCCAATCCAGCCCTCTGAGCTATGGAACTATGAGATAACATCGTTGTGTTGTTTTAAGCTGCTAAACTGCGGCAATTTGTCATGGTGGCAGTAGAAAACTAATACAATAATAAAACATAAAAATATACATTTTTTTAATATCCGTCCCAGAAAGTGACTTGCACAAGTTGTGAGAAGATAAATATGGAAAATTCAGAAGAGCAATAGGGCAGAGGTAGGCAAACTGTGGGCTGTGGGCCAAATTAGCCCAACTACCTGTTTTGTATGGCCTACAAGTTAGGGAGTTTTTAAAAATTTTTAAATGGTTGGGGGAAAAAAATCAAAAGAAGAATATTTCATGACATGTGAAAATTACATTAATTATACCAAAAATTCAGTATCCATAATAGTTTTATTTGAATATACTCATTCTCATTTGTTTAAATGTATGGTCTCTGGCTGCTTTTCTGTTACGACTGCAAAGCTGAGTCGATGAAGCAGAAATCACATGACCAAAAATCTAAAATATTTACTTTATAGCATTTTATTTTTTAAAAAATTTGCTAACTTCTGCAATAGCACAAAGAGTTTACACAAAAAGAAATAAGAACAAGAGAAATAATATCAATCAGTGGTTGAAAACCACCCATTAGTGGCATGCCAAAATCTCAGGGTTTTTTGTATGTCCTTGGGATGTGCGGTGGGTGATGTGGAAAGCACACTGAGAACACTTTCATATATGACGGGAAAAAGTAGGACACATCCAGTCTACATGCCCCAGGAAATGGGCTTCCGTATCATCTTTACCATATAAGCCTAGAGCTGCCAACACCTAACACAAATAAGATCTACCAAGAATTCTTAGTCATTACCTTTTACTATCCTTGTAAGAACACTATTATCCTTTTATTTGCTCAACTCAAATATGCTCTTGAGTCATTTGTAATTTCAGAGCTCTATGACATCAGAACGGTCTCTTGTAATTATGCTTTTGCCATCTTCTCAGGTCCAGGAATTAGATGGAAAGCTTAGAAAAATAAGAAACTAATACCTAGTAAGTGTATACCATGCACTAAGTAACATGCTAGGCACTTTATATATACCTCTAATCCTCAATATAAGCCATAAAGTAGCTATTATCATTCTCAATTTATAGATGAAGAAACCAAAGCTCACATAGGTTAAATAATTTGCCCAAAGTTATAAAGGTATTATGGCAGAAATAGGATTTATACTGAAATCCACACCCTTTATATGTGACAAAATCATCAGATGAGAACTCATATTTGTCAGCCTTAATAAGGCTCTGAATAAGGGTGAAAAGCTATGGAATTCAAGGAATAACATGTAGCATTTCATATAATGGACTGTGATTGCTTGTGTTTGTGTTTGTTGAAGGTAGTGATAGGAACAAAGGAAGGGTGAAAGAGGAAAGAAAATAAACATGATACCTAATGTAAAATTTATATCCTTTTCTGCCACATCAATATAATACTTGAAAAATACAAGGCTTGAAATAGATTTTTTGTTTCCTCTAGGTCATACTCTGAAGAATGAGTTTGACTGAAATTAAGTGAGTTACACTCATTATTTGTGATTAATGATCACTGAGTATTCAGAATTTTCTAGGCCCCAATTTTAACATTAAAGTCCTGGAACTTCAAACTTTCACTTGAAGCTTAAACGTAAAGTCAAGTTCTTAGATTTATATGGGAAAAAATAGGTGATCTTACTCTAAAAATGAACAACAGTAACCGAAAATAAACCTTTCTCCTTTTCTTCTATTAACCTCTGAGATAAGATATGCTTATTAGATATGCTGAGATAAGTTTCCTTGTTATTATTCATAAGGAAAGTAATTAGAATTATTTACATTATTTACAAATTTACTCATTACACATCAAATTTTTATTGCATTCCTAGTATGTGTTAGGCCCTTTTCTAGGGCTAAGAGTATAGACATGAGTAAGACAAATGAGGACCTGGACTTTATGGAGATGATGGTTGATATTTACTCCTTTCTCCCTTTCCAAATAGGAAAAGTAAAAAGAAATCCCTAGATACTAGACACCTTATGGTAAAACTACAGAACACTATAGACAAAGAGAACATCTTTGTAGCTAGGGAGGGAAAAAAATCCAGATTACATACAAAGAATAATAATTAGAATGGCAATTTACTTCTAACAGTAATAATGAAATCCAGAAGCCAGTGAAATGGTATCTTCAAAGTTCTGAGAAACCATAACTATCAACCTAGAATTATATATCTAGAGAAACCACTGTTCAGGAATGAGGGTGAAATAAAGAAATTTTCATCAAAATAAAAACTGAGATAATTTATCGTCAATAGAGTTTCACTGAAGGAACTTCTAAAGACTGTATTTCAAGAGGAGGTAACTAGAGCTGAGATATAAAAAATGGTGAAAAATTGAATTGGTATAATGTGGATAAGTCTAAATAAATATTGATGTATAAACAAAACTTAAAACATCTAAATTATCGAATTAAAGGATATGTCTAAAATATAAGACAAAAAAGTATATATAAGCAAGGAAAAGATATTTCAAGTTTAAGAACATCAAGTTCTTTTTACTGTCTAGAAGACAGTTAAAACTATAGCTTTGTAAAATTAAATATAAATGCTGTGATTTTTAGGGTATCCACAATAGTAGAAAGGATAAAATGGAATGAGGAAAATATACCTCAATCTATCTAGAGATGATTTGAATAAATAAAAGCAAATATTACAGTAATCACAATAAAAGGAATATAAAAATTACAGTAAATATAATGGAGATAACTAGACAAACTCTATAGTTTAAAAAACATTGTCAGATTAAACTTCTAAAATTATATATAGCATATATTCATAGCACGTATATGTATATACAACACATAAATTATGTATATAGCATACATATAGCAAACATTTAAATACATATAACATAATTTAAAATAGCTTATATGCTATATAGAAGAGCCTCACCTTAAGCATATGGAAAGAAAAAGGTTGAAAGTCAAGTGGTAGGAAAATATGTACCCTGTAAATACCAACCAAAAGAAATATGATACAGTTGTATTAATAGCTGACAAAATAGACTTTAAGGCAAAAGCGTCTCTAGAGATGAAGAGGTTCACAAAAAAACAGCTTCAATCAGTAAAGAAAAGACTGACAGCCTAACAGAAAATTGGGCAATATACATAAGTAGTCATATCACAGAAAAGGAACCAAAAAAGGCCAATAAAACCTATGAAAAGATGCTCAACCTTATTATTCCGAAATCAATTCCAAAAAAAATTCCAAGATCAGGCTAATTCAGGGTGGTATGGCTGTAGACTTAATGGCAGATTAGTGGTTACCAGAGGGAAGGGGTGGAGGGGGGCAGGTAGATAGGGGTAAAGGGGGTCAAATATATAGTAACAGAGGAGATTTAACAGTGGGTGGTGAACAAACAATGCAATATACATATGGTGTACTATTGAATTGTACACTTGAAATCTATACAATTTTATTAACTAATGTCACCCCAATTATTTTAATAAAAGAGAAACATTCAAATTAAAATCATAGTAAAATATTCATTTATATCTACCGGTTTGGCAAAGATTAAAAATTGTCATGATACCAAGTGTTGGTAAAATTGCGAAGTAAAGAAAACTTTTATACAATGCTGGTGGAATTTATACTATTATAACCACTATGAAAAACAATTTCACATTATCTTGTCTTGTAAAGCTGAAAATGCTCATAGGATCTGCCCTGCAATTTCATTCCTAGGAGTGCTCCCTAAAGGAGTCTTCTCAAACATCTTGGCAGAAGTCACAGTAAGAAATACATTTTATATCGAATCCAGAAATAAACACACACACACGCACGCACGCACGCACACAATTACTAGTATATACACATTTACATATTTATATATTTGCATTACAGATATGTGTGTATATATTTATTATAATACTTATACACACACATATATATATATACACATACACGTACACTAAGTATATGTATATTGACATTTTCTATTCTATTTCTTTGATAGGAAACCTGTGGATCATGACCCACAGTTTTAAATACTTCACCCTAGAAGAACTCTTGTATATGTTTGTCAGGTCGTTAAGTACAAGAATATCATGGCAGTGTTTTTTGTAACATTATAAAATGAGACAATATAAAGGTCCATTACCATGAAAATAGATACATTAGGAGATATAGTGAAGATGAATGTAATGGTGTTAGCATAAACATGGATAGATTTCACAAAAAAAAGATTTGGGCTCAGTATGATTTTCATTTCTATAGTATTCAAAAATGAAAAATTAGAAAATTTATTACTTAGGGACACATCCAAGTGCAGTAAAACTATAAAGCAAGGGGAATGAAAAATGTAAAACAAGAACATTCTTCTTAAACTGGATGATAAATACAAAGATACATTTTATTACTGTTTAAATCTTCATATACATTACAGAGTGTCGATATGTATGATACGTTCACATTACAAAATCCCTCTAGTCTATTAAGTATTAAAATGCCATACCACAGTGAACAAAGCATTCTAAAAGGGAGGCAGGCTCCTGTATATAATTAATAAGTGGTTAAAAATAGCATGTCAAGGCACTCAAAACAGTTTCTTACCACTCCAAAAATCTCTGTATCAATGTGAGATTACTCTGATGTGAATCTCTCTCTCATAGCAAAGTTATGAATATCTGCTAAACTAGGGGTGACTTTGAAATGACTATGTGGCAACTGTCAATACCCATCAGACCAAAGATCACCAGGAACTCACCTACTGTTGAACAAGTTGAGATTTTTGTTCATTGTAATGAAGGAAAACGTACACCATGAAGAATTATGGGTGTCTGAGTAAAAGGATGTTTGAAAGGATTTAACATAGGATTTGGGTTTTTTTGTTAGATAATTTTGGGGAGTTCAAGGGAATGGGGATCTGCTCCAGATTATGTGATGTCAGGACATGGGGACAATGCTATGACTGGTTTCTTAATCAGTTTTATCTAGAAGGAGGGCAGACTAGAACAAGTCTAAAGCTGTAGCTGGTAAGAAAGCAATGGCTCATTCACATTAGCCAAGAAAGGGGGATGTTTGGTACTTTTAGGCTTGAACAGTCACCCTGCTTTTGTCTATGCTTAGACAAGATTATGAAGTGTTCTTATTTTGTCTCATTTCATCATAGGTGCAGAGTGATCTTGGAAGATGCTGATGCTCTGAGATTGTTTATGTCCAACAGGAGAACACCATGGCCTACCTGTGAGTGCCAGGCCAGCTCCTAACAACATCAAGACCTACAAGTAAGTATCAGACCACTTTCCAGATGTCGGGAGCTGTATTTCTCTTTTTCATAACAAAGGACTATAAATTCCCTTCTGCACTTTGTGTATGTTCCAACCATTGGTACTTCCTTGTTTCAATTTACTGACAGAGACTCATATTTCATCTATTTCAGTTATATTTCATCTAGTTCAGTAGTCATTACCAATTCATCAAAAACAAAACATCCGAGTCTTCTTTCTTTAAAAAGACAGACTCTCACAAGGACATAGGGCAGCATGAAATGTCACAATATAGCATGAATAAGAACAGCTCATGAATACCGTATTAGAAGTATTTCATCTTTTGGTTCTCTGTCACGTAGCTTTTATCTTTGAGGTCTTTATGAATTCAAATGGGGTGCTAATTAGGAAAAAATGATCATTATGACTGTCTTTCTGTTGAATGGTAACTACCTCCACTAACATAATTGTGGAATTTTGTAGGTCTCATTAAGATAGCAAAATGAACTGGCTGTGTCAGGGTCCCTCTCATTCTGTTTCTATTGAGTTTGTTTAAAAACTGGATCTACAGTAACCAACTTGTTAAAATCAGAAGGGGTTGGAGAAAATGTCAAAGGCTGCTCAGCCCATTTTAACAGTTAGTCTCTCTCCATCACTCTTTGCTATAATCATTTCAGTACTACAGCAATAAAACCTCTTTACTTTTACCCAATCCAAGGTAAATGACAATAAAGGCTGTGCTTCCAACTGATTAGAAAATGAGTCACTTTCTGACTCATCCCATCTCTTAGAGGTCACCGTGGAAATTTCAATTTTATGGTCTATTAAACATAGAGACAGCCCAGTGGCACTGCAGCATTCTCTCACAACAAAAGGCGTTCACTGCCAATAAAATATCATTCATGCTTCCTTTTCAAAAACCACTCCATGAATAGCAAACAAGATACTTCTAATACTGACAGATTAAGTCTGAGATAACACACACTAGTAGCTGGAATATTGGTGAAGTAATAGTCTCTGTTTTCAGCTTTAAAAATGAAGAGAGATTTTGAGATGTCGAATTATTAAACACTCATCATGTAA